>NC_056739.1:1720572417-1720939917 GCF_019279795.1 Protopterus annectens | reverse complement strand
TTTATGCTCTTCATGCAGAATGGAGGGCATAAAAGGGATAACAGACGCAACTACCCAGAACTTCTCTTGCCACCAGTTCGAATGCTGTTGTTGCCAGTTGGCTTGAACATTTTGCTGCTTTCTGACTTTGTAAAATTCTGTAAGGGCCCCTTTGGGGTTAATTTTTTTCTTTTTAAAAGTATTCTTCTTGGTCTTGTATTTTTTTTATCACTACCTGGAGTTCATGTCATCCAAAAGGGGAAAATGTCAGTATGGGAGGCAGATTCCCCATAATGATCATCATGAACAGTGTCTTTTTGTTTGGGAGCTTCCCATGACCCTACTTCTTGTAGCATCTGTAATGCATTTGTGCCTAAGACACTCAAGAAGCCATATGTCTTCTCTGGCCATTTATCCTGAAAACCAATGGCTTAGACAAGTTAGCCCAGGGAACCATGGCAGAATCCTTTAACCTTGAGGTACTTCCGCTTGGTAAGAAGGTAGCCAAGGAGTCTCGGACAGAATCCTTAGCTGTCCAGCATCCACTGGACATCCCTCTAGAAGCAGTTAACAGCTTTGTAGGTCATTCAGGGCTTATGTTGAATTCCTCTGCTGCAAACTTGCAGGAGGCTGGCATGGATCAATCATTTTGCATGTCCTCTAAGGCTTTGCAGGTATCTGCTCTGGACGTCAGGGGAAATTGTGGTCAATTATCTTGAAGGATCGTAGAGGGATTCTGCAGATATTGGTCAGGGAGGAGGTTCCGGAGTCTCATCTTGAATCTCACCATGGGTCAGAATCTCCAGTATTTGTTAGGGCTTACGTCCCTTCTAAGAAGACAAAAACTGAAGCATGTTTCTCCTTGTCCTATGGATCCTCAAAGAGAATGGCAGGAGTTTACTCAGGGCATGTTCTCTGCATTAATGGCCCTAAAGCCTCCTCAAGGGGTTTCAGTACCCACTCCTCCATGGACCTCTACCCTTCTTAGATGGTTTAGGGAACCAGATTCCTCAGATGAAGATTCCCTCCCTGCCTGGTGAGGGGGTCTTGGCCCTATTCTTCACAGATGCTTTCACCTTTGATTTATGGTTTTGATGCAGAGGAGTTTGTTAAGAGCCATCTTTTGAGGAATTGCCCTTTGGGGGCAAAATTACTAGGAAGATGGATTTCTTTAAATGGGACTCTTCAAGTGTTGGATATTTAGAGAAGATATTAAGAGCTGCTTCAGGTGGATATTCTTAAACCATCAACAGTTCCTCCTGTGTTGGGTGTCATGTTAGATACTTTCATTGCTGCAAGTCTCCTGATTCTCAGACTCCTTCTCCTAAAAAACCCAATACGTTCTATAGGGTTCCAGAGGATGGTCTATTTTTATTTAAATGTCCTTCTGCTGATCCTGCTGTGCTGTCAGTTTCTTCTAACAAACTTAAACTTTTACCCTCTTCCAAACTTTTGCCTTCTAATAAGGATAGCAGGGCAATGGAGAGGACTGGCAAGAAAGTTTATACTGCTTCTACTTTGGCCTTTAGGACTATTAATTACCAGATCCATATGACCAGGTGGGCTCTGGCCTTGGTTGCTCAAGCTTGTCAGGTTATCTCTGTCCTCCCTGATTCTGATAGCAAATCATCTGCCTTATCTTTTTAGAGTCTGCTTCTGAAGTGGCTTGCCACTCTATTATGTGTAGCTGGTGTTGCTGACACCTCTTCTAAGCCCACGACTTTTGGGTCCGCCATGAGGCATTATTCTTGGCTTCTTCTCCAGTCTCTTCCTGAGGACATTAAGGCCAAGTTGTTGGATGCTTCTTTGGATAATACTCATCTTTTTAGGATTGCTGCTGCTGACTTGCTTAAGTCTCAGACCTTAAACATATGTTCGTTTCTCTTATCCAGAAGTTCCAGAGGAATTATCCTTCTAGATCTGCCTTTGTTCACAGGCATCCCCATCAGGCCTCGAAGGAAGGGTGAGAGGTTGGCCCTCTCTGCCAAGCCCTCTCAGATTTCTGTGGCCCAGAAGCTTCCCTTATCTGATAGGCCTGCTTCTGTTTGACAATTCACTCCCCCTGCCTTTAGACCAGGTTCCTTTGCCCCTTTGGTTCTGTCTTCCAAATTGGCATCTCATAACTTCAGACTCTTGGGTTCTTTCCATCATAAATCAAGGTTACTTTATGGTATGGAAATCTCTCCATCCTTTTTCTGGGATTCCTCAACCTGTTGTAGAGCAATTTCCTCATTTCCTGGAGGTTCTAGGATCCCTGTTGAACCAAGAGACCACACAACCTGTCCCCCCTTCCCAAGTGGGATGGGATTTTTATTCCAGGATGTTCCTGGTTCGAGAAAAGAAGGGCACATAGAGACATATTTTGGATCTCTCTTGGCTCAACACCTTTCTCGAGATCCTAGATCCCTTCTTTCTGGATATTTACTCTTTAAAAAAGAAGTTATGTACTCACCATAACATTCCATCTGTGCTGCCCATTGTCATTTATTCTCAACATATGGGCTCGGGTCCAAACCTTGGAACTGACATGGCCATTACTACAGCTCACGAAAACCAAAAACTCTTGAGCTTAACACTTACCCATAATGCTCCTATTTACCTGGGATCGAGTTTGCTGAAAACAGAATGAAAAACCCCAAAAGCATTCACAGAGACCATAACTGGAACCATATAAAATATTTATTTTTATTTATTTTACATTTGTTGACTGGGCTAGTCTAACTGGATATATGTCCATTTTCAGTCGAGGACCGGGAAGAAAAGCTCCACATAAAATAAACAGCACATTAAAAATTCAGTTTCAAAACATTAAACTTCAATTAAAGATACTAGTCATACAAAACATGTGCTACAAGGTAAATAAGCATATGTTATATAAGAAAATAGAACAAAGTAAGACACCTTTTTTTTTTGCCAATCACTGTGGGAAGGAAGTATTCAGAAGGATGAGGGAGACTCCAGAACAAAGTTTTAAGTAAGGAGCAGCAGGAGATACTAGTTTAAAGAGAACAGAGTTGGGAGAAAATTAGTTGAGGGGAAGTAATTCAGAGCGACAGGGGAGAAGTTCATTGTGTCTATCTTGGGTAGAATAAGTCTAACATAGAGGTAGTGGACTTTAAAGTGAAAACTGAGTAGAGGTGGAAAAGAAATAGATGATAATGATAACAGGATGAGGACATCTTAGTCTGGGTTAGTACAGGGACATAGCCAGTGGCTAGCAAGATATAATTTAAGTTTACTTTTCAAAAGTGTAATAGAGGAGAGAGAGGTAAGTTCAGAAGGAAGTAGGTTCCAGCTTTTACCCACTGCATTAGAGAAGAGGAAATCACCTGCTTTATTGTAGGATTTATGTATAAATACCAGTAGTTTGTTGACTGAGCATAGATTTGTAAAATTGTTATATGGGCTGATAAGATTTGTGAGAATTGGTGTTTTACCTGGATAATAAATTGTTTCATGGGTAATAATTAGTTGTTGAAATAAAATTTGATTGTGCAATTTAAGCCAACCCAGTTGATTCAGATTTTGGCAGTGGTGGGTTCTAAAGGGGGAGCCGGTAGCAAATTTGGTAATAATATTGTAGATATTGCAAGCTTGTTGAGATTAGTTTTAGATAGATTAGTGTATAGAGGAGAGGCATAAAAGAGAGTAGAGATAAGGTGGGTGTGGGCAATAGTAGTTCTGGCTGTGGGAGTAAGGAAGGGTTTAATTTTGTAGAGGGAGCCTAGTTTATGGATAACTGATTTTATTGTGGAGTTGATATGAGTATCATCGTTAAGGCTGTAGTCAACAGTAACTCCTAAGAGTTTGGTAGAAGTGTCAGGAGATATGACTGTGCCGTTTTTGGATTTTATTGAGAAGTGAAATGGGTGAATTTTTATGTAGAAGTAAATATTAGTAGTTTAGTCTGTTTGGGTTGAGGAGGAGACCGTGTTGTAAAAAACATTCTTCTACAAGCTCAAAGACATTTTGGGTAAGGGACTGCAGTCCAGAAGGCCCTGTAGCGGAGTATATTAATGTGGAGTCATCAGTGTATTGTATAGTTATAGCTTGAGGGATACTAATATATATAGATCGTTTATAAAGATGTAGAATAGAAGAGGGCCTAAAATAGATCCCTGGGGTACACCAAGGGTGACAAGAAGAGGGGCAGATAGAGTGTTTTCCCAAAGCACTGCTTGTTGTCTGTTATCCAAGTAGGACTTGAACCACTGTAGTGCTTGAGTATCCAGTGAGAGGGGCTTGAGAAGATGCAAGAGTAATTGATGGTTAACCATGTTGAATGCTTTTGAAAGATCAATAAAGATAGTAGAGGACAGGGTGTAGTTGTTACAGTTTTTGTTAATGTGGTCAGTAAATGACAGGAGGGCAGTAGTGGTGCTATGGAAGGGTCAAAAGCCATGCTGAGAGCTGGCTAATAAGGCCATTTAGGTGAAGGTGGTCTAGTAACTGACGGTGGATGCATTTTTCCATGATTTTAGCTATGGGCGAGAGTAGGGCAAATAGGACGAAAGTTGGAAAGTTCTGTTGAGTTGCCACCCTTGTGTAGGGGGATAATGTGTGAGACTTTCCAGACAGATGGGATGGTAACTTTTTTAATGGTTCTGTTTTTTAGGATAGAGATAGGATAAGCAATAACTCTGGCTGCTATTTAAAGATACTTAGCAGTTAAGAGGTCAGCTGAAGGGGTAGAGGGTTTGAGCTTCTGAAGGAGGGTACAGAAGGAGGGTACAGATGAGGGATGTAGGGATTGGTTGGAGTTGGAAAGTGGGTGGAGAGGTATAGGAGAATGAGGGTGAAGTAGAAGATACAGGAGGTAGTGAGTTAGCAAGTGACTGGATAGCTTCAGTAAAGAAGTTATTAAAGGAGTCAGCAATATGTTTGGGAGTGTCTTGGGTAATTCTGGATGGGGGAGGTGTCTTAGAGCAGCATGGATGAAGGAGTCTATTGATTCCTGACCAAACTTTCTGAGGATTTTGTTGGTTGGCTTGCTGAAGTTAAAAGAAGATTTTTTTTTGTCCAATAGTATAGAAGTTTTAGTAGAGTTTCTGAGCTGTTTAAATTTTAAGCGCTCAGATGGGTCTTTGGAAGAGCGCCATTTGGCCTAAAGTTTGTTTTTTAGCAAAATTTTTTGTTTAGTTTCCTTTGTAAGCCATGGTGCAGTTTTGGTGCTATTCCCCTAAGGATACAAGAAGGGGCATAGTAGTCTAGGATTTCAAGGAACTTAGAATTGAAGTATGCCACTGCTTCCTGTAGTTGGAGGTGTTTTAAGGGTGACCAGTTGCAAACTCTCCGTTCATTTTGAAGTGTTCAGGGTTAAAATGTTTATAGCAGCGAGTAGATCTGAAGGTTATAGGGCTTGGTGTGTAGGTCTTTTGTCGAATTAAATAGGTTAGTGAGTGATCACTAATGTCATCAGGGAGGATGCCTGCCATGTAGGTTGGAGACTGCATATTTATAAGGATCCAATCTAAGGTGGATTCTTTGTTGGTGGGTTTATGGATTCTAATAGGTAAGGTGATATTTTGAGAGAAGCTATGTAGGTTTATGTGGTTAGTAAGGTTATCAGAACTGCAGGTATTCCAACTTATATTAAAGTCACCTAGCACAATTGTTTCTTGAGGAAAGTTAGTGGACAGCCAGCTTAGGTATTTTCATGGGAGTTGATGTTATTACCTGGAGGAAGATATGAGCATAAAATGTAGATGGACTTACAAGTGTTTAGTTGTAGCTTAGCAAAAAGAGTTTCAGAATAGGTACCAGATGGAGGTTATGTATCAAGTAGTGTAAGTTGGATCCCTGCTTTGTATATTAAGGCTATGCCCCCTCCCTTCTTGTGAAGGCGATCCCCTCTTAAAATACTATATCCTGGAGGGGTGATTTCATAGTCTGGGGTAGATGGTTTTAACCATGTCTCAGTTAAACATAGAATGTCAAAGTTATGTACATCCAGTACGGCATGAAGGCGAGTTACTTTATTATTAATACTATGTATGTTTAAGTGGGCTAAGAAGAGGGAGTTAGGAGGCCTTGTATGGGTATGAGGGGGAGAGGGTTTGGTTGGGAAGTTGGGGCTGTTATTGATAGGGCCAGGGTTGGGGTGAATGTCACCATCTAGTAGGAGGTGAAGGTGTAGTCTGTGTGTGTGAATGAGAGAAAGACATAGTATGTTATGTGCTCTCTTAACATGGTAGTGTTGATAGGTAATATGGGTGACTGATACAGTGGGAGGAAATAGTTGGTAGTAGATGTTATGTTTGTGTGTTTCAGGGTGGATGGTAGAGCAGGAAGGGATGTTTGTTTAGTGGGCTGGTGGAAGTTAGAGTAATGAAGATGTTCATAGGCAGTTAAGATGTAGGGAAGGAGAAGGAAAGGAAGAATTGAGAACAGAAGTAAGGATCTGAGGTAAGGTGATATGGGTGAATTAGGCATAATGCTGAAGAAGTTGGGAGTGGAGAGTAGGAAGGTGAAGTTATGTAATGTAGTAGGAGTGATGTATAAGATGGAAAAACCTTAATGTGGCATGGGATGGGATGGGATTTGATGATGGTGGAAGTGGGAGTTGTTAGAGAGGTATAAGGATATATGTACTGGGGGTGGGAGAAATTTGGGGGTAGGGGAGCAGAGTGATATATATATATATATATATATCCATTGTCTGTTCTACCAAAAACTTTAAGGGCATGGGGATGGAGGGGAGGGGAGTCAAGGATAAATGAAAATGAGAAACAGATGGAACATTATGCTGAGTACATAACGTCTTTATCTGATATTGTCAATTTTCATTTTATCCTCAACTTATGGGAAAGAGTTCCCAGTTACCTTAGACCTTGGGAAGGCTCAAGGAAGGATATTCCTGAGCAACAATGAACCAAATTACGTTCTTCCCCTGGAGACCAGATCCTGATTGTAATGTGTAATAAAAATAAGAGGAGATGCCCAAGTTGCTGCTGTACAGATGATATCCAAAGAAACTCTAGATTGAAAAACTGCTGAAGTAGCTACTGCTCTTGTAGAATGTGCCTTTACAGTCCTAGGCAATTCAATTGTTTTTATTAGATAAAAGAGATGCATTCTTTGAGCCATCTGGCTAATGTCACTTTGCTCACTTGTTGGCCAAGTCTTGCAGATGACAATGACACATAGTTGGTCGGATTTTCTTAAATCCTTAGTTTTGTCTAGACAGAAATGTGTTTGTCTGCAAACATCTAATACATGTAGGCAATATTCACCTTTGTTTGCAAAGTTGGGAAAAATACTGGTAAATTAATAGTCTGGTTAATGCTGGTCTCTGACACTACCTTCGGCAAAAAGGTCTTAACGAAACTCTACCTTTGTGGAAAATCAGGTAAAGAGGTACATAAGGCTTGTATTTCTGAAATTCTTCTGGCAGAAGTTACTTCCACTAGAAATATAGTTTTCAAAGATAAAAATTTCATATCACATTCAGCCAATGGTTAAAAGGGAGGATGAACAATAGCTTGCAGCACTAAGTTGAGATCCCACAGTGGGGTAGGATCTTTGTAAAGGAGTTTCAGCAACATTATTTCTTTTAAGAAGTCCTTGCAAAGCCTATGAGAAGCCAAAGAGGACTCTTTAAAACCATTATGGAAATTACAAATAGCAGCTAACTGAATTTTTATGGTAGACTGGGTACCACCTGCTTTAAAAAGTGAAGGAAAAAATTCTAGGATTTTATCAATGGACGCTGAAAAAGGATCAATATTGTTATCACAAGCCCAAAAGTAAATCTCCTCCATTTACTGGCATAGAGTTTACGGGTAACTAGCTTATGAGAGGCTAAGAGAATACGATGTACTGGGGAGGAAAATAAGGGAAGCCTGTCCATTAATGGAACTGGAAAAACCAAGCTGTCAGTCCCTCTGGATGGGACAGCAGGTCTGCAGCCAGGTCCAGATCTAATGCTGTTGAATCAGATAAGGTCAAAGAAAGGGGAATCGTATCTGTCGAGGCCAATAAAGTACAATGAGGATTACTTTGCTCTTCACCCTGATAGCCTTCTGTATGAATTACGGGATTAGAGGAATTGGGGGAAGTATACAGCAGACCGGAGGGCCAAATGTGGAGAAGAGCATCTCTCAGTAACTTTCCCAGAGGGGGGATCAGGGCAAAGTAGTTGCTGCACTTGTTGCTTACGGGAGAGGCAAAGGCTGGCCTCATTGATGGAAAATCTTTTGTCACCTTTGGACTGAAACCACTTGTGAGACAGGAGAATACACCTGCTTGGTTTGTCTGCTATCTAAATGGAACTCACCAGAATTTGCCTTACTATCAGAAAATGGTTGGAAGAGATCGACCAATGCCAAACACAGAGCTTCTTGACAAAGGGGATAGGATTAGGTTCTTCCCTATTTGTTGATGTACCAAACCACCAGTATATTGTCTGTTTTAATCTCAATTGTTCCCAAAGGAAGAGCAGTTTGAAAGGACTGCAACACTAAGCACTGCCTTTAGCTTCAGTGCACTGATATGCAAGTTGGCCTTTGAAAGGGACCCAAGTGCCTTGGATAGTCTTGCCCAGATAATGCCCCCCACCCCATGTGGGAGGTGCCCATGGTCACTATGGCTTGAGGCTGTGATGGAAAAAAGGGGCAGCCTAGAACAATATCTTTGGAATGCATCCACCAAGTTAAATCTTTCCTGCAAAGACTGGTGATCAAAATTAGGTACATGTGTTGGTGTAACATTGATCATTGAGATGCTAGCAACCACTGAAGTATCCTCATGTGATATCTTGCCAAGGGAACTAGAGTTACAGGTGCAACCATGGAGCCCAGTGCTTGAAGGACTAGACGAGTGGAAACTTTTATTTTGTTATTGAGTACTTTCTGTACCTGAAGTCTGATTTTCTGTAATCTTACAGGGGAAGATAAGCTATGAAAGTGAGTATTTAGCAGGCTTCCCATGAACTCTTAAGTTCTGAGTTGGAGTCTATTTTAATTTCTTGTAATTTACAGTTATTCCCAGATAAGAACAAGTGAAGTTGCTTCTATCAATTGATGCTTGGTCGAACCGGTAATGAGCCAGTTGTCTAGATATGGAAACACTCAGAATTCCTATAGTCTCAAGTGAGCTGCTACTACTGCCATACACTTGGTGAACAACCTGGGGGCTGTGGTGAGACCAAAGGGCAGGACTCTGAACTGATAGTGACTAGCTCCCAGTTGGAAGTGGAGGAAACTTCTGGATCAGTTGTCCATTTTTATATGATAATACGCATCCTGAAGATGTACTGAGCAAATCCAATCCTCTTTTACCAAAAATGAAGAATGGACTGTACCGTGACCATCTGGAATTTAGTCTGAACTGATTTTTTCAGTACACTTAGATCCAAAATTGATCTCTAGTCCCCTATCTTTTTTGGCACTAAAAAGAATATTGAGTAAATTCCAGACTATCTGGTCTGGTGGGACTTTTAGGATGACTCACTGTTTTAGCAGTATTTGAATTTCTAGAACTGCTTGCTACCTCTAATTGGGTGGAACACTGGGGATTTTCTTGCATACTGGAGAAGGAAAGAAAAAGGGGAGTATACAGCCTCTGGATATAATCCTCTGTACCCAGGCATCCAATGTTATTTCTAGCCAGGCCTTTTAGAGAAGGGATAAACATCCCATAACTGCCTCCAGAGAAAGACAATCAGGAGTGCTGGTAGGATTTACCAGAGAAAGAAAGAACTGATGTTGTGGGCCACCTCTGCCACTTGGGTGGCATCTTCCATTAAAGTTCCCCCCTCTGTCCCTGGGCCCACAACTGTTTGTCTTCATGGTGGACTGAGTTTTGTTAGGTCCCCTACGGATAGGTTCAATAGTATCGGGATTTTCACACCCGCTAAGAGATCAACTGAATGAGCTCATCAGCGGATCGAGTGCCAAAAGCCTGCAGGTACACTGACTACTTGGAAGAGGGATTTTGGGACTTCCAGTCACCCCCTCTGTTTTAATATTTCCAAGATGTCTCCAACGCAGCCATCAGGGGGTGACCATGGGGATCCCTCTCCTTCAATGAAGTCTGTGTCTTCAGTGATGGATTCCTCTGGGGAATCCAAGCGCTTTCTCTTGCACTTTCTCTTCTTAGGGACCTCCTCAGTGGGGTGATCTGGGGTAGTATCAGAAGAGGAGAGAACTGTTATCTGTAATTCCTGCGGTATTGGCACTCGCTGACACAGTGGAAGTGCAGGTTGAATATCTGGGTGCTAGAAGGAATGGGACACTGGCTCTGAAGTGGAAGGGGATGACTGACTGCAGCACTCAGGGCTCTTTCCATGGCTTTGAAAGGTGGACCCCATCAAAGAGAGAGGGAGCCCAGAACTGAGGAAAACTGCCTTGGAACCATGGTCAAATCACCGCTCTGAAGAGACCGCGTCCGAGACCGAAGCCAGACCCGAGCTGATCTGAGCCAAAGCCCCAAGAAGCAGAGAAGGGTACAAAAAAATAAGAGTTGACTCGCACTTTCCAGAGCAGGCAGGACAGACTTCCAAATCCAATAGGACCAAAGACCTCCAAGCAAGGACCAGTTCTGAAGATAGGGATATTTCCGGAACTGATACAACAAACATGGGCAGCTTGGAGCTGAGAACTCTAATGCTTCAGATGAAGTCAGAGGAGGAAAAAATGGAGGGGTAAGGGAAGGATCAGGTCCCATACCAGAGGGAGCCAAAGAGGTACCTGGCAATCCTCTCACCCAGAGTATCTTACTCACCAGTCTCTCCAAATCATCTTCAGTTAAGCTCTTGGTGGAAGGACAGAAAAGGGTGGAGGGCGATTTTGGCCTTTCCAGAAAAGGTGAAGGCAGCCTTCCTGCAAAGAGCTTGATAGAGGGTGGACATGAGGTTCTTGGAAGATCCATAATGGATGGCTTGTCAATTTGTTTACTCAGTGCTGAAGTAATTGACAACAAAAGATGTCTGCTCTGAAAGTTCTGGTGTCTAATATTTCAGATACTCCTACGTCGAAATGCTAGGTGCCGAAGACTTTGTCTGCTCCAATAAACTTGGTTCCTTAGGTCCCTTTGCGACCAAAGTTTTAGTAGAGGAGTTGGCCGGTTTCAAAAAAACCAAAGACTTGGCCCTTTTTGGGGATGGTGCCAACAGAGTGGAAGGCACTGATAAGCTTCCATTTTTTTGGTTCTCCAAAGCTTTGCAAGAAGAAGATGAGGAAGAAGAACACATCAGTCTTACTCTTGGCTTTGTCAGTACCAGATAAGGCCTCACTGAAGGCTGATGAAGCACACCCTTCAAAATAAGTTTGTTACACCTTTCCACTAGTGCCCTGTGACTGAAACTGTGACATACAGAGCAGTCTTCTTAAAGGTGAACAGGGTCTAGGCAATAAACACACAGCAAATGAGTGTCTGACATAGGAACCTGGCGCCCGCATTTCTGAACCTTTTGAATCCAGAAACTTTAGGTTTATCAGCCATAATGAAAATTTCAGTTTACACAGAACTGACGTCCGCAGGCCAGCTATACAACCACACACACATGCACACAGGTAGAAAGGCATCACAAACGGTAACATTCACAGAAGAAATTGTTTTTCTTCCTGCTGCTTTCTCCTATTAAAAAAAAAAATCAACAAAGATAGATGAGAATACAAACAGGTGTACAGAAGAAAGAAAAAACTATTAACAATAACAGTTCAGAATACACAGAGATGTATGGAAAGAGAAAGAGGGCAATTCTAAAAGGATTAGGAAGGAGACTAATAAGGAGGTAAAGAAATGAAGTAAATAACTCTTGCAAATTCTGAAATACATCAAAAAAGTAACGCTTAGCTCAAGAGCAATGGCGAATGCGTCTGCCATGAATAGTGGCAAAAGAGATCAGAGGTAAATAGGAGAGGAGCATTGTGGGTAAGGGTTAAGCTCGAGTGTTTTTGGCTTCTGCGAGCTGACAACTCCAAAGTTGATTCCTAGGTTCGGAATTGAACCCATATGTCGAGGATAAAATGAAAATTGACATCATCTCTGTTGCCTCTTTTATTACCCCTGGCTTTTCATCGGAAAGATGCTTACTTTCATATCCCTATTCACCCTCTCTATAGGAAGTTATGTTTTTCTGCATCTTCCTCTCATTTTCAGTTCTCTGCTTTGCCCTTTGGCCTCTCTACTGCCCCAAAGGTATTCACAAAATGCCTAGCTCCTGTGATTGCCTTCTGCAGGCTCCAAGGAATTCAGATTTTTCCCTATTTAGATGACCTGTTGCTTCAGGCACCTTCTCCCAGTAAACTGTTGCAGGATCTACAGTTCACCATCACTCTTCTTCAAAGTCTGGGGTTTACAATTAATTTCCAAAATTTCGTCCCGACTCCTTCTCAAGATCATGTGCATCTGGGTTTCAGGACTCAGATGGTGCCAATTTTGGCCTCTCTTCTGACTCCAACGATATTGTTGTTGACAGCCTTCTTTCAGTCTCTTCTTCCCCGGACTGCCATGCCACCCAGGGAGTTTCTTTGGCCCCAGGGATTCACAGCCTCTTCTATTCAGATGTTTCCTCTTGCCAGACGGCATATGTGGAAGTTGCAATGGTACCTCAAGTCTGTTTGGCTGCAACATCGTCACTATCCATCTTTCAGTGTACCTATCCTTCCCTGTCTCAAGAAGGAATTAGAGTGGGTGGATTCGACAGTTCACTCTCAAACCAGGTCAGCACTTTCAGCCTCAAGTCCCTTCTCAATTGCTGTTCACAGATACCTCGAAAATGGGGCGGGGGACATCTCTTGGTCAAGGTCCCCGGCCATCCCATCAGAAACCAGACAATATCAGACTCAAAGATATGAAGGCTCTGATTCTGGCTTTTCACCCCATGTTATCTCCAGGCCCCTTGATGTACAAAGACAACACTACAGTGATGTGGTATGTCAACAAGTGGGAGAAAATCTTACCTCTTTTGCAGGATGGAGATTCAGGATAGGGTGGTGGCTCTCTTATCAGTTAACTCTTCAGGAAGTACACATACTTTCAGAGAACAATCCTGTAGCAGACTCTCTGAGCAGGTCCAAAACACAGGCTCACAAACGGATGCTTCACAGAGGCATGTTTCTGGACACTGCCCATCAGTGGGGTATTCCTCAATCAGATATTTTTGCCTCCACTCTGAACAGACAGCTTCATCTCTTCTGTTCCAGAGTGCCATGCCACTTGGCCTGGAAAACAGACACACTATCAATTCCATGGAAGGGGAGGTTTCTTTATGCCTTCCTTCCTCTTCTGCTACTTCCAAGAGTCCTGCAGAAAATTCAGCTGGACTCCCCAAAAACCTTGCGTCTCCCTTTTTGTCGCGGCACTGGATCTCCCTCTTAATGTATCTGGCTTGGGGCAATCATCACAACTTACCTCACCAGGTGGATCATCTCACACAGAAAAAGGGCTCTCTCATCCATCCCCACTTGTCCACTCTGCAACTGACATTGTGGGTGATAGGGTTTTGATCCCTTTCCAGCACAACTTTTCTGAGGACATGCTCAGGGTTTTACAGGAGGCAAGGAAAAGTACAGTTGTGTACCTTCCATAAATGTAGATGTTAAGAGTGCATTCACTGTTGCAGTCATTACACTTGGGTTATCCTGCTGGCAGGCTACCCGCAGTCGGCCTGAATTCCAAAGTCCTGGTCCAGCATCCGTTGCTGTCGCCTCTTCTCTGACGTCAGTGTGCCAGGGGTATACAAGATGCAGCCGACGCAGTTTTCTTCAGTTTTTCTTACCCCAGATGTCAGGTACCCCCAGAAGGTAAGCAATACATATTGCTTATAAAAACACAGTAAAATAAAAACAATACCTTCATCTACAAGCAAATACACCACATAGGTTGTATAGGATAGAGAAGTATAGATAAGTCCCAGCAAAGAAAGGGGGATGGAGGGTGGGTAACCTGGACTGCAAAAGTGAATACACTTGAACATCTATATTTATGGTAGGTACACAACTGTACTATGTTCATCGTGTTTCACTGTTGCAGTCATTACACTTGGGTTGAATCCCAAAGCTGAGGTAGGGCGGCTGGGTCGAAATAGGATTAGGACTGGCTATGAGGCCCTGCAGAACTACAGTGGCAAAGCCTGCTCTAAATTTAGAGTAAAGAGGTAAGTGATAATTGCTTGGTAAAAGTGTGCACTGAACTCCAAGTTGCAGCCTCCAAAATTTCCTTGGTTGGTACTCCTCTGAGAAAGGCCGCTGAAGTGGCTGCTGCCCTCGTAGAATGTAGCCTAATATTCTTAGGCACTGACTTTCCATGCTGTGCATAGCAGAAACGAATGCAGTGTCCTATCCATTTTGAAATACTCTGCTTTGAGATCGCCTTTCCTTGTGATCCTGCAGCATATGCTACAAACAGTTGCTCAGTTTTTCTGAAAGCTTTTGTTTTGTCCAAGGAGAAGCATAGCTGCCTGTGCAGAAGTCTCTCCCCTTTATTCTGGGGATTTGGATAAAATGTTGGCAAATGAATGGTTTGGTTAAGAGCCACACTGGATACTACCTTTGGCATAAATGTTGGGTTTGTCCTTAGAGAAACCCTCTCCGGATGAAAAATGATAAAATGTTCCACTGCCATTAATGCCTGTAACTCTAAGACTCTTCTTGCTGAAGTTATTGCTAGGAGCAGAGCAGTTTTCCATGATAAGAATTTTATATCAGCTGTACTGGCTGGCTCAAAAGGAGGCAGTGTGAGCTTTTCCAGACAAAGTTGAGGTCCCATGTAGGTATTGGTGCTCTCCTTAGGGGTCTTATGTTTTTTGCCCCTCTGAGGTACTGTCTTAGCAGTGGATGTGAGAAAATAGGAGGTTCTGTATTGTAATGAGCTGAAATGGCAGAGGCATGGATTTTAATTTATGAGAAGGATAGGCCTTTGTCCAGCATCTCAGTTAGATATTGTAAAATCTGAGGAATATTTGGAACAAGTGGTTCAAGTCCTTCTGCCTGGTTCCAAGCACAGAATCTCTTCCATTTTTCTGCATAAGATTTCCTGGTGCTGGGCCTCCTGGCTTCCAAAATGACATCCATAACAGCTTTAGAGAGAGGTGTCTTCTGAGTGGCTATATCATTTGTCATGCAGCCAGATTTAAGGTTCTGAGTTGGCTGTGCAGGATCTGATTGTTTTGCTGAGTCAGAAGATGAGGAATTTGAGGTAAAGTCCAGGCTGGGCCTTGAGACAAGCTCTTTAGGATTGGGTACCAGTGCTGGCGTTGCCAGTCTGGGGCAATCAGAATCATTTTTGGCTTCTCTTGTCTGACTTTTAGGAGTACCTTGGGAAGGAGAGGCAGTGGTGGAAATCCATGCTTGTGAGTGATAAGTCCTTGTGCAGAATCTCTGTAGTTGGCCGTTGTGAGGGGAGGCAAAAATTTCAACAATTGGCTTAAGTATTGGTGTCATTCAAAGGGGATCCAATGCCTGTCGGCCTGGGATGACATGCTCGACAAGCCACGATGCTTCACTAGGGATGGCTTGCACCTGTCACCCCTGGGCTTTTGGATATTGGCAAAGGCTCTTGCTATCCCCATAGTGCCTTTTTTAGGTAAGGCTCAAAAGACAAACCCACCTCCATAGGTATCACAAGGGATAAGAAACTAAGAGTAATGCTACTCAACGCCAGAAGTCTAAACCTCAAGATGCACGACTTTCGAAACTCTCCTTAGCATGTAGAACATCGATATCTGTGCAGTAACAGAAACCTGGTTCAAGGCTCCCGAGAGCACCCCAGCACTACCAGGTTATACCTCAAACCATGCTTTTCGGCCCCAAAACTTGGACCGAACCACAAAAGGAGGGGGAGTATCAATATTCGTCAAAGATACCCACACCTCCAGGTTGGTGGCACAGCACGAAGCATCAGAGACTATCCATGTGCAACTAACAGTGGGTAAAACTGCCTTCCAGTTTATAGCCTGCTACAGACCACCCTCCCAAACACAGGAACCCCACTCGGCCTTCCTGAGAATACTGGAAAATATGAAGGTCTCTCCAAACACCATTATATTGGGCGACTTCAACTACCCAAACATAGACTGGGAGCATTACTCTAGCTCCAACACCCTAGCCCAAAGGTTCCTAGAATTTATAGACTCAAATGCTATGGAACAACTTGTTACCACTCCCACAAGAGGGGAAAACATACTGGACCTGATCATCACCAACATGGGGACACTATGCTCCAGACCAGAAGTGTATCCCTCACTGGTAAGATCAGACCATAAACTAATCTCACTGGATATTCACATCCCAACCCCACCCCGTGCCCAGAAAACCACAGTGAAAAACTTCTCTAAAGCAAACTTCACATGCCTCAAAACCGAGGTGGAATCCTTCAAAGCCCCCGGGCCTGTGGAAAATACGGCCCAGACCGCAGAATCCTTTATAAACGCATTCTATGAACACCTTCAGGAATGCATGGATCATGCAATCCCAAATAAAACCAAGACCCAATCCTCCAAAGGCAGACGTCCTGTCTGGTGGACCCCAGCCATAAACAAACTATACAATAGACGGAGGAAGCTACTACATGATAGAGCAAAATCCCAAAAAGGGAAGGCATCTCTGATCAGTATTAGCAAAAAACTACGGGCACTCAAAATCGTCTAAGGCCAGCTTCGAGAGAAAAATTGCACAGGACACTAAGGATAATCACAAGGCTTTCTTTAGTTATGTTAGGAACCTGGGTGGGAATTCCCAGATATGCTCAGAATTAGTCCAAAATGACAAAAAATACACCGAGCCCACAGACATTGCCAACATCCTAGCTGACAGGTTCAGTGCAAACTTCTCTCCCTCCCCACCAAAAGGGCAAATATCTATCCCAACAGAGTGCTGCCCCCATGACATCTCAGATGCTCAGGTAAGAGCCGCCCTCTCCAAAGCAAAAAACACAGCATCAATGGGACCAGATGGTGTCCCAGGCTGCGTCCTAAATGTACTCCAAGAAGAGCTAAACCCAAACATAAAACTACTGTTCCATCTTAGCCTTACTACAGGATATGTACCCAAAGAGTGGCGTACAGCAACAGTGGTCCCTCTCCACAAAGGTGGTGCCTCAACAGATCCTGGAAACTATCGCCCCATAAGCCTGACTAGCTTGGTCTGCAAAGCTATGGAAAGGATCATGGACCTCATAAAAAAAGATATTGGGGACCTACAGACACTGGATCCTACCCAGTTTGGCTTTGTTAAGGGCAGATCCTGCCTCTTAAACCTGGTCAATTTCTTTGAAACAGTCACCAAGGTCATTGACGAGGGGAAGGTGGTCCACACAGCCTACCTGGACCTTGCAAAAGCCTTCGATACAATACCCCACTCGGGCATTATAGATAAGCTCACCAGCTTAAATATAAACCCCTATGTCAGTAGATGGGTTGCAAACTGGCTCAAGGACAGAACCCACATGGTTAGAATTGCTGGAGCCATGTCACACCCCAAACCAGTTACATGTGGCGTCCCACAAGGCTCAGTCCTGGGACCTCTCTTGTTCGGTATATATTTCTCGGCGGTACAGGCCAACACGGAAGGACTGTGGCTGACCAAGTTTGCAGATGACTGCAAACTGGGCGCCATAATCAACTCTCCTGCCGACACAAGCATCCTCCAAAAGGGCCTCATAGAAACAGACAACTGGTGCCAGAGCCAAGGCCTCAATCTAAACGCCAAAAAGTGTATAGTCATCCCCTTTGGCAAAAACAAAGTGCCCACAAATTACCACATAGGTGGTAATCCATTAAGTTCAGAAGAAGTCATTAGGGACCCAAGTTGATAGCAATCTCTCATTTGACAACCACGTGGCCAAAGTGGTTAGAAAAACATTTTATATAGCCCACCTAATCATGAAGGGATTCACATCTAGATCAGGGGAGGTCATCGTGCCTCTTTACTCATCCCTCATCAGGCCCATAATTGAGTACAATGCCCCTTTTAGGATGTACCTTACCAGACACCTGCAGCAACTGTAAAGACCCCCAAAAGTACCTCACCAAGAGGATCAAAGGGCTCAAACAGATGCCATATGCTGCCCGGTTAAAGAAACTCCAGCTCTACTCAGTGGCATACCGCCTGCTCAGAGGCGATCTGTGCCTGACGTATAAAGCCATGTCCAACCCGGAATTGATGGACATGCTGCACCTCAGAAAATCCAAATCCCATCGAGCTACACGCTCGAGAGACTTGAACCTCAGCAATGAAATAAATAGGACATGCTGGAGGGACAGATTCATAACCCAGAGGCTCCCTTCACTCTGGAATAAAATCCCAGTCCAGGTTAGGCAGAGTCCCACACTGACTCTCTTCAAGAGGAATCTTGATGAGTGGATGGGAGATCGTAGGGTTACCCTGGCTATCACTTCTGTGTCACTGTTAGACAGAGGCACAGTATACTAACCTCAAAAAAGGCATAGCAAAATTAATTTAAAATGGGTGGCGAAAGCCAAACACACTCTGGCTAGGCTTATAAATGCCCTAGGGCAGATAGCCTAGTATGAACCTATGAACTTATCTATGTCTGGGCATCTCCATTTCCTTGTTATCATGCTGAAGACCTGTGGATCTAGTTTCCACTCGTGAGGGTCCATGAGGTTTCTGCTTAGTTCGTCTGCCAGAGTATTTTTCTTTCCTGGCAGGAATTGTGCCTGCAGATGTACTTGATAGGTCAGTGCTGTGTTCCACAAAGCCATGGCTTGCCTGCAGAGGGGGTAGGATTGTGTGCCCCCTTGCTTGTTTCTGTACCACATAACTGTAGTATTGTCAGTCTTTAGTAATAGTTGTCCTGGCTGTAGTAGATCCTTGAAGGCTGTCAGGGCATTCTGTACAGCTACCATCTCATTTTGATTGATATGAAGATGCATTTGGTCCGCGGGCCACGTGCCCTGAATACATTTTCCTGCCATGTGTGCCCCCCAGGCATAATCCGATGCATCTGTTGTTAGTGTCTGCCTGGCCCTGCTGTGGGTAAAGTGAAAGGCTGTCCCTTGTTGTGGTGATAGGCCAGTGCCCACCATCGAAACTCCTTTTGCAATCAGGGAATAAGAGTTATTACTGTTTCCAGGCTGTGGCAATGTTGAGTCCAAACACTTTGTAGATACCATTGTAGCTTCCTCATATGCAGTCTGGCATATGGAATTAGCCTAGTATAAACCTATGAACCTATGCATCCTGCTATCTGCCCCAAGGCATTTATAAGCCTAGCCCGAATTTTTGTGGCTTACGCCACCCCTTATATGAAAAAATACTGTACCCATTAGTTTGTTGTGCCTCTGTCCAGCAGTGACACAGAGATGATTCCCGGGGTAAACCTACGATCTCCCATCCACAGGTCAAGATTTCTCTTGAACACAGCCAGCGAGGTGCTCTGCCTCACATGGACCGGGACTCTATTCCACAGCATAGGGAGTCTCTGAGTGATAAATCTATCCCTCCAGCACGTCCTATTTATATCCGTGCTAAGGTTTAAGTCACTTGCTCTAGTGGTTTTGGTGGATTTGGATTTTTTGAGGTGGAGCATGTCCATTAATTCTGGGTTGGACATGACCTTGTATGTCAGGCACATGTCACCTCTGAGCAGACTGTATGCGACTGAATAGAGCTGGAGTTTCTTCAATCTGGCAGCATATGACAGATTTTGGAGTCCCTTTATCCTTTTGGTGAGAAACTTTTGGGGTCTCTCCAATTGCTGCAGATGTCGGGCGAGATACATCCCGAATGGGGCCATTGTACTCTATCATTGGTCTGATAAGTGAAGAGTACAGGGGAACAATGACCTCACTAGATCTGGATGTGAATCTCTTCATGATCAGGTGGGCAATGTAGAAGGTCTTTCTAACCACTTTAGCAACGTGAGTGTCAAAAGAAAGGCCACTGTCAACCTGGGTCCCCAGGTCCCTGATAACCTCTTCTGTGCTTAGTGGATTGCCACCTATATGGTAGCTTGGGGTTACCTTGTTTTTCCCGAAGGGTATGACTATACATTTTTTGGCGTTTAACTTCAGGCCATGGCTCTGACACCAGCTATCTGTTTCCGTGAGTCCCAGGATGCCATGAAGCCCAAAGCCTGCAGAATTTTTCTTGCAGGTAGCTGGGTCTTTGTTGCCATCATTTGAAAGTAATGAGTCAGTTGCCTTTGCTTGTCTGGCGTGAGATCTGGGCAGTTGTAATTAAGCATGCACCCAGGAATAACCATCTCTTGAGAGGGCACTAGTTTTGATTTCTTTTCGTTTACTGTGTACCCTAGGCAAATTAGTAATCTTTTTACAAACGCCAGATGCTTTAGTAGAATGTCCTTGCTCTCTGCTTGAATAAGGCAGTCGTCCAAGTAGGGATATATCTGAATTCCTTTTTGTCTGCAAAATGCAATTACTGGTGCCAGGCATTTTGTGAAGACCCTGGGCGCAGTAGATAAGCCAAAGGGCAGTGCAGAGAATTGGTAATGCATTGAGCCAGCTATGAATGCGAGGTATCTTCTGCAAAATTGTCTGATTGGGACATGCAGGTATGCCTCTTTGAGGTCCAAAGTTACTAGCCAAACCTTCTTGCCCAGCATGGGTAGAAGTTGCTGCACTGTCAACATTCTGAATTTTGGAATATCCAGGAAAGTATTTAGAATAGATAGGTCCAGTACTGATCTCCAGGCTTTGTCCTTCCTGGGTACCAAGAAAAGTCTTGAGTAAAATCCTTGCCCTTGTTCTTGCTGTGGTACTTTTTGAATAGCCCTCATGTCCATGAGAGCAGAAATTTGTTTTTGTGCCTCTGCCCACTGATTTTGTGGCAGGTCTGGCATATATTTTGACCTTGGTAGGGTGTGAAAGTGGAACCTGTAACCCTGAGAAACAATATTCAGTACCCATTTGTCCTGGGTGATCATGTGCCAATTTTGTGAGAAAAGTGCTAGTTTTCCCCCTAAGGGTGCTGCCAAAAGAAGTGCTTGGCATTTGTAGAGGAAAGTCATTGGGACAGTTTCCTATAAGGTTGTGATTCGTCTTCTCCGCCTTTGGGGGCTGAAGCACCCCACTGTTTAGGTCTGTATGAGCCTTGCGGCTGAGATCTGCCTCTTGGGCGTCTGTATCTGCCCCTTTGTGGCCTGTCTGACACTAGAAAGGACCAATTTTTAGAAGGACAGTTCCTGCTAAATGTAGGTGGCTGAACCTGTAAGAATCCTTTACTGTCTGCATTGATTTTGCTTTATCCTCCATTTTCTTTAACACCTCTTCTGCCTTAACACCAAACAAAGTATCATGCTGTAATGGAGCATCCAATAATTTTGCTTTAACATGATCAGGTAAACTCCGTTCTTTTAACCAAACGTGCCTTCGAATGACAGAACCTGTAACTGCGGCTCTGCAAGATGCCTCTAAATAATCAAATCCACACTGCAAAGTATGCCTTCCCAGTTGTTCAGCTGCATGCAATAAATCCTGAATTTCCTTGTTCTCAGGACATTCAGAGCTTGTAAACATTTTCTGTTTTAGCAAAGACATTAGGTATTGTTGATATTTAAACATGTGAAACTGGCAGTTTAAAGCCCTTACAACTAAAGTAGCAGAGGTGTAAACTTTTTTCCCCCATCTGTCCAGTGCTCTAGAATCCCTATCAGAGGGAACTAGAAGTTATGTACTCACCATAACGTTTTATGTATGTGGTCCATCTCGTCTCACATTCTTACTCACTGGTTCGGAGCCGAACATCGGCTCCGACTCTGCCAACTTATTTTTCTAGCACGAAGTCTCTAATTGGCTGGGCTAACCTGGTATCCCATGTTGCACCGCTCCATAACCCCAGATCTAGTTTGCAGCAACTCAGTCACACCTCATGCACAACCACAGTTCTGAAGAGTAGAACACTAACCAGGGCAGCAAAGAAAAAATAACCAATACCGAAGGGTACTGAAGACAAATGTCGCCTCCAAATCCTCCAGGAGGGGGGACAGGTGAGAGGGAACGTAAGAATGTGAGGCGAGATGGACCACATACATCAAACGTTATGGTGAGTACATAACTTCTAGATGTTATGTGGTCCAATCTCGCCTACATTCTTACTCACAGGACAGCGTCCCCAGCACCTCTATCCTGGGAGGGTCAATGGAAGATGCTCCTGAGAACAGTGGAACCGAAGGAAGCCCGGCCCCTAGAAGCCACGTCTAATTTGTAATGAGTAATGAAGGTGTGGGGAGAAGCCCACGTGGCCACAGCACAAATTTCATCCAAGGATAGCCTGGAATGATAAGCTACTGAAACGGAAACAGCCCTGGTGGAGTGAGCCTTGACGGGGAACGGTAACTCTCTGCCTGATGATGAGTAGACGTAGGAGATGCAGTCAGAAATCCATCTGGAAATTGTAATCTTAGAAACAGGGGAACCTGTTCTATTTTCTGAGAAGGACACAGAGTTGGTCAGACTTACGAAGTTGTTCTGTCCTGTGTAAGTAAAAACTAAGCTGCCTGTGTACATCCAAACTGATGAAACTTAAACTCCGCCTTGTTGGGAAATTGAGGAAAGAAAACTGGCAGCTCAATGGACTGATTGAGATTAACGGCAGAGGTTACCTTCGGAAGGAAGGACGGATTAGGTCTCAAGGAAACCCTGTCATTATTAAAGATTAAATAAGGGGATTTGATGGACAACGCTTTAATCTCTGACACCCGTCTGGCTGATGTGATAGCCATTAAGAATACAGTCTTCCAAGTCAGAAATTTTAATTCACAGGTTGGCAGCTGGTTCGAAAGGTGATTAAGTCAGGGCCTGTAAAATAAAATTTAAATCCCATGGCATGATGGGTTCTGACACAGGAGGCCGAAGCAACAAGGTGCCTCTCAAAAAGGCCTTACATAGCTTATGAGCCATGAGAGAAGGTTCGTAAGAGGTATGAAAATTAGAAATAGCGGCCAGCTGAACCTTAATGGTAGCAGGAGCAGAACCCTGCTGAAAAAGTGTGAATAAAAAGTCTAAGACAGCAGGGATGGGGGCTGTGAAAAGATCCAGTCCCTTGGTCTGAGCCCAAATCGAAAATCTTTTCCACTTGCTGGAGTAAATCTTCCTGGTAGAAAATTTATGAGAAGAAGATAAAATGTGTACTACCTCAGGTGAAAAATGATGAAGTCTGACTAAAGATGGAAGTGGAGTAGCCAGGCGGTCAACCTGAGGGTCCGCAGGGAGGGATGGGACTGTCCCGACATGTGTGTCAGTAGGTTTGGTGCTGGGTCCAGAGTCCAAGGACCGTCCACTGCATACTGATGAAGAAAGGAGAACCAGACTTGGTGAGGCCAGTGTGTGGCAATCAGAATCATCTTGCTTCCCGAGGAAATGGCTTTCTGAATCACTCTTGGTAGCAAAGGGAATGGAGGGAAAGCATAGAGCAGACCAGGAGGCCAATCGTGGACTAGACGTCCCTGGGTGACTCCCCCTGTGGGGGGATCAGAGTGAAATAGTTGCTGCACTTGGTATTGTGGGGATTGGCAAAAAGGTCGCAGCAAGGCTGACCCCACCTGTTGAAAATCTGTTCCGCAACTCGGCGGTTCAGGGACCACTCGTAAGGCATCAGAATAGATCTGCTTAGCCTGTCTGCTATCACATTGGCCTTTCCCGGAATGTGCGTTGCCACTAGGAACCGTCGGGAAGACACTGCCCACTGCCACACTCGCATGGCCTCTCTGCATAGGGGGCAAGACCTGGTTCCCCCTTGCTTGTTCAGGTACCACACCATGGACATGTTGTCCGAGTGAATCTCAATCGTTCCTAGGGGAAGAGAGCTCTGCAGTGCTTGCAACACCAGTAACACTGCTCTCATCTCTAGAACATTGATGTGCAGATGTACCTCGTGATCCTGCCAGGTGCCTTGGGCCGTCCTGCCAAGATAATGCCCCCCCACCCTATCTGGGAGGCACCCGTGGTCACCGTGGCAACCGGAGTCATAGGAATTAATGGATTCCCTTTGTTCAAGTTGGTGGAATGCAGCCACCAACAGAGGTCCTGTTTTCATCGATCGGTGAGTAGGATCAAATGGGACAGGGGAAGTTTCTGAAAGGACCATTGGGCAGAGAGGAGCCACTGCAGAAGCCACATGTGTAATCTGGCTAGGGGCACTAACATAATGGTGGCTGCCATGGATCCCAGGAGCTGGGACCCATCTGGCCTGAACCTTCTTGAGGGGTAGCAACGCGCAAACCTGACCCTGCAACACCTCTATCCTTTCTTGAGGCAGGAACGCCCGCATATGAAAGGTGTCTAGCTCTGCACCTATAAATGTGACATGCTGTGAGGGCAGCAAGGCAGACTTTCCCCAGTTCAAGGTAATTCCTAGTTGATGACAAAGGGAAATGGACTTTTCCCTGGCCTGAATGAGAAGATGCCTGGTGAGGAGCCAGTCCAGGTATGGAAACACTTGGAATCCTTGACATCTCAGGTGAGCTGTCACCACTGCCAAACACTTGGTGAACACCCTGGAGGCTGTGGTGAGGCCAAAGGGCAGGGCAAGAAAAGTACAGTTTTGTACCTACCATAAATGTAGATGTCCGATAGGTATGCATCTGCAGTCATAACATATGGGTTGTCCTGCCTCAGGCAGCCCTTCGGTCGGCCGGATTCCAAAGTCTGGGTCTGGCCTCGGCTGATGTCGCACTTTCCCCGACGTCAGAGCGTCTGGGGTATAAAAGCATCAGTGGCCTCGGCTGATGTCGCACTTTCCCCGACGTCAGAGCGTCTGGGGTATAAAAGCATCAGCCGATGCCATTTTCCTCAGTTTTTCTTGCCCCAGATGCCAGGTGCCCTCTAGGAAGGCTAAATTTGGATAAATACTGAAAAGTTCCAAACATTTGCAAAATTATATACATGTACAAACAAACAAATACACCATAATAGATTCCCCCAGCTAGCTAAAAGAGGGGTAAGTACCCTAGGAATACCACAGAGGGGTAGGAGGGAGGGTAATCCAGAATGCAGATGCATACCTATTGGGCATCTACATTTATGGTAGGTACAAAACTGTACTATGTCCTTCAAGGATGCATCTGCAGTCATAACATATGGGTAGAATACCACAGCCAATCTGGGGGAGGAGGTACTAAGAAAAGGATGGTGTAGTTAAGATCCCCTGCAGGACTGCAGTAGCAAAACCTGCTCTGGATCTGGAGTATAAAGATAGATTGTAATGCTTGGCAAATGTATGCACGGAGCTCCAAGTAGCAGCTTCTAAAATGTCCTTGGTAGCCACCCCTCGTAGGAAGGCTGTCGTGGTGGCCGTGGCCCTTGTGGAATGAGGCCTGATGTTTTCAGGAACTGTCTTTCCATGAAAGGAGTAGCAAAATTGAATGCAATTTCCTATCCATTTTGAAATTGTCTGTTTGGAAATTGCTCTTCCTTGCACCCCAGTAGCATATGCTACAAAAAGTTGGTCAGTTTTTCTGCTAGTTTTTGATCTGTCCAAGTAGTAGCATAGTTGTCTGTGTATATCCAGGGTGTGCAAAAGTTTTTCCCCTCTATTCTGTGGATTAGGGAAGAACATAGGCAAGTGAATAGCTTGGTTCAAGGATACCCTAGATACCACCTTTGGCATAACAGTAGGATTGGTTCTTAGTGAAACTGTCCTGGTGGAAAATAAGAAATGGCTGCACTGCCATTAATGCTTGTAACTCAGATACTCTTCTTGCAGAAGTGATTGCCAGAAGGAATGCAGTTTTCCAAGACAGAAACTGTAGATCCGCCGCTGCTGCTGGTTCAAAAGGGGGAAGTGTCAGTTTCTCCAGCACAAAGTTGAGATCCCAAGCAGGTAGAGGGGGTCTTCTTGGAGGTTTAATATTTTTGATCCCTCTCAGAAATTGTCTGAGGAGAGGGTGCGAGAAGATAGGTGGATCCACATTGTATTCTGCTGAAATTGCTGAAGCATGAATCTTAATGGAAGAATAGGACAGGCCATTGTGGAACAATTCTGCTAAGTATTCTAGGATATGTGTTATGTTTGCCACTGTGACATCTGAGCCTTTTGATGTGCTCCAAATGAGAAATCCCTTCCATTTAGCGGAGTATGTCTTCCTTGTGGAAGGCCTGCGAGCTTCCAAGATAATGTCCTTCACCCTCTGAGATAAAACAGTTGGATTGGGATTTAAGGAATTTTCCAGGCAGTTAGCTGCAATGTTTTCAAGTTGGGATGCAGGGTCTTGAAATTGTTCTGTGTCAGAAGAAGAGGCCATAGGGGGAGAGGCCATGATTTTGCCTGAGACACGCTTCTCAATAATGGATACCAGTGTTGCCTTGGCCAGTCTGGAGCTATTAGTATCACTCTTGGCTGTTCCTCCCTGATCTTCAGTAGAACCTTGTACATCAATGGGAGAGGTGGGAAGGCATATACTGTTAGGGCTTTCCAGCTGAAAGAGAGAGAGTTCACCCTCCAAGCTTGTGGGTGGTATGTCCTTGAGCAGAATGTCTTCAGTTGATGGTTGAGTGGGGAGGCGAACAGATCTATCTCCGGCATTCCCATGTCTTTGCTATGAGTTGGAAGATGTCTGGGTGCAGCATCCATTCGTGTGCATCCATGGTAGTTCTGCTTAAGCTGTCCGCCAGTGCATTTTCTTTCCTGGCACAATTGGGACTGTAGTTGGATATTGAGATTCAGGCATAGTTCCCACAGATTCATAGCCATCCGGCATAGAGGGTAAGAGTGTGTGCCTCCCTGCTTGTTTATGTACCACATGACCGTGGTGTTGTCTGTCCTTATTAACAGGTGTCCTTGTTGGAGGAAGGGTTTGAATGCCTCGATTGCATGCCTCACTGCCAGCATTTCCTTTTGGTTTATGTGCATGCTTAGCTGTCCTTGAGGCCATAGGCCTTGGATACATTTGCCCTCCATGTGTGCTCCCCATCCTCGGTCTGAGGCGTCCATGGTGATGGTCTGCCTTGTTTTTGGTTTGTTGAAAGGCAACCCTCTGTTGGACTGGCAGGCCTGAGCCCACCACAGGAATTCCTTTTGAAGGCATGGAATGATTGGTATCATGGTTTCTAAACTGTGACTGTGTTGAGACCATTCACTCCTTAGGTACCATTGTAATTTCCTCATATGCAGCCTGGCATGCGGTATCAGAATTATGCAGGATGCCATGTAAACCAGGGCCTGTAGGATTTTCCTTGCAGTAAGCTGAGTTTGTCTTGCCAGAATCATGAAGTAATCTGGAAGTTGTTTTTGTTTTTCTTCTGAGAGAAAGGCCATTTGGGTGGTTGTGTCCAGATCTGCACCCAAAAAGGTTATCCTTTGGGATGGTACTAGTCTTGACTTTTGGATGTTGACTGTGTATCCCAAGGTCTGTAGCAGGTGTATGGCATAGGCCAAGTCCTTTATCAAATTTCCCTTGTTGTCCGCTTGTATTAGGCAGCCGTCCAGGTATGGGTAAATTTGAATTCCCTGTAGTCTGCAATGTGCAATTACTGATGCCAGGCATTTCATGAATACTCTGGGCGCAGTAGATAAGCCAAAGGGCAATGCTGAGAATTGATAATGCTCTGATCCTGCAAGAAATCTGAGGTGTCTTCTGCAACTTGGTCGAATAGGGACGTGCAGGTATGCCTCCTTGAGATCTAGAGTCACCAGCCAAGACTCCTTGCCCAACATGGGAAGAAGTTGCTGTAGGGTCAGCATTTTGAATTTTGGCACAATGAGATAAGTGTTCAGTGCAGACAGGTCGAGAATAGGCCTCCATTGATTTTCTTTTCTTGGTACAAGTAATAGTCTGGAGTAAAATCCTTGGCCTTGTTCTGAACATGGTACCTTTTCTATAGCTTTCATCTGAAGTAAATTGTTGATCTGTCTTAAAGCCTCTGCCCTCTGATTTGGTGGAAGGTTTGGCATTCCGCTTCTTTTTGGCAAAGTGTGGAAGTGGAACCTGTATCCTTTGTCTATTATTTGCAGTGTCCATGTATCCTTTGTAATATAATGCCAGTTTTTTGAGAATAAAGCCAGCTTTCCACCCAAGGGTGCTTCCAGTTGATCCCTGGTAGGCGGAATCAGAGTTAAGTCATTGAGCCTGTCCTGGTGTAGTGGTGGTTGTTGTTGTTGCTGTTGCACTACTCCTCTGGTTGGCAGGCTGCCACTGACGGCCTCTGTAGGAGCCCTTCGATTGACCTCTGCCTCTAGGGCGCCTGTTCCTGCCTCTCTGGGCTCTGTCCGAGTCTGGAAAGGACCAATTCTTAGTAGGCCAGTTTCTGCTGAATCTCGGTGGTTGTACTTGCAGGAAATCTTTAACTGTTTGCACAGATTTTGCCTTTTCTTCAACCTTTTTTAAGATCGCCTAAGCAGAGGAGCCAAATAAATTTTGTTTCTCCATTGGAGCATCCAGGAGTTTAGCTTTGACATGGTCTGGCAAATATTGTTCCTTCAGCCAGGCATGCCTACGAATAACTGCCCCAGTCATAGCTGATCTAAATGAAGCCTCCAGTGCATCATAGCCACATTTTAAGAAATGATTACTAACCTGTTGTGAATTGTGTACCAAATCCTGAAGGGATTTACGGTCTAGGGGTTCAGGAGAAGAAAGTTTCTTATTCAGTTCATCTAACAAATACTCTTGGTACTGTATCATATGAAATTGACAGTTTAATGCCCTGACAGAAAGAGTTGCAGAAGTATACACCTTCTTTCCCCATCTCTCTAAAGCTCTAGACTCTCTTTCAGAGGGTAGAGGATTTTTGGCAGTAGCGGCCGCAACCCCTTTAGGGCCCTGAGAAATAGTTTCTGGGTCTGCAGAATGGGCTTTATACAGATGGAAATGAGAATCCGGGACCCTGTAGTATCGGTCAGGTTTGGCAGGGGCTGGAGGAAGAGCATCAGGGGCTGTACTGACATCATTGTACACATCATCAATTACATTCAGAACAGGAGGTATAGCTAAGGGCCTATGTTGAGGCAAATGCAAAAAGGCCCTTAATCTTTTTCTAGAATCAGAGAAATCCTGACCTTGCCATTGAAAATGCTCTCTCATGGAGTGTAGAGTCTCACCAAAGGAAAACTCTTCAGGAGGGGAGGCCAAAGGGATAGATTCCTCAGCATCTGAATCCTCATAAGGCGAGTAAGCCCCTTCCTGGTGGTCTGACAACTCAGACCCATCCATGGAATCATCTGAAGAGTGTGGGTCAGAGGGGTCAGTCCTGGGCCTTTTGTCTGGAGGAGGATGAGAGGCCCTGTCTGGGTGAGGTTGTGAACCCCTAATTAATGAAATAAGGTCCTCAGCAAGGCTGAGGATCTGTGAACTAGAGGAAGGCCTCTGGGAGGTAGTTTTGGTAGGCAAAGCTTTAGAAAGTTTGGCAGCTTTAGCCCTTGAAAAGGCCTTAATGGGCATGGAAGCAGGGGGCCTAGCTGCCCCACGTGCAGGAGTAGAAATGTCCAAAGGTATGGTGTCGGACATTTCCTGAACACTGGTTTCGGTAGGAAGTTCTGTAGCCGACTCAGCCGGGGCCTCCCGGGCCTCGGTGGTCGGATGTATGGTTTCGGAAGAAGGAATCTCCGAGGACTCTGTTTCGGCCGAAACAGAGACACTAGCGGTAGGCCTAGCTGGGTTTCAGCCGAAACCGCGGGCCGCGAGTGTCGGTCCTTTTCCTTGCGTTTTTTCCACCATATGCGAAGTCGGAGTCTCCGACGGCATTTTATAAGCAAAAGCGGCTCCAAAAAATTCCTCTGCAAACTCCAACCAATGTCTAAGAGTTCGTCGGTTGAAGGAAGCACAGGCTAAACAGGCCGATACGTCGTGGTCTGGGCCTAAGCAAGGAAGGCAGTAGGAATGGAAATCCTTATGAGGTATTTGTTTCCCACAAGTTAAACAATTATTTACTTTGTCTGACATCGGCTGAGGCAAGAAAGAGTCCCCAACGGGGTACTTAGCTTTTTTTCGAAGTCTTCGGTAGCTGAATTCACTGGATCTGACCGACCGGCACTTGCGAACAGCTTCTGCTTCGGGCACCGCGCGGCAAGAAAGACCAAGGAAAATGGCATCGGCTGATGCTTTTATACCCCAGACGCTCTGACGTCGGGGAAAGTGCGACATCAGCCGAGGCCAGACCCAGACTTTGGAATCCGGCCGACCGAAGGGCTGCCTGAGGCAGGACAACCCATATGTTATGACTGCAGATGCATCCTTGAAGGACATCTTGAAATGACTGGCTCCCAGCCGGAAGCGCAAGTGACTCCTGGATGCTCTGTCCATTTTGATATGGTAGTAAGCATCCTTGAGATCGATGGAGCACATCCATACTTCTTTTCCCAGTAACGGAAAAATACTGAAGGGTGACCATTCGGAACTTGGACTTTAGAACGTAGCGATTCAGTTGGCTGAGATCCAAGATGGGTCTCAGGTCCCCTGTTTTTTTCGGCACCAAAAAGAGTGTTGAGTAAGTCCCTAATCCGATCTGGTCTGAGGGGACAGGTTGGATGACTCCTTTTTCCAGCAACTTTGAAATTTCTAGTGTTGCGTGATCCCTTTGACTGGGTGGAATGTCTGGGATTCTCTTGGGTGTTGGAGGGCCTGACAATAAGTGGATGGAATAACCTCCGGTAACCATACGAAGCACCCATTGATCCTGAGTGATACTTGCCCAGGCTTCCGGGTACAACGAAATGCGGCCCCCGACTGGCTCCGGAATAGCACAGTCGGGCAATACATCAGGGACGATGATAGGAAGGCCCGCGAAAGGAATCACGGTCTCCAGAATTGCGAGGACCTCCTCTGCCCCTAGGGCGGTGTCTCCCAGAATAGTCACCCCCTCCTCTGCCTCTGTAGGGGGACTCACCTTGACTGGCAGAGAAAGACTTCTGTGACTTTTTGAACCACATTTTTCCTCCCCTCTGAGCCTTGGGGTAAGGCCTAGATGGGAGGGAAAAACGGACCCCTACAGCAGACAGGGTCTTTCCCTCTTGCTTTCATCTGGTGAGGGTGTCTTTCACTTTGGTCCCAAAGAGTGAGGACCCATCAAAGGGGGTGTCAGTGAAGGAAGACTTGAAGGCCTCTGAAATGACACAGGCGCATCCAGGCTTGCCTCCTAAGGGCTACACCTGAGCTAGCTGCCCTGCTCGCCCCCTCGGCTGCATAAGATATGAGCCTCATGGACGAGTTGACAATCGAGCCAAGAGTAGACAACTGGGCGTTAACAGTTTGTGTTAACGCCTCAGGTACGTTACCCGTTAGAGTATCTCCTAACTCTTTAAGGAGATCTCTCTGGAGCCGAGTAAAATGACAGAGATAGTTCAGAGACCGAAGTGTGAAGGTTGCTGAAGAGAGGGCATGCTTCCCGTACCGATCCATACTCCTGGACTCCTTGTTAGGAGCATGGACGGAGGAAGAAGACTTGGCTTATTCCTGCTGAGTGGCCGCCGCCACCACCATGGCATCCGCAGAAACCCCTTTGGACAGGAACTCTTTCCCAGGGAGAGCTGAAAGAAATTTATTAGGGCGTCCTGGTACAGGTTCCACAGAGTCAGGAATCTCCCATGCCCTTCGACAGATCAAATCTAGGAGCTCATCGAAGGGTGGAGACACCCAGGAGGTGGACGGTTGAGCCCCAAAGGCCTTGAGGAATACCGACTCCTCCTCAGAGGGGGTTTTGGATGACCAGCCACCTCTCTGCCTCAAAATCTCCAGGATGTCGGAGAAAGAGATGTCATCGGAGGACGGCTTGGGGGACCCCTCTGACTCTTCAAGGTCGGTATCAGAGGTGAGAGACTCATCCTGGGAGTCTATGTGCTTCCTCTTGCACAACTTCTTTCTTGGGGGCTCCTCAGGCACAGACTCTGAGGGGCCCTCAGAAAGTTGGGGACTGCTCATGGGGGTATCCCCCAGACCTTGGCGCTCCGCCGTCAACCAATAGGGGGACATCAGAGGCTCTCACCGGAGTGGAAGGGGATGGAATGACCGATCCGGGTGATGTCACTGAGGATCTGGCCAGTGTGCTCCTCATGGCCTTGAAGGCGGGTCCCCCCAAATCTGAGGATCGACCAAAATCTCCGAGGCCAAGACTGGAGCCGAAGTTCCCCGAGTCGAAGTGCTGAGAGGGGGGCTCGGAACCGACAAAAGTCCCAAAGTATCCCCCTCGGGCCCAACAGAGGAAACCCAGGTTCCAAAACCAGAGGATAGAGCCGACATGGTAGGAGCTGACGTCAGCACCGATAAAGCCTTAAGAGGTATTGGAGCCGGCAGAACATCACTGGGAGCAGAACACTCCGGCTCCGAAGACAAGGAGGTGCTCGGAGGAGGAAACATGGGTGCACTCATTGGGACTGGCTCCGGAGCCGACTGGGTCGGAGCCGAAAATAACTTTGCCAAAACCGGCGACTGCAAGAGCCTCTGGACCACCCTATCCACATCCAAATCAGAGAGTCTGGAGGATTTGGAGGAGAGAGAAGGTGACTGTGATCTCCTATCTGGAGATCCTTGTCTGACACTAGGAGACAAGGCTCCAAATTGGCTCTAACAGGATTGGAGCCGAGGCTGATTCAAGAACCACAGCTACCTCCTGCGGCCCCGAGGACAAGGGAGCAGAGGAGGTAGAATCCAATTTGGCAGTCTTCTCCGGTGGCTCCGATGAAACAGATGGAGCCGGAGATCTTTTCTTAGCCTTAGAAGTCTTTGCTTTAGTCTGTGAACCAGAGGAAGAGTCCAAGGACTCCACAAAGGAAGGCGTTAGAAGACCCTTCAGTATAAGTTTATTTTTTCTTTCATGTAGCACCCTTGGGCTGAAAGCGTGACAAAAGCTACAGGACTCTTACAAGATGTATAGCCCCCAGGCAGTATACACAAATGGCATGTTCATCGGTTATGGACATCTTGTAGCTGCATTTAGAACACTTCTTAAACCCGGAGGGTTTGTGTTCCTTTTGATCCTTTGACATATCAGCAAAACCAGTACACAACACCACAGAAACAGGACCTTAGGCCAACAACGGTTAAGGCAGGAAACTACCGCTAACAACTGTTGACAAGAATCTCTAAGTTAAACGATTCTGACACAACTAACCAGACACACACAGAAGCAAGGGACAAAACGCTTTCCTCAGACAAACTACACAACGGAGGGAGGACTAGGTCCTCTAACTTAAACGGGCCTAGCTCGTAAGTACAGTGGGATACCACAAAACAAATCACTCACACCACAAAAAAAATACGTCAATAAGAAGAGCAATCAGCTATAAAAATAGCTTTTGTGAGGAAAAAATACAACTTTCAGTGAGAAAAGAAAGTTATAAAGCTACTTAGCCACAGCCAAGCGAGACCACATCCTAGCTACATGAGCGGCAAATGAGATCTGGGGTTATGGAGTGGTGCAACATGGGATACCAAGTTAGCCCAGCCAATTAGAGACTTCGTGCTAGAAAAATAAGTTGGCCGATGTTCGGCTCCGAACCCGTGAGTAAGAATGTAGGTGAGATTGGACCACATAATTGCAGTGGAAGCCTTGACCCCTTTGGGACCCTGAGAAATAGTTTCTGGATCAGCAGCAGGGTTTTTATAAAGAAATGTATGAGAATCTGGAACCCTGTAGTACCTATCTGGCTTAACTGGTGCAGGGGGTAAAGAATCAGGAGTCAAACTGGATTCAGAAAAAACATCATCCACAATATCTAGTACAGGGGGGATAGCAAGATGCCTGTGCTGAGGCAATAAAAGAAAGTCTCTGAGCCTTTTCTTGGATTCTGAATAATCCTGGCTCTCCCAATGAAAATGTTCCCTCATGGTGTGCAGGGTTTCCCCAAAAGAGTAGTCCTCAGGAGGAGAGACTGAAGGGATAGATTCTTCAGCATCAGAGTCCTCATAGGGAGGAAGAGAATATCCCTGTTCTGAAGAGGAATCAGAAAAAATAGAAACCTGGTCAGAGGAGTCATAGTCAGTGTCTTGCCTAGGCCTTTTATCAGGAGGGGGATGGGAGCCCCTGATCAAAGTAATTAGGTCCTCGGCCATTTTGAGCATCTGTTTCTTTGGCATGGATGACTGTCCAGGAGAATGCTGTACTTGTTTCTTTGTCTTTAAAGGTGTTTTAGACTTTGCCTTGGATGCAGAAGAGGTCTTGATAGTAAACTGTGTAGGTCTGAAAACACCCTCAGAAGCCGATGCCTGCTCAGCGGCTCCAGACCCATCTGAGGGAATTGTTTCCATAGGCCCAATACCTTGAGTTTCCAGAGGCCTAGCTGTCTCCACGTGGGAGTTGGAGGCGGCCTGTGGCTCTGAGGTAGCAGGTGTCAGGGGCTGCGAAAGCGCCTCACTGAAAACCGGCGAACCGACGACTGGCCTAGAACAGCCTTTGTCGGTTTTGGACCTCGGATGCCTGTCTTTCTTTGTCCTTGCACTTTTTATTGACTCCAGTCAGTTGTTCCGATGGCATTATATAGTTAAACCTTTGGCCAAAGTAATGAAAAGCAAAACTGACCCGATGCTTAATAGTGCATTGGTTGAATAGAGCACAAAACCAACAACTAGCAACGTCATGGTCAGAGCCTAGGCAAGGAAAACAGTAAGAATGAAAATCCTTATGAGTTATTTGCTTCCCACAACAAATACAATTGTTAACTTTTAATGACATCGGACTGGAGCAAGAAAAAGTTTCCCCAACGGGGTACTTAGCTTTATTGAAGACTTCCGATCTGAAATTCAAATTCGAAAATCTCAGGAGCCGGCTGACCGGCACTTGCAAACTGTTTTTGCTTCGGGCAAGAAAGACAGAAGAAAATGGCGTCGACTGCATCTTCTATACTCCTGGCGCACTGATGTCAGGGAAGAGGCGACAGCAACCAACGCCAGACCAGGACTTTGGAATTCAGGCCGACTGCGGGTAGCCTGCCAGCAGGATAACCCAAGTGTAATGACTGCAACAGTGAAGCACGATGAACATCCCTCAAACACAAAATCTTCTATGTCCAAATGGAAGAGATTTTCAGTCTGGTGCCATGCTTGCAGCCAGGACCCTTTTTCAGTGGGGATCTTTCTGGTCCTCTCTTATTTGTGTGAGCTGCTCCAGTTTGGCTTGGACTATTCTTCTGTGAAGGCCCATTTGTCATCCATTTCTGCTTGTCTGCCCTTGACTCGTCCTTTGACTTCTCATTTTCAGGTCAAATACTTTCTTAAAGGTGTCCTGCATATTAGACCTCAAAAAAAACCTATTCCTCCTCCTTGGGACTTTAATTTTGTTTTGGAAAAACTGACTCAGGCTCTTTTTGAGACTGCAGATTCTGCTGCTTTGCAACATTCCAGACTAGTTGCAAATTATGATGCCTCTGAAATCATCCAAGTGCAACTAACAATGGGCAAAACTGCAATTCAGATTGTAGCTTGCTAAGGATCACCCTCCCTGCCTCAAGACATTCACTCCACTTTCCTCGAGGTATTGGAAAACATGAAAGTCCAACCAAACACCCTTATACTAGGTGATTTCAATTACTCAAACATAAATTGGGGAAACTTCGAAAGTACTAATACCTTTGCTCAATGCTTCCTGGAGTACATTAACTCCAATGCTCTGGACCAGCCTGTAAACACCCGCACAAGAGGTAAAAATATACTGGACCTGGTCATCACCAACATGGGGGACAAATGCGCCAAACCTGTGGTAAATTCCTCATTGGTCATATCAGACCACAAACTCATCACCCTAGATATCCATATACCACCCCCATCCCCCATCCCAAAAGAAACCATGGTGAAAAACTTCTCCAAAGTGAACTTTATGCTACTCAAGACAGAGGCGGCAAACTTCGTTACTCCCACGCAGAATGTCAACAGGACTGAATCGACTACATCCTACACAAAAGCACTCTACAAGCACCTACATGAGTGCATGGACCATGCTATCCCAAACAAGTCCAAGACCCACTCCTCCAAAAAGTGGAAACCAGTCTGGTGGACCAGAGCCATAAACAAGCTCTATAATAGGAAGAAATTACTGCAAAAAATACTTTCTTAAAGGTGTCCTGCATATTAGACCTCAAAAAAAACCTATTCCTCCTCCTTGGGACTTTAATTTTGTTTTGGAAAAACTGACTCAGGCTCTTTTTGAGACTGCAGATTCTGCTGCTTTGCAACATTCCAGACTAGTTGCAAATTATGATGCCTCTGAAATCATCCAAGTGCAACTAACAATGGGCAAAACTGCAATTCAGATTGTAGCTTGCTAAGGATCACCCTCCCTGCCTCAAGACATTCACTCCACTTTCCTCGAGGTATTTGAAAACATGAAAGTCCAACCAAACACCCTTATACTAGGTGATTTCAATTACTCAAACATAAATTGGGGAAACTTCGAAAGTACTAATACCTTTGCTCAATGCTTCCTGGAGTACATTAACTCCAATGCTCTGGACCAGCCTGTAAACACCCGCACAAGAGGTAAAAATATACTGGACCTGGTCATCACCAACATGGGGGACAAATGCGCCAAACCTGTGGTAAATTCCTCATTGGTCATATCAGACCACAAACTCATCACCCTAGATATCCATATACCACCCCCATCCCCCATCCCAAAAGAAACCATGGTGAAAAACTTCTCCAAAGTGAACTTTATGCTACTCAAGACAGAGGCGGCAAACTTCGTTACTCCCACGCAGAATGTCAACAGGACTGAATCGACTACATCCTACACAAAAGCACTCTACAAGCACCTACATGAGTGCATGGACCATGCTATCCCAAACAAGTCCAAGACCCACTCCTCCAAAAAGTGGAAACCAGTCTGGTGGACCAGAGCCATAAACAAGCTCTATAATAGGAAGAAATTACTGCAAAAAAAAAAAAAAAAAAACAGGAATAGAGGGGCTCCCTGACAAACCTTAGCCAAAAACTAAGAACCCTCATAAAAAACTCTAAGGCGAGCTTTGAAAGAAAAATCGCAACGGACACCAAAGACGATTCACAAAGCATTTTTAGCTATGTCAAAAACCTCAATAGCAACTCTCAGATCTGATCCAAACTACAGCATAACGGCTCAAAATACACAGAACCAAATGATATTGCCAATATATTGGCAGATAGGTTCAGCTCACCCTCTCCCCCCAAGGGCTCATATCCATACCAGAAGACTGTGCTGCACCTAAAATCACAGACACTCGGGTGAAAACAGCACTCACCAAGGCAAGAAACACAGCAGCCATGGGACCAGATAGCATCCCAGGCTGCGTGCTACATGAGTTCCAAAATGAATTAACCCCTCACTTTAATACCATGTTTAACCACAGCCTCACATCAGGCTATGTGCCCATAGAGTGACGCACGGCAATAGTCATACCACTCCACAAAGGAGGTGCAACCACTGACCCCGGGAATTACCGCCCCATCAGCCTGAGTCTTGTCTGCAAGCCCATGGAGCGTATCATCATGGAACTTAAACAATGACATTGGGAACCTACAAATCCTGGACCCCACCCAGTTTGCGTTCGTGAAGGGAAGGTCATGTCTCCTAAATCTGGTTGACTTCTTCAAAATGATCACTAAAGCAACAGATGAGGGCAAGGTGGTTCACACAGCATACCTTGATCTTGCAAAGGCCTTCGATACCATTCCCCACTCGGGAATTAGACAAACTCACCAACCTAAATATAAACCCTCTACGTAACAAGATGGGTTGCAAACTGGCTCACAGATAGAACCCATTCAGTGAGAATAGGAAATGCTAGATCAGACTCCAAACCTGTGACTAGTGGTGTATCACAGGCCTCAGTCCTGGGACCCCTCCTGTTTGGTATCTACTTCTCGGAAGTACAAGCAGACACGGAGGGACTATAGCTAACAAAGTTCGCAGATGACTGCAAACTGGGAGCCATAATAGAGAATCCTAGTGACGCTAACATCCTTCAAAAGGGTCTTACAGATACAGATACGTGGTTCCGAAACCACGGCCTCAAACTAAATGCCAAAAAGTGCATTGTTATCCCCTTTGGGAAAAAAACAAGTACCTATGAACTGCAACATAGGTGGCAGCCCACTTATCACAGAGAGTGAAGTAAGGGACCTAGGGTCTCAGGTAGACAGTAACCTCTCTTTCAACAACCAAATTGCTAAAGTGGTTAGAAAATCCTTCTACACGGCCCACCTTATCACAAAGGGGTTTGCATCTAGGAATAAGGAAGTTATCATCCCCCTGTACTCATCACTAATTAGACCCATTATTTAATATAATGCCCCATTCGGGATGTACCTAGCAAGACAGCTGCATGAGGCTGGAGAGGATTCAAAAGTACCTCACAAAGAGGGATAAAGGGCCTTAAACAAATGCCTTATGCCATGAGGCTAAAAAAAACTCAAGACTGTACTCGGTCGCATACCAGCTACTCAGAGGTAATCTCTGCCTGACATACAAGGCTATGTCAAACCCCGAACTGCTAGAAATGCTCCACCTATGGAAAACCCAATCCACCAGAGCTACACGCTCAAGGGACATAAACCTAACCATCAATAAACAGGACGTGTTGGACTGCCAGATTCGTGTCCCAGAGACTCCCCTTGTTCTGGAACAAATTCCTCATATATGCAAGGCAGAGCTCCTTGGCACTCTTCAACAGAAATCTGAATGAGTGGATGGGAAACAGGAAATTCACCCCGGGAATCACTTCTATGGCCCTGCTTGACAGGGGTTCAGGTAATTAAACCACCTGGGAGGGAGTGCTATAGCACAAAATTTATGGCTAGGCTTAATTCTGCCCTAGGGCCACCAATAGCCTAGTACCTACCTATGAACAGTACAGTTTTGTACCTACCATAAATGTAGATGTTCGAGGATCCACATTGTTGCAGTCATAACCTGTGGGTAGTCCGCTGTCCTCGGTCAGCCCGAATACCAAAGAGCTAGGCTGGCGTCGGTCATTGTCGCCTAGAGCTGACGTCAGTACGTAATAGTACTTAAGCGCATGACCAACGCCATATCCTCAGTCTTTCTTGCCCCAGATGTCAGAAGGCCTAAAAATGAAGGCCAGAACTAAAGTAGTAAAAGCCCAACAACCACCAGTGTGGAAATAAAGAGTATCCCAAAAAGAAACCCAGCAACCACAACTATAGAGGGGAAGGAGGGAGGGATAATTGGACTGCAGCAATGTGGATCCTCGAACATCTACATTTATGGTAGGTACAAAACTGTACTATGTTCTTTGTCTCACATTGCTGCAGTCATAACCTGTGGGTAGAATCCCAAAGCAAAGGAAAAGGGAGGCTGGCAAACTACAAAGCATTAGGAGCTGCTAACATGCCCTGTAAAACTGCAGTGGCAAACCCAGCCCTGGACTTGGAATAAAGAGGGAGATGGTAATGCTTAGTAAAAGTGTGTACTGAACTCCAAGTAGCTGCCTCCAAAATATCCTTAGTAGCTATACCCCTTAGAAAAGCAGTAGAAGTGGCAGTAGCCCTAGTAGAATGAGGTCTGATCCCAGCAGAAACAACCTTCCCATGATGAGAATAACAAAAAGCAATACAATGACCAATCCACTTTGAAATAGTCTGCTTTGAAACAGCTTTCCCTTGTGAACTCAAAGCAAAAGAAACAAATAACTGTTGAGTCTGTCTGAACTCCTTAGTTCTGCTCAAATAGTAACGTAACTGCCTGTGGATATCCAAAGAATGCAAGACTTTTTCCCCTTTATTTTGGGGATCAGCATAAAAAGTAGGCAAATGAATAGACTGGTTCAAGGCCACATTAGAAACCACTTTAGGCATAAAAGTAGGGTTAGTTCGCAAAGAAACTCTATCCTTATGAAATATCAAAAAGGGTTAAACTGCATGAGTGCCTGCAATTCAGATACCCTCCTAGCAGAAGTAATGGCCAACAAAAAAGCAGTCTTCCAAGACAAAAACTTCAGTTCAGACGTAGCTGCAGGTTCAAAAGGAGGTAAAGTAAGTTTCTCCAAAACAAAATTGAGATCCCAGGAAGGAGTAGGAGCTCTACGTGGGGGTCTTATATTCTTTGCCCCTCTAAGAAATTGTTTGAACAAAGGATAAGAAAATAAAGGAGGGTCACAATCATAGTGAGCAGAAATGGCTGCAGCATGAACCTTCACAGAAGAGAATGACAAACCCTTGTCCAGTAATTCAGTAAGATACTGTAGTGCAAAACTCAAATTAGGCACTGAAACATCAAAACCCTTTGCAGTGCTCCAAAGAAAAATCTCTTCCATTTATCAGCATAAACTTTTCTAGTGCTAGGTCGCCTGGCTTCCAAAATGACATTCAAAACCTGTTGAGGAAGCTGAGACCCCACCGGCTCCATCACAGAATACGCCAGGCTGTCAGATGGAGGGACTGCACCTGAACATTGAGAAAACGATTGTTTGACTGGGACAACAAATGAGGAACCTGTGGCAGAAGCCAAGGAGGCTCCTGGATTAAACTCCTCAGCAGAGGATACCAATGCTGACGTGGCCAATCTGGTGCTATTAGAATCATGCAAGGCTTGTCCTGCCTGACTTTCAAGAGTACCTAGGGGAGAAGAGGCAGAGGAGGAAAAGCATAAACGTGAAGGTTGTTCCAACTGAAAGATAGAGCATCCACTTTCCAAGCATCTGGGTGGAACATCTTTGTGCAAAATTTTGGAAGTTGAAAATTCAGTGGAGAAGCGAACAGATCTATGTCTGGAGTTCCCCAAGCCACAGTCAATTGTTTGAAAACCAGAGGATCCAGTTTCCACTCGTGGGGATCCACAATTTGCCTGCTCAATATATCTGCTAGGGAGTTCTGAGCTCCTGGCAGAAACCGTGCTTGAAGACTGATTCGAAAACTCAGAGCAGTCTCCCACAAAATCATTGCTTGCCTGCAAAGAGGGTAGGAATGGGTTCCCCCCTGCTTGTTGATGTACCACATGACTGTTGTTTTGTCTGTTTGAATCAACACCTGTCCCGGCTGAAGCAGGTCCTTGAAGGCCATCAAAGCAAATTGAACTGCTAACATCTCCTTCATGTTGATATGCAAATGTAGTAGTTTGGGAGGCCACATGTCTTGTATCCATTTCCCATTGAAGTGTGCTCCCCAAGCCAAGTCCGAGGCATCGGTCGTTAGGATCTGACTCGACTCTGGTCGGGTCACAGAGAGTCCCTTGTTTAGGTGACATTCCTGAGCCCACCACAAGAATTCCTTCTGGATGCAAGGTATAATCCGAATGACAGTGTCCAAACCGTGGCAGTGTTGAGTCCACACACTTTTGAGATACCATTGTAGCTTCCTCATATGCAGTTTGGCATTGGGAAGTACTAGAATGCAAGATGCCATGTAAAGATGAAGAGTTCTTTGTTTGTCCGGGGTCAGAAATGCCATCTGAGAAGCTGTATTCAGTCTCACACCCAGAAAGCACATGTCCTGAGAGGGTACTAGACTGGACTTTATTTTGTTCACAGAATACCCTAGGCACCTTAAAACTGCCATTACATACTGGAGATGTTGTAGTAATATGTCTTTGTTTTGAGCAAGAATCAGGCAATCGTCCAGATAAGGGTAAATTTGTATTCCTCTCTGTCTGAAGAAAGCAATCACAGGAGCCAGAACTTTTGTGAATACCCTGGGCGCAGTAGATAAACCAAAGGGCAATGCAGAGAACTGATAATGCGAAGTACCAGCCCGAAATCTCAGGAATCTCCTGCAACTGGGCCTGATAGGGATGTGAAGATAGGCCTCTTTGAGATCCAGGGTTACCATCCAGTGATCTTTGCCTAGCATAGGCAGAAGTTGTTGTAATGTTAACATCTTGAACTTTGGAATGTCTAGGTAGGTATTGAGAATGGACAAATCCAGAATTGGCCTCCAAGTGTTTCCTTTCTTTGGCACTAGGAATAGACGGGAATAAAATCCTAGGCCTACTTCTGACGGAGGGACCACCTGAATTGCCTCCATCTGCAAAAGTAGAGAAATTTGCTCCTGAGCCTCCAGCCTTTGCTGAGGAGGCACATCCGGCATGCCTTTGAAAGGAGGAAAAGTGTGAAAATAAAACTTGTAACCTTGATTAATAATATCCAACACCCATTGGTCCTGGGTGACCAAATTCCAGTTTTGTTTGAAAAGTCCCAACTTTCCTCCTAGAGGAGCTGCCAGTAAAGAAGGGTCTGGCAGCAGAAGATACAGGTCATTGGGTCTGCTTACGAAAGGGCTGACCCCTACCCTCACCAGAAGACTGTGCTGACCCCTACCCTCACCAGAAGACTGTGCAGGAGAGCTCCAAGTCCTAGGTCTGAAAGAACCCTGAGCATGAGCCCTGCCTCTACCACGTCTAGACCTGCCCTTAGACTGATAATCCGAAGAAGGATAAGACCATCCTCTAGCAGGCCAATTCCTACTAAACTTAGGGGGCTGCACCTGCATAAAATCCTTGACCGTCTGCATAGACTTAGCCTTATCTTCCATCTTTTTCAAAACTGATTCCACAGGAGGGCCAAAAAGTACTTCAGATTGAAGAGGAGCATCCAAAATCCGAGCCTTAACATGCTCTGACAAATTTTGATCCTTAAGCCAGGCATGTCTACGAATAACTGAACCTGTAGCAGCCACCCTGGATGAAACCTGAAGAGCATCAAAACCACACTGCAAAGAATGTTTGCCAACTTGATCTGATGCATGAACCAACTCCTGGAGCTCCTTACACTCTATGCCCTCAGATAAAGCATCCACCTTAGATTTCAATTGGCCTAACAAAAAATTCTGATACTTCAGCATATGAAATTGGCAATTCAAAGCCCTCATAGCTAACGTAGAGGAGGTGTACACTTTTTTCCCCCACCTAACGCTCTAGAATCCTTATCCAAAGGAACTGGATTCTTAGCCACAGAAGCCCTAACACCCTTCGGACCTTGAATAATAGTTTCCGGATCAGCTCTAGGACTCTTGTACAAATACTTATGTGCTTCTGGAACTCTGTAATACCTGTCTGGCTTAACAGGGGCCGGAGGCAAAGAATCAGGATTAAGGGAAGATTCAGAAAAAACATCCTGAACAACATCTAAGACAGGAGGAATAGCCAAGGGCCTATGTTGTGGCAGAAACAAAAATTCCCTAAGCCTTTTCCGAGAATCTGAAAAATCTTGACCTTCCCACTTGAAATGTTCCCTCATGGAATGTAAAGTCTCAGAAAAAGAAAAATCCTCTGGAGGAGAAGCAGACGGACAGGAGTCCTCTGCATCCGAATCTGAATAGGAAGGGAAATCCTGAATTTCTTCAGCTGAGGATTCAGAGTAGTCAGAGGAATGATCCAATCCCTCTACATCTGCCTCCACCCTAGGCCTCTTCTCTGGGGGGGGGCATAGAACCCCTGATCAAAGTAATCAAGTCCTCTGCCATTTTCAACATATGCTTTTTAGGAACAGGGGCTGGAGAGCTAGAACTATGACCAGGGCCAACAAGACAAGGTTTGGCCTTAGCATGGCCTTTAGCCACTGAAGTAGAAGGCCTAATAACCTTTTGTAAAGCTGGAACTACAGACACCTGAGAAGCACCCTCAGCCTGGCCTAACTCCTGAGAGGCCAACTCCTGTAAAAGTAAAGGTTCCCCCTGGGATTCAGCCGAACCCTCGGCAGGATCCACAGATTCAACCGGAGGCTCCATAGAACCGGCGTCCGCAACGGACGACTCATCCGGTTTAGACCTTAAAGATTTATCCTTACGCTTTTTAGCGGTAGCGGGCATCGGAGGATCCGACGGCATGTTATAGTTACACCGTTTACCAAAATCAAGCCTGGCACAGTCAAAACTTCATTTAATGGTGCGCTTATTAAATCTAGCACAAAAGCGACACCCGACCACGTCGTGCTCAGGCCCCAAGCAAGGAATACAGAAAGAATGATAATCCCTATGAGGTATCTGTTTCCCACAAGAAATACAATTATTAACTTTTTCTGACATCCGGATAACTGAGGCAAGAAAAGACAAAAATTTCCCCAACGGGGTACTTAGCCCAACTTGGTCTTCGGTCTGAAACTCGATAAAAGAAAATTTCAGAACGCCGAACGGCACTTGCAAACGCTGCTTCTGCTTCAGACCACGCGGCAAGAAAGACTGGGGATATGGCGTCGGTCATGCGCTTAAGTACTATTACGTACTGACGTCAGCTCTAGGCGACAATGACCGACGCCAGCCTAGCTCTTTGGTATTCGGGCCGACCGAGGACAGCGGACTACCCACAGGTTATGACTGCAGCAATGTGAGACGAAGAACATCTATTGTTCCTGGAAGACTATTTTGTTGCTGGCTCTTACTTCTGCCCGGAGGGTTTCTGAGCTCCAGGTCCTTATGGCTATTGCTCCTTTTTTGTTTTTTCTTCACAGGGACAGGGTGCCCCTTTGTACTAATTCTTCTTTTATGCCCAAGGTGGTAAAGACTTGTCCTTAAATCAACTCCCTTCTTTCTTCTCTTTTACTCAGTCTGCTACTGAGAGGGTCCTGCGGATTTGTACACACAGCTCAGGTACAATTTGGATAAAACTAGGACTACTCGTAAGCCTGATCAGCTTTTTGTTTCCTTTCATCACATATCTTTGGTTTGGCTGTTTCTAAGCAAACCATCTCCTCCTGGATATCTAAAGCAATTTTTTTTTTATTTTTTCATGGCAATTCCCTGTCTGCTTCTTTTAGAGCTCATTCTGCTAGGGTTGTTGCCTGTTCTGGTGCCTTCTTCAAGGGTTGGACACCAATTCCATCCCTGAAGCTGCTACAAGATCTTCAGTGCATACCTTTACTAAGCATTATAAGTTGGATATGGTTTCTGGGGCCAGACTGAGGCTTGTTCTCAGCCTTCGACCTTCCAGTCTGTTTTTTTTTAGTTTTTTTTACTCTCCCTTCTTTCAGGAATACTGCAACAGTGACATAGAAAGACATAGCACTGTTGTGTAAAATCTAACCATAACAATGTGTCCCTCTCTTCACTGTTGCAGTATTCCCTGCCTCCTCCAACCCCCTCTTCTTTACTCTACATTTTTCCTTCTGGATGTGCATGGACCCCTTTTGTTCTATGAGGACTGTTCTCTTCTGGGGCGGTTCAGTTTTGGGTAGTTTTTCTTACATGCCTTTTATGCCCCACTTTCTGTATGAGGAGAATAAATGTGACATTTGGAGCAAACAAGATCCTTTTCAAGATTTTTCATACTGGGGAACTGAGGGGGCTGCCCGGGATGGGACATCCTTTCTTTCAGGAATGCTGAAACAGTGAAGAGAAGGACATCTACTGTTATGGTAAAATTTTACACAACTGTACTTCCTGCACTGAGATGCATACAAGAAAGTGCTCAATTCTACAATAACTGTTATTCTTTACAAATATGATGCAATTTTTAAAGATAGGCAAAATAATGAAAATTAATCCCACATTAGGATGTCCTTACAGCAGATATATATTTTTTTCAAACAGCAGCTGAGTGCAAGAAGCCACTGCAGGTGGAAATTCTACTCTTCTGAGGTGTAGCACCAGCAACAATGAACAGAAAAGCATAATCCATGCCAGTCAAAATGAAACAATAGGAACATGTGTGAAGAAAATCGTTAGACAAGGAATAACATTATTAACAACTGCATAGTGAACTCACCAAAATCACTGGCATCAGAAGTATTCTCAATCTCTACCACCCACTCTCCAGAAGGATCTTCATCCCATGAATGTGTTGTCATGAATGCCCAGTCATTAAATCCATCAGATGAGAAATCATGTGACCTGTGAAATAAGGTAGACAGATCAAACAGTGATGATATGGAAATAGTCCATAAAATGTACTCCAATCTGTTATTTAAAAACAATGCATAGTGATCCATAGAGTACGTCTTCCATTATACCTTAAACCAGCACTACCTACCAGGTGCAGTGGAGGAGTTTCTATAATAGCCCTAAGTCACACAAGTAAATCTGCCTAGACAGAGTACCAGTGACAAGAAAAACTGCTACTCGCTGCAGTGAAGGCACTTTTACTTGGCCCTGAAAGCTGGAGCTGCATTCATCACAACTTACTGTAACTAGTGCAATTATGTATAACTTTGTTTTAAAATTTTTGTAATAACAGCAGAAACATTTACACTGCTACCACAAGTACAAACATAACAAGTTGTTACTTAACTGGCTATCTATAATTGAACACTCTACAGAGTGCCTATATTTGGGATATCCTTCCTTCCATTTCAGTTATTTTTGTCTGAAGTTCTTACAATCAGAAGCACACAATGAAATATCACTCACAGCACTAGGTAATGTACCTAGCCCACCAATTTATCCTGACTGCTGACTAAGCATGCTACCTACAAAGACTATCTGACACCAAAATTACAAAAACATATAAAAATAAATGTATCTGGCTTACAGAGAAGTCAGAAAGCAGCTGCTGAATGAAGGCCATCTAGACACAGGAAAATGACAGGAGGACATCTGTGATGTATCAAGGAGAGTTCAGTCCAGCAAAACCCCCCAAAAATGACATTGTAAGAACACACCTATTATATCTAACACTGGAGACCCTCTCTGAAGGTTTACATATGGGAAGAATTCCAGATGTTAACCCCTTCCCTTCACGGGTTAATGGTGGGCGATTCAGTGGTGCAGTGGTTAGTGCTGTCACCTCACAATAAGAGGCTCTCCAGTTTGATTCTCAGCTAGGGTGCCTTCTGTGCGTAGTCTGCATGTCCTCTGTGTTCACGAGGGTTTCCTTCAGGTGCTCCAGTTTCCTCTCACATTCCAAAGACATGCATCTGGAGCATTTCTCCCTGGGCCTCTGCTGAAAATGGGCTCTGTCCCAGTTGGACTTTCCTGGTAAACAAATGTTAAATAAACAAGGCTGGCATGAACTGCAAGACCGTCAAAAGGCCAAAGCATAAAAGGCTGACACCTGCAGTACTGAAGCAGTAAAGGACGCCTGACTTCAGAGAATCACAGTCTAAATACCGCTTAATGAAGTTGTAAACAAGTGACAAAGTGGACATATTATAAATGAGTCGGACATTTTTTGAAGCAAGCACTGGAAGCAACTATATATATATCCTCTGGCCAAGTTGTGTCTTACAGCAGAAGCAGCATTTTCCAAAGGTCAGTTCATCAACTGATGGTAAATAACAGGATGACTCGTTTTGAAGAGGTTTGCTTGAAAATTGTCGTCTCTTTACAAACAATATGAAAAACTGCTCTGTCTTCCTAAACCACTGGTTTCAAATTACCAGTCCCAGGGCCAGATTTAGCCTTTGAATATGTAATATACAGCCCTTGCACGATGCTCCTTCTTGTGGCCTGCAAGTGGGCAATTTATTCAGCACACTTTAGCAGCAGCATCGGGTGCTCTGCTTTTCTAGATGACTTCTAGGATTTCCCCTTTTTCATCATTACAACTTCATTACTACATTGAAGCTGCATTGCTACACTGAAACAGAAGGGAGGCCAGTTCCTTGATCTTTCATTAATGGAGTGCTCAAGTCATTGAAACTGTTGATGTCCGTCCCCTGCATTCAGTGTGCAGAAATGAAATAGGAAGAGGACTGGCAGGTTTGTTCTACGGTTGTATTAGAATAAAATCAAACTAAAGATTTTCTTTGCCTTGCCTCAACACAGTATGATTGACAGCTCTCTACTGACTGGTCAGGATGACAGCACTGTAGCCCACTTTGGTCTATGGCAAGAGTCAGAGGCCAGTCAATCAATTTGTTGCCACGAGGTTAAAATAGAGTGTGAGGGAGCAGGCCTGTTGTGACAGTCATGTGAATCCCTTTCCTGAACTTAATGCCTCCTATGGCAGCTGGCAGCTATATGCATGCTACTGTCCTGCTGCAGGAAGGATCCTTGCTTTCATCCACATGCATGTGCATTACCATGCAACATGTAGCCACACCAAATTGACAGCTGCTACTAACATTCCCCCAAACTCCTGTAGGTGCCAGTAGGTCAAGCCACCTCCATTCCTACAGGATTAGTAAGCCAGTGCCAGCCATTTAACTTTAATCCTTCTCATCCTAACCTTTAGAGCATGTAAGCTGTTTGACTAAACTTTGGTCATCTAGTTAATAGTCAGGGTTTACTTCTGTATGACAATTGGCCAGGTACACTAAAGTATTTTAAAGTTAAGTGAAAGAAGGACTACGAAAGAAAGTACATGTCAATAGCAAGTAAGCAGATGAATTAACATATGCAGAGTGACAACTACACTGCGATCATTGGTATATTATTAATTTATTAATAATGTATTGTAAAATAATTCAGAAGTTGCTATAACAGCACAGATACATAGCACCCGAACTTTTAAATGTATATGACACTGTATCGCCACAGAACTAAGGAGAAAAAGGAAAGCTATAGCAGTTGTATGGAATTTGCAGATAAAACCACGGATATTATGAGGTTTGCTATTATAAATCAGCTTATGTTTTCTGATTTCCTGGTACAACTGTTTACTGTTTTTAAGACTGTTGCTGATTTGACATAAGCATTACAGAAAAGAGCTCTGGTCCAAGTAGAAAATTCACCCTATAGTAGTTTAAAACAGGGTGAATGTCATATTGTGAACCACAACTGACTGCTGGTGGATTATTTACTGGACTAAAAACTACCAGGCAAGGTACTGTGCGCCCCTTGGTGCTTTAAAAACTAGTTTGCATTACTGTTCTCAAGGACTGAACTAACAGTCTGTTTTGCTTAACCATTCACTGCTCAGGTGAAGCACTTTCCTTTTGTTTTGATACAAGTTAGACTGAATAAAAAGTACAGTTTTGTACCTACCATAAATGTAGATGTTCGAGGATTCCCTTGCTGCAGTCCTGACTATTGGGTATAGTCCGCGTCCCAGTCGGCCCGAATACCAGAGTATAAGGCTGACGTCGGTCATGGCGCCTTAGACTGACGTCAGTACGTCAGGGTACTAATGCGCATGACCGACGTCATTTCCTCAGTCTTTTCTTGCCCCAGATGTCAGAAGACCCAAAAAGACAAGACCCAAAAACAACCTGCACCAAAAACATGTACAATATATACAACAATATGTACAAAAATATAAGCATGTAAACTCACCTACACAACCACCCGAAACACAGAGGGGAAGGAGGGAGGTAATTGGACTGCAGCAAGGGAATCCTCGAACATCTACATTTATGGTAGGTACAAAACTGTACTATGTTCTTCGTCTTCCCTTGCTGCAGTCCTGACTATTGGGTAGAATCCCAAAGCAGAGGTAAGGGAGGCTGGCAAATTATAAAGTAGCAGGAGCTGACAACATGCCTTGTAAAACAGCTGTGGCAAAACCAGCCCTAGTCTTAGAGTATATAGGCAGGTGATAATGCCTAGAGAAAGTATGCACTGAACTCCAAGTAGCTGCTTCCAGAATATCCTTAGTTGCCACCCCCCTTAGAAATGCTGTTGAAGTGGCAGTAGCCCTAGTGGAATGAGGCCTAATCCCAGCTGGAACCTCTTTGCCATGATGGGAATAACAAAATGCAATGCAAAAGCCAATCCACCTAGAAATAGTTTGTTTTGACACAGGCTTGCCCTGTGAACTCAAAGCAAAAGAAACAAGTAACTGCTGAGACTGCCTAAAATTCTTAGTCCTGCTCAAATAATAACGCAATTGCCTGTGTACATCTAATGTGTGCAAAATCTTTTCCCCTTTATTTTGAGGATCTGCAAAAAACGTAGGCAAATGAATAGTTTGGTTTAAAGCCACACTAGAAACCACCTTAGGCATAAAGGAAGGATTAGTACGTAATGATACCCTGTCCTTATGGAAAATCAAAAAGGGCTCTACTGCCATAAGGGCCTGTAACTCAGACACCCTTCTTGCAGAAGTAATAGCCAACAGAAAAGCAGTCTTCCATGACAAATATTTCAATTCAGCAGTAGCTGCAGGCTCAAAAGGTTGTAGAGTAAGTTTTTCCAACACAAAATTGAGATCCCAAGCAGGAGTAGGAGCTCTACGTGGGGTCTTATATTCTTTGCCCCTCTAAGAAACTGCTTGAACAAAGGATGCGAAAACAAAGGTGGGTCACAATCATAGTGAGCTGAAATTGCTGCAGCATGAATCTTTATGGAAGAGAAGGACAAACCTTTGTCCAATAATTCAGTAAGATATTGAAGAGCCACACTCAAATTAGGCTCTGAAATCTCCAAATTCTTTGCTGTACTCCAAAATAAAAATCTCTTCCATTTTTCTGTACACTCTCCTAGTACTAGGCCTTCTAGCTTCCATAATCACATTTAAAACTTGTTGAGGAAGCTGAGACCTGCTGTGCTTCAACACAGAATATGCCAAGCTGTGAGATGAAGAGATTGAAGCTTGACATTGAGTAGATGACCGTCCTTCTGAGATAACAGATGAGGAATCAGAGGTAAAGGCCATGGAGGCTTCTTTACAAGACTCCTTAGAAGTGGGTACCAGTGTTGCCGAGGCCAATCTGGAGCTATCAAAATCATCCTTGGCCTGTCTTGTCTGACCTTTAATAATACCTTTGGAAGAAGAGGCAGAGGTGGAAAGGCATAGACATGAAGGTTTTTCCAACCGAAAGACAGAGCATCCACTTTCCAAGCTGTGTGATGAAACCCCTTTGTGCAATACTTTGGCAGCTGGTGGTTTAGTGGAGAAGCGAACAGATCTATGTCTGGAGTTCCCCATGACACTGTCAATTTCTGAAATACATGAAGATCCAGTTTCCACTCGTGGGGATCCATGATTTGTCTGCTTAATACATCTGCTAGGGAGTTCTGTGCTCCTGGCAGAAACCTTGCCTGAAGAGTCAGTTGCAGGCTTAACGCAGTCTCCCATAAAATCATTGCTTGCCTGCATAGAGGATAAGAATGTGTTCCCCCTTGCTTGTTGATGTACCACATGACAGTTGTGTTGTCCGTTAGAATCAACACCTGCCCTGGAAGAAGTAACTCCTTGAACGCCATCAATGCAAACTGGACTGCTAACATCTCCTTCATGTTGATATGTAGATGCTGTAGTCTGGCAGGCCACTTGTCTTGTATCCACTTTCCATTTAGATGAGCTCCCCAAGCAGTGTCCGAGGCATCTGTCGTTAAAATCTGACTCGCCTCTGGCCGGGTCACAGAGAGTCCCTTGTTTAGGTGACATTCCTGAGCCCACCACAAGAATTCCTTTTGAAGGCAAGGTATTATGTGAATGACAGTGTCGAAATCTTGGCAGTGCTGTGTCCATACATTTTGAGATACCATTGCAGCTTCCTCATATGCAGTTTGGCATTGGGAAGCACCAGAATACAAGATGCCATGAACCCTAATGCTTGAAGGACTGTCCTTGCAGTCAGCACGGACTGATGAGATAGTTGATGGAAGTAAAGTGACAGACTCTTTTGTTTGTCCGGGGTTAAAAAGGCCATCTGGGCTGCTGTATTCAGTCTCACACCCAGAAAGCACATGTCTTGAGAGGGTACTAGACTGGACTTTATTTCGTTCACAGAATACCCTAGGCATCTTAGCACTGCTATGACATATTCCAGATGCTGTAGAAGGTCTTCCTTTTCTTGAGCCAGAATCAGGCAGTCGTCCAAGTAAGGATAGATTTGAATGCCTTGAAGCCTGAAGTAAGCTATCACTGGAGCCAGAACCTTCGTGAATACTCTGGGCAGTAGATAAGCCAAAGGGCAATGCAGAGAACTGATAATGAAAATCTCCAGTTCGAAACCGCAGATACTTTCTGCAACTTAGCCTTATAGGCACATGAAGGTAAGCTTCCTTGAGATCCAAAGTTACCATCCAGTGATCTTTGCCCAACAGAGGTAACAGTTGCTGTAACGTCAACATCTTGAACTTGGGAATGTCCAGATAAGTGTTGAGGATAGATAAATCCAAAATTGGTCTCCACATGTTCCCCTTCTTTGGTACTAGGAACAGGCGAGAATAAAATCCAAGCCCCTTTCTGATACAGGGACTGGCTGAATGGCCCCTATCTGGAGTAACTGAGAAACTTGCTTGTGAGCCTCTCTTCTTTGTGGAGGAGGAACATCTGGCATGCCTTTGAAAGGGGGCATTGTGTGGAAATAAAATCTGTAACCGTGATGAATGATATCCAGCACCCATCTGTCTTGAGTGATTAAATCCCAATTTTCTTTGAAAAGAGACAATCTTCCTCCCAAAGGAGCTGCCAGACGAGAATCCACTGGCAGCTGAAAAGGCAGGTCATTGGTTCTGCTTACGAAAGGACTGACCCCTGCCCTCACCAGAAGTCTGAGCAGGTGAACTGTCTGATCTAGGCCTAAACGAACCTTGAGCCCTGCCCCTACCACGTCTAGACCTACCCCTAGACTGGGAACCATAAAGCAGGATATGTCCACCCCTTAGCAGGCCAATTTCTACTAAACTTCGGAGGCTGCACCTGCAAAAAATCTTTAACAGTCTGCATAGACTTAGCTTTGTCCTCCATTTTCTTTAAAACTGCTTCCACAGGCGGTCCAAACAACACATCAGACTGTAAAGGAGCATCCAAAATCCTGGTCTTAACATGCTCAGCTAAATTCTGATCCTTCAACCAGGCATGTCTGCGAAGAACAGAACTAGTAGCAGCCACCCTCGAGGAGGCCTGAACAGCATCAAAACCACACTGCAAAGAATGCTTACCCACTTGTTCAGACACATGAACCAAATCCAGCAATTCTTTACACTCAATACCTTCCGCCAAAGCATCCACCTTAGATTTCAATTGTGAAAGGAGATAATTCTGATATTTCAGCATATGAAACTGACAATTCAAGCCCTCATGGCTAGAGTGGAAGAAGTATATACTTTCTTACCCCACCTATCCAAAGCCCTTGCCTCTTTATCAGAGGGTACAGGATTTTTAACCACAGAAGCTTTAACACCTTTAGGCCCCTGAGAAACAGTTTCTGGGTCCGCCCTGGGACTCTTAAACAAATACTTATGAGCTTCGGGCACCCTATAATACCTATCAGGCTTAACAGGAGCAGGAGGCAAGGAGTCAGGGTTCAGGGAAGCCTCTGCAAAAACATCCTCCACCACATTCAACACAGGAGGAATAGCTAAGGGCCTATGCTGGGGTAAAAACAAGAATTCCCTAAGCCTTTTCCTGGAATCAGAGTAATCCTGGCCTTCCCATTTAAAGTGCTCCCTCATGGAGTGAAGAGTCTCTGAAAATGAAAAATCCTCAGGAGGAGAAGCTGTAGGAGTGGAATCATCCACATCAGAATCAGAATAAGTAGGAAACTCTTGCAAGTCTTCCACAGAAGACTCTGAAGCCTGTGAACACTGTTCAAAACTATCAAACTCCTGTTCCACCCTAGGCCTCTTATCAGGCGGGGGCATAGAACCTCTAATCAGAGTAATCAAATCTTCTGCCATTTTAAGCATATGTTTCTTAGGCACAGAGCCCGAAATGCTAGGAGAAGCCCCCACAGAAGCTGAACTTGGCCTACCTCTAAAAGAAGCTTTGGCCCCTAACTACCTTGGGAAGAGAGGGAAGAACAGTTACCTGAGAAGCCCCCTCAGCCTGGCCTACCTCCTGAGAGGGCACATCCTGTAACAGTAAAGTATCTGCCTGAGACTCCATAGAGACTCCTGGCAAAACCTCTGGCTCCCCTGAGCCTTCTAAAGAACCGACGTCCGGGACTGCCGGTTCCTCACCCCTAGGCTTCATTGTTTTGTCCTTGCGCTTCTTGGATGAAGCGGGCGTCGGAGCATCCGACGGCATATTATAATTGCAACGCTTCCCAAACACTAACCTAGCACAATCAAGCCTCCTCTTAATAGTGCGCTTGTTAAATCTAGCACAAGAGCGGCAACCAACAACGTCGTGCTCAGGCCCTAAGCAAGGTATACACAATGTATGATAATCCCTATGCGGTATCTGCTTCCCACAAGAAATACAGTTATTCACTTTTTCTGACATCCGGTTTAAATACTGAGGCAAGAAAAACCAAAATGTTCCCAACGGGTTACTTAGCCAACTCTGTTTCGGTCTGAAACTCCGGTTTCGGAAAATCTCAGAACGCCAACCTGCACTCGCAAAATTGCTTCTGCATCGGACCATGCGGCAAAAAAGACTGAGGAAATGACGTCGGTCATGCGCATTAGTACCCTGACGTACTGACGTCAGTCTAAGGCGCCATGACCGACGTCAGCCTTATACTCTGGTATTCGGGCCGACTGGGACGCGGACTATACCCAATAGTCAGGACTGCAGCAAGGGAAGACGAAGAACATCTCATCTTGTTCTTCTGTGCCCAACGTAATGTGTGAATAAGCAGTACTTTGCCATATATAGGGGGAGATGCTGGAGAATACCTGAACTACTCCCCTGGCATAGTGAACTGTGTTAAACTACTACTCCCTTGATCTAGTGAAGTTTGGAAAATATGTTGCTGCTGAGCAACATGAAAAATTTATTAAAGCACTGCTGCCCACCAAGAAAAGTATAGTTGTATACACTTAACATAAATGTAGATGTTCGAGTGCATTCAATCTTGCAGTCATCACCTGTGGGTTAACCCTGCTGTGGTACCCTTCGGTTGATCCGAATACCAGAGTCAATGTTTTTGTGCGCCGGCTACCATCACCTGTAGTCTGACGTCAGGTTGTCAGTGCTATAAAGCAATGCAGCTGACATCATTACATCAGTGTTTCTTGCACTAACCAGTCAGAAGCACAAGGGAAAAGACAGAAGTGGTTCTGGTGGCTAAAAACCACTTTGGGAAGCTTGTGTCCCCCTAGGGGAATATGTTAGATGGGGGATGGAGGGAGGAAACCAAGACTGCAACAGTGAATACACTCGAACATCTACATTTATGGTAAGTGTACAGAAATGTACTATGTTCTTCGTGTTTCACTGTTGCAGTCAGCACCTATGGGAGGATTCCCAAAGCTGAGGAAAAGGGTGGAAGGATAGGCTGAGTCCTAGGCGTGGGTCAGGAGGCCCTACAGAATTAGAAAAGAGAGGTAGGTGGTAATGCTTTGTAAAGGTATGGACAGAGGTCCAGGTGGCCGCTTCCAAGATGTCCCTGGTAGGAACTCCTCTGAGGAAGTCAGTGGAAGTGGAGGTTGCCCTAGTGGAGTGGGTACGGATAGACTTATGGATGGGTTTCCTATGTAGTCTGTAGCAAAAATGGATACAGTGTGAAATCCATTTGGAAATGGTTTGTTAGGAGATGGGCTTCCCCCCCTTTGCCCCTGGGGCAAAGCTTACAAGAAGCTGGTCTATTTTTCTGAATGACTTAGTACAGTCCAAACAGTATCTGGGTTGTCTGTGCATGTCTAGCAAGTGTAGAATCCTTTCCCCTTGTTTAGAGGGTTGGGAAAGAAGGTGGGAAGGTGTATGGTCTGGTTAATGACCACATCATATACCACCTTGGGCATAAACGAGGGGTTAGTCCTCAGGGAGACTCTTTCTGCATGGAAAATTATGAAGGGCTCAACAGCCATGAGAACCTGAAGTTGCGAGACACTTCTGGCTGAGGTGATAGCTAGTAGGAAGGCAGTCTTCCAAGAGAGGTATTTCAATTCTGTAGAAACGGCAAGTTTGAAAGGAGGTAAGGTTAGATTCTCCAACACACAATTCAGGCCCCAGGGTGGCATCAGAGGCCTTCTGGGAGGCCTGATATTAGAAGCCCCTCTGAGGAATTGCTTAATCAAAGGATGAGAGAAGAGGGGTGGGTCTGAATCATAATGGGCAGAGAAGGCCGAGGCATGGATTTTAATAGAGGAGAAAGAGAGGCCACTATTAAGCAACTCTGCTAGGTAATCCAGGATGAGGGTGATGGAAGGTTGGGAGGTACTGCCCCCTCTTGATTGTTTCCAGGAGCAGAATCTTTTCCATTTTCCTGCATATGATTTTCTTGTGCTGGGCTGGCCTCTGTGATGATGTCCAGGACCTGTTTGCTTAACAGGGACTCCGTGTTAGTTTTTAGTGTATAAGCCATGCTGAAAGTTAAAGAGTCTGTAGGTCTGGGTGCAGTATCTTTCCCCTTTCCTGGGTCAAAAGGTCTGACATCAGGGGAAGCAGCTTTGGGGGCTGTAAGGTCAGACTGCGTAATAAGGGGTACCAATGCTGTCTGGGCCAATCTGGAGCAATGAAGATGGCCTTTGGTCTCTCCTTTCTTATTTTGATCAGAACCATGGGAATAAGGGGCAGAGGAGGGTATGCGTACACAAACAGGGAGCTCCAGGGGAAGGTCAAGGCATCCACCTTCCATGCTAGGAGGTGATACTCCCTGGTACAGAACTTGTGTAGCTGGTGGTTGAGGTGGGAGGCAAAGAGGTCCACTTCTGGGGTCCCCCACTCCTGGGTGATTTGCAGAAAGATTTCTCTGTGGGGATGCCATTCATGGGGGTCCAGTAAGTTTTCTGCTTAGGTGGTCTGCCAATGTGTTGCTGATCCCTGGTAAATATTGGGCAATTAGGTGTAGCTCCACTGAGGTGGCTGTAAGCCAGAGACTCATGGCTAACCTGCACAGGGGGCAAGATTGGGTGCCCCCCTGCTTGTTGATGTACCACATTACTGTGGTGTTGTCTGTTTTTATAAGGGGGACCCCTGACCTGAGATGGAAGGATGTCAGAGTCTTTTGCACCGCCATCATTTCTTTCTGGTTGATGTGCAAGTGAAGTTGTTGGACATTCCAAAGGCGTTCGGTACACCTGCCTGCTAGTTGAGCATCCCAAGCAATTTCTGAGGCGTCAGTGGTGATGGTCTGGCAGGAAGGGCAGAGGATGAAGGGAAGACCCTTGTCCATGGCACAGACCTCTGCCTACCAGAGAAATTCGGCCCTTATACAAGGGATCAGAGGGAAAGTGGTCTCTAGGGACTGAGAGTGCTGACACCAAAAGTTCTTAAAGTACCACTGAAGTTTTCTCATGTGAAGCCTGATGAGAGGGACGAGAAGGACGCAAGATGCCATGTATCCCAGGGCTTGCAGGAACGTCTCGCAGTGAGGTGACTACTGGAAGCCAACTGAGTGAAGTAGAAAGGCAGGAAGCTCTGCTTTTCTGGGGATAGGAAGGCCATTAAGTTGCTGTGTCTAGCACAGCTCCCAGGAAAACAATTTTTCTGGTGTGGTTTTGCTTTGATTTTTTTCTCATTGATGGTGAACCCTAGGGAAGTTAAGAGTGATTTGAAAAAGAGAAGGTCCTGCAGCAACTTTTCTTTGCAGTCTGCCTGAATGAGGCAGTCATCCAGGTAAGGATAAATCTGTATATTTCTCGGTCTGCAGAATGCTATAGCCGGGGACAAGCATTTGGTGAATACTCTGGGCACAGTAGATAAGACAAAGGGCAGTGCAGAGAACTGAAAGTGTTGACAGCCTGCTCTGAAGTGCAGGAATTTTCTGCACGATTCCCTGATGGGGATGTGGAGGTAGGCATCTTTTAGGTCTTGTGTTTCAAGCCAGGAATTTCATGTGAGCATATGCAGGAGCTGCTGCAAGGTTAGCATTTTGAATCTGGGGACCACCAAGGAGGTGTTCAGTTTGGATATATCCAGGATGGGGTGCCAAGTGCCCTCTTTTCTAGGAACATCTGGAGTAAAAACCTTTTCCTGTTGGATCTGGAGGGACAGGTTCTACTGCCCCCTGGGATATTACAGTTTGGACCTGTTTCAATGCCTCTGCCCACTGGTTTGGGGGGAGGTCTGGGTACCCTCTTGGAATAGGGAGTTCGCTGAAGGAGAATCTGTATCCCTGAGAAATTATTTTTAAGACCCATTGGTCCTTGGTTATTGAGACCAAACTGGCCTTGAAGAAGGTGAGCCTTCCTCCTAGTTTTTGATGAGTGAAAGGAGGGCAGAGGGGGGAGGGAGAGTCATTATGAGTGCTTGCCACAGAAGCTTGGCTTTGAATTCCTTGTCTTAAGAGATGGAAGTGATCCATTGTTTGCTTCTTTGCTGGCCCTGGGATAGGGGCCTTTATGGCCTGTCCCTGCGGGGCTTACCTTGGCCCTGTCTGCTAGGTGCAGGGAAGGCCCTGTGCTTAGAAGGAAATTTCCTGCTGAATCTGGGAGGTTGAACTTGAAAGTAATCTTTTACTGTTTGCATAGATTTTGCTTTGTCTTCCATCTTTTTAAGCACCTCTTCTGCTTTTTACCCAAACAGGCATTTCTTATCTAGGGGTGCATCAACAAGTTTAGAGTTGACATAATCAAGGAGATATTGTTCCTTCAGCCATGCATGTTATGTAATAACAGATCCTGTCACTGCTGCCCTGGCTCGAGGCTTCTAGAGTGTCATGTCCACATTGTAATGAGTGTTTGGCCACTTGACAAGCAGAGTGCAGTAATTCTCTCAGCTCTTTTGAGTTGGCACCGTCAGGAGAGGTAGCAATCTTATGGGGTGAGGTAGCAATCTTATGGTTTAATTGTTACAAAGTGTCTTGTTGATATTTTAACATATGGAACTGACAACTGGGTGCTCTGATAGCTAAGGTTGCAGAGGTGTATACTTTTTTACCCAATCTGTCCAGAGCTTTGGAGTCTTTTTCAGAAGGAAGATGATTCTTGGCAGAACTAGTCTTAGCTCCTTTGGGTCCCTGTGTAATGACCTCAGGGTCTGCAGCAGGATTCCTGTTCAGGTATTTGTGAGAATCCGGTACTGTAGTACCTGTCAGGTATTTGTGAGTATCCGGTACTGTAGTACCTGTCAGGTTTAGTTGGAGCAGGAGGCAGAGCATTAGGGGCTGCAAAAGCACCTCACTGAATTCCAGAGAACTGATGACTTGCTTAACGGTAGCGTCGTCGGAAGGATTAGCCTTTTGTGGCCTGTGTCTTATCTTTATGTCTACGTTTTTTCAAAACATCGACAGATTGTTGGCTGATGGGCACCATATCAGAATTCCAAGATAGAACACGAAAATAAGTGTCTACAAAAAGAGCTCTATGGCGAATGGTTCTTGCATTAAAGAGGGCACAGAACCGGCAACAAGGGACGTCATGGTCTGGGCTTAAACAAGTGATGCAGTAAGAATGAAAGTCTCGATGTGGGATCTACTTTCCACAGGCAACACAATTGTTAACTTTTTTGGACATTGGTTAATGCAAGAAAAAAGGGTCCCGAACGAGGTACTTCGCTTTAGACATTGTCTGCTGAAATTCAACTTCTGGCAGTGACCGACCAGCACTCGTGTGAACTGCCTCTGCTACTGGCTCCATGGCAAGAAAGACTGATGTAATGACGTCAGCTGCCTTGCTTTATATCACTGACATCAGACTACAGGCAACAGCAGCAGACACATAAATACATTGACTCTGGTATTCGGGCCGACTGAGGGCTAACACAGCAGGCTAACCCACAGGTGATGACTGCAACAGTGAAACACAAAGAACATCACAGTGCTCTACAAGATAGTACCAAAACTTTACAAGCTTTGTTCAGCCATAATGAACCCCTCCTCAGTACCATTAAACTGCTCAGCAAAAGTCTACTGAAGAAACACCAGATGGCTAACCAAATCCTGCAGAAAGATGTTTCTACACTAGCTCAAGGGCAAGGAAAGTACAGTTGTGTACACTTGCCATAAATGTAGATGTTCGAGTGTATTCACTGTTACAGTCATTACACTTGGGTAATCTGCTTGCAGGTTGCCCTCAGTTGGCCTCATTAGCAAAGTCTTGAGTCCTGCGTCAGTTGCTGTCCCTTCTTTCATGACGTCAGGTCGTCAGGGGTATAAAACATGCAGCCGACGCCATTACATCAGTTTTTCTTGCCCCAGATGTCAGGTGCCCCCCTAATGGGAAGCAAACACAAAGGTATACCTACAACAAAAAAGCAAATACACCAAAAAGGCTTTTAAGCACAGTAAAGGAAAGTAGAGGTATAGTCAAAAGAAGTTAGGGGGCAGGAGGGAGGGTAACCAGGACTGCAACAGTGAATAAACTCGAACATCTACATTTAGGGTAAGTGTACACAACTGTACTATGTTCTTCATGTTTCACTGTTGCAGTCATTACATTTGGGTTGATTCCTAAAGCTATGGTTGGGAGGAGGAGTTTAGACAGCATTAGGGCCAGCTATAAGACCCTGCAAGACTGTAGTGGCAAAGCCATCTCTGGATTTAGAGAAAATTGGCAAATGATAATGCTTGAAAGTATGTACAGAACTCCAGGAAGCAGCTTCTAGGATGTCCCTGGTAGGAATGCCTCTGAGAAAGGCTGTAGAAGTAGATGCAGCCTTGGTGGAGTGAGGTCTGATCCCCTGGGGGACAGGTTTTCCATGGTGCTTATAGCAGAAATGAATGCAATGGCTCATCCATTTAGAAATGGTTTGTTTTGAAATAGCCTTCCCCCTCTGCCCCTGCAGCAAATGCTACCAGCAGTTGTTCAGATTTTCTTTGAGGTTTAGTCCTGTTCAAGTAGAATCTAAGTTGTCTGTGCACATCCAAGGAATGCAGTATCCGTTCCTCTTTTCTTTCTATGGATTAGGAAAGAAGGTTGGCAAATGAATGGACTGATTAAGAGCCACACAGGATACCACCTTGGGCATGAAGGATGGATTGGTTCTGAGTGACACCCTGTCCGCATGAAATATGTCCGCATGAAATATGATGAAAGGCTCCACTGCTATAAGGGCCTGTAATTCAGATACCCTTCTAGCTGAAGTGATTGCAAAAAGGAAAGCTGTTTTCCAAGAAAGAAATTTTAAGTCTGCAGTAGCAGCTGGCTCGAAAGGAGGTGGAGTGAGTTTCTCCAATACAAAGTTAAGGTCCCAGGCTGGGGTTGGAGATCTCCTGGGTGGTCTCAAATTTTTGGCCCCCCTGAGGAACTGCTTGAGCAGTGGATGAGAAAAGAGGGGAGGTTCTGTGTTATAATGAGCTGAAATGGCTGAGGCATGGATTTTAATGGAGGAAAAAGACAGGCCCTTGTGAAGCATCTCAGTTAAGTATTGTAAAATCTGAGGTAAATTGGGTGCTGCTGTGCTCATCCCTTGAGACTATTTCCAGGCACAGAATCTATTCCATTTTTCAGCATAAGATTTTCTAGTACTAGGCCTCCTTGCCTCTAAGATGACATCCATCACAGGTTTGAGGGATGGTAAGGGAGGGTTTTAAGTAATTAGCCAGGCTGCAGGGTTCAGTGTTGAAAGCTGAGGGTGCAGAATCTGGTTCTCCTGCTGATACAGCAGGGAAGGAGTCTGAGACAGGTGCCATGGAGATAACCACGACACACTGCGCAGGAGGGGGTACCAGTGTTGGCGCGGCCAGTCTGGAGCAATCAAAATCATCCTTGGTTTGTCCTGTTTGACTTTTAGTAGCACTTTGGAGAGCAGAGGCAGCGGGGGAAAGGCATTGACTGATAGGTTTTTCCAGCTGAAGGACAGACCATCCACCTTCCAGGCTTGTTTGTGGGGAGTCCTTGTGCAAAATTTGTCCAATTGGTAGTTCTGGGGGAGAGGCAAACAGGTCTATATCTGGGCTCCCCCATTCGCTTGTAAACATGCTGAAAATCCTTGGTTCCAGTTTCCACTTGTGTGGGTCCATGAGGTTTCTGCTTAGTCCATCTGCCAGTGTATTTAATTTTCCTGGAAGGAATTGAGCTTGTAGGTGCACTTGTTAGCTCAAGGCTGTGTTCCACAATGCCATGGCTAGTCTGCAGAGGGGGTAAGAATGTGTACCCCCTGCTTGTTTATGTACCACATAACCATGGTGTTGTCCATCTTTACCATTAGTTGTCCTGGAAGAATGTAGTCCTTGAAGGCTATCAGAGCATTCTGTACAGCTAACATTTCTTTTTGACTGATATGCAGGTGCGTTTGACTTGGGTTCCATTTGCCTGAATGCACTTCCTGCCAGGTGAGCCCCCCATGCATAGATGTGATGCATCTGTTAGGGTTTCGGCAGCAGGGGTTGGTGTGAAAGGTAGTCACTTATTTTGGTGGTAGGCCTCTGCCCACCAAAGAACTATAGACGTAGGCAAGGAATGATAGGAATCATTGTTTCTAGGCTGTGAGAATGTTGACTCCATAGGCTTTTTAGATACCACTGTAGTTTCCTCATAAGCAATCTTGCATATGGAATTAGAAGAATGCAGGAGGCCATGAACCCCAAGGCTTGCAGTATTTGTCTTGCAGATAGCACGGTTTTTGTGGCCACTTGTTTGAAGTAGGCTGCCAAATGAATTTGCTTTTCTGGCGTGCTGTAAGCCATCTGGGAAGTTGTATTCAAGCTTGCTCCCAGGAATGTAACATGTTGACAGGGTACCAGTTGTGATTTCATTTCATTTATGGTGCACCCCAGACAAGTTAGTACCCTTTTTACAAAGGCCAGATGATTTAAAAGTATGTCCTGGCTTTCTGCCTGAATTAGACAATCGTCCAGGTATGGCTATATTTGAATACTTCTTTGCCTGCAAAATGCAATAACTGGAGCTAGGCACTTTGTGAATACCCTGGGTGCAGTAGATAAGCCAAAGGGCAGTGCAGAGAACTGATTTGAAGCGTAGGTATCTTCTGCAAGATTCCCCGATTGGGATGTGCAGGTATGCTTCTTTTAAATCTAGTGTTGCCAACCAGGCGTCTTTGCCTAGCATAGGAAGTAATTGGTGAAGAGTCAGCATCTTGAATTTTGGAATCTCCAGAAAGGTGTTTAGAGTAGACAGGTCCAGGATAGGACGCCATGATTTGTCTTTTCTGGGTACCAGGAAAAGTCTTGAGTAGAAACCTTGCCCCTTTTCCTCTTCTGGTACCGGTTGAATAGCCCCATGCTTAAGAGATAAAGTACTTGTTTTTGAGCCTCTGCCCACTAATTTGGGGGTAGGTCCAGCCACCCATTTGGCGATGGCAACGTGTGGAAGTGAAATCTGTATCCCTGGTACACTATATTTAAAACCCATTTGTCCTGGGTAATGAGTTCCCAGTTCTTTGCATGAAGAGCAATCTTTCCCCCCAAAGGGGCAGTCAGAAGATAAGTGCTTGGAAATTTTAAAAGGAAGTCATTGAGACAGTTTACTATATGGGGGAGGGGGGTCTTGTCATTCCCAGACTTGGAAGTGGAGGCGCCCCATTGCTTAGTTCTGCGAGTCCCCTGGGACTGAAACCTGGGGTTTTTGCTGTGTCTGGGTTTGGCTTGAGAAGACCTGGAAAGGGCTGGAAAGGACCAATTCTTAGAGGGCCAGTACCTACTAAATCTATGAGGCTGAACTTGTAAAAAACATTAACAATTTGCATAGATTTAGCTGTATCTTCCATCTTTCTAAGAACTTCTTCAGCCTTGTTGCCAAACAGGCGGTCCGGATTTAAAGAAGCATCCAACAATTTAGCTTTAACATGATCAGGCAAAGATTGCTCCTTAAGCCAAGCATGCCTTCTAAGCACAGACCCAGTAACAGCAGCCCTGCAAGAGGCTTCTAAAGAATCAAAACCACATTGCAAAGTAGGTTTTCCAACTTGTTCAGCAGAATGCATTAAATCCTGTAAGTCTTTATTTTCCACACAGTCAGGAATCAATATCATTTTCTGTTTAAGCAGTCCAATAACATGTTGCTGATACATTAACATATGAAATTGGCAGTTTAAAGCTCTAATGGCCAAGGTTGCTGAAGTGTAAACCTTTTTACCCCATCTATCCAGCACCCGAAGAGGTAGGATTTTTAGCAGTAGAAGCCTTAATGCCCCTTTGGCCCCTGTGAAATAGTCTCTGGATCTGCAATAGGATTTTTGAAAAGGAACTTGTGGGACTCAGGGACCCTGTAGTATCTGTCAAGTTTACTGGGAAGCAGGAGGCAGGGAATCGGGGGCCAAACTGAATTCCGAGAAAGCATCATCAGCAATGTCTAGTAACAGAAGGAATAGCCAAAGGCCTATGCTGAGGTAGGAGAAGGAAATCCATAAGCCTCTTTTTTGAATCAGAAAATTCCTGGCTTTTCCATTAAAAATGCTCCCTTAGAGTATGTAAGGTTTTCTCTAAAGAAAAATCCTCAGGAGGGGAAGCAGAGGGAATAGAGTCCTCTTCATCAGAATCCTCATAAGTAGGTAAGGACAAATCCAGGTCATCAGAAGAGTAAGAAAAAACAGATTCCTGATCAGAAGATTCATAGTCAAGCTCAGCCTTAGGCCTCGTAGAAGGGGGGGGGGGGTTGGCTACCCCTGATTAGAGTTATTAGATCTTCAGCCATTTTTATCATTTGTTTTTTAGGCAGAAAGGACTGAGCATGTGGCCTGGGCGTCGGTATTTTAGACATGGATCAAGATTTAGGCCTTAGTAATGAAGGAGGTGTCGATTTAATATGCAAATCTGTAGGCCTGAATACACCCTCAGAAGCTGGTGCCTGCAAAGCGGCTCTGGACCCATCCAAGGTACAGACATCCGTGGGTACCATAGTTGAAGTATCACGCGGCGTACCGGACTCCGAATGGGTCTCAGTAGAGGCCTGCGAATCAGAAGTAGCGGGTATCAGGGGCTGCGAAAGCGCCTCACTGAGTACCGGCGAACTGGTGACTGGCTTAGGAGAAGCGTCGGCGGCAGTTTTGGACCTTGGCGGCCTGTCTCTGTCTTTATCTTTGCATTTTTTTGGAATCCCGGTAGTCGGATGGCTAACCGATGACATTTCTGGATAATTAAACCGAGAACCGAAATATTTAGAGGCAAAAATATACCGACAATGGATAGTGAGCTGATTAAATAAAGCACAAAACCGACAGCAAGGTATGTCATGGTCAGGGCCTAGGCAAGGAATACAGTACGAATGAAAATCTTTATGAGGTATTTACTTTCCACAAGTAATGCAATTATTAACTTTTACTGACATCGGTAAGGAGCAAGAAAAAGTTTCCCCAACGGGGTACTTAGCTTTTAGTTAAAGACTTTGGTTTTGAAACTCGAAAATGAAAATTTCAGGAGTCGGCCAACCGGCACTTGGGAACTGCTTCTGCTTTGGGCACAGCACGGCAAGAAAGACTGATGTAATGATGTTGGCTGCATGTTTTATACCCTTGATGACCTGACATCATGGAAGAAGGGAAAGAAACCGATGCAGGACCCAAGACTTTGTTAATCAGGCCGACTGAGGGTAACCTGCGAGCAGATTACCCAAATGTAATGACTGCAACAGTGAAACACGAAGAACATCCATGTAGAAAGGACCCCAACCCAGGTCAGAGGTGATGAAAGCTATCTACATCCTCCAACATTTGGGACACAGTGATGATGCTGCAGCCTACTCAGTGACTTTCAAATGGACAGTGGAAAGGGAAGCATGGTGAGCTGCTGAGTGAGCCAGACTGATAGCTTTCCTAAGTGGAAAATTGCAGAGGGTAACCTTGACCTAGAACCTAAAACAAGGAGTAAAAAGGTCACACAGAAAAATCAATCGATAAAAATCAAAAGAAAAATCTAGCAAGGCTAGACTTTACACTGTGTGATTCCTTAAACCTCTTGTATTAGAGGCAATATGGCATATATGGAAATGACCCTTTAAGGACATCAGGTGCCTTCAGCTATATGGCAATTCTGAATGTCCATGACTTTTTTTCTTCTTACAGTCTATTTATGGACAAATTCAGGCCAATAAAGCCAAACCCCACTAGCTGTGGACATGCATGTTTCAGCCTTCTTATGGCATCTTACTCATAAGGTCATCATTTATGGAGAAATTGTATACATGTTCTTGATTTGTAGGCATACGTTCATAATGTATTATAAGGTTTCAAAGGTGGTGGTGAAAATGCTGAAAAATAGTCTACCTTTCCAGTAAACAAAGAGCAGCCAGAATAAGCTAACCCTTCTTTGAGGTAGACATAGTAAAAAAACAGAAAATACCCTTCCTACACTGGGAAGGAATGATTACAATCAGAATAAAGCTCAGCCCAAAGATATTAAACCAGAAAAACACATGGATAGACTTAAACGTTAGTAACATGAACTAAGAAAAAGCTGTGGAAGGATCCCACCTTATGAGAATTCAGACACCAATGACACCACAGCTTTGCCAGATCGGGAATTCACTTCCCCATTTGAAGCAATCAGTACCTAAATCCTGTGTCAATGCTTATATTCAACAGAATGAGTATCCCTGAAGAAGACAAAGGGACCCCTTTAATCTCCAGGGTTGTGAAGGGGCTCTGCTGGATATCACATCCGATATTACAAATTACGTGGCTTAGAATTTCTGTACACCACCCCCAAATGAAGGGTTTGGAATGTTTTAATAAAAGCTTGAAGATAATGTTGAAATGGGTGGTTGATCAGAATGGAAAAAATTGGGACACCTTACTATCCAATCTGTTATTCACTACAATAACATAATAAAAAGACCAGGCTAACAATCCTAAAGGGCTTTTTCAAGGCCAGCCACACGTACCAGAAATATCAGAAAGGTACTGACCCCATAACTTATGTAGGGGGCTCATAACTTTGTGCATGAATGGTCAAGCATTTACAAGTTTCCTATCTCTACTGGAGATGTAGGTGCCAGACCAGAAGTTGTGATTCCCCATTCACTGATGCAAGTTCTGCTTGAATAAGTGCAGGGAAACACTTTGCTTCACATGAATGGGGATCCTGTTACAGACAATGGGCAGCCTCTAAGACACGTGTCCCTCTAGCATGTCCTATTTATGCAATAGGCTAAGTTTAGGTCCTAGGAATATTGTGTTTGTGGTATTTGTTTTGTGTATGTACAGCAAGTCGATTATGGCTAGATTAGAAGATGCTTTATAAGTCACTTCTCAGCAACCTATAGGAGACAGAATATACAAACAATTATTTTAGGTGGTAAGTGTAGGACTTGTTTTCTTTACCATGCAATTCATTTTATGAGGAACGTCTGTGGTCACTCCAGTTGTTGCATATGAATGAAAGAGAAATTTCTAGAGTGCCAAAAATCAAAAACAATCTTTATAAGAATCTAGGCATACAATGTCATTGGGGGATATAATTCCATAACAACAAGATACCTGATTAAGGTGAGAGAAAAAAATATATAAGAAATGGAAAACAGGTCAAACTACAACTTTGAAAGCTGAAATAAACAAAGTGGACAAAAAAATTTATCATACTGCCAGACAAGATCAAGACAAATTTGAAGAAAATTTATATAAAGATATTGAGCATAATAAGAAACCATTTTTAGATGCATAAGATGTGTGAGGAGTAAAAGCATATAAATTAACAAACTGTGTGTAGATTTTAATTTTTTTTCTGACACAACAGATTAGATAAATTTAGAAAACCTTATACAAAATAGCTTGGCTCCACAAAGGGGGAGATCGTTGTCCTAGTGACACCCAGGTAATCTCAGATACTGAATTAGATTATACTAAAGAACTATAGAAACTGGAGCCAAAGAAGGTACAGGGAGGAGACGTAATTAGTAATAATGACCAGAGAACACTTCAGCAAGAAAGTACAGTTTTGTACCTACCATAAATGTAGATGTTCGAGTGTAAACACTGCTGCAGTCATTACACTTGGGTTATCCTGCCGTCAGGCGGTTCCCCAGTCGGCCTGAGTTCCAAAGTCTTGGTCCGGCGTTGGTTGCTGTCGCCTCCTCCCTGACATCAGTGCAACAGGGGTATATAAGATGCAGCCAACGCCATTTTCTTCAGTTTTTCTTGCCCCAGATGTCAGGTGCCCCCAAATAGGTAGGCAATTCAAATTGCTAATAAACCATACATAAGAAAAGCAAACAACAACTTCCAGTTACCAGCAAATACTCCCCATAGGTAGTAAAGGATAGAAGGCATAGGTACGTACCAGCAAGTAAGAGGAGAAGGAGGGAGGGTAACCTGGACTACAGCAGTGTTTACACTCGAAAATCTACATTTATGGTAGGGTACAAAACTGTACTATGTTCATCGTGTTACACTGCTGCAGTCATCAAACTTGGGTGGAATACCAAAGCTGAGGTAGGGAGGCTGGTTCTATAAGGCATTAGGGGTGGCTATAAGGCCCTGCAGCACAGCAGTGGTGAAGCCAGCTCTGGATTTGGAGTATAAAGGCAAATGGTAATGCTTGGTGAAGGTATGCACAGAACTCCATGTTGCTGCTTCCAAAATATCCTTGGTAGGTACTCCTCTGAGGTAGGCAGTTGAAGTGGCTGTTGCCCTGGTGGAGTGAGATCTAATGCTGCTAGGTAAAGGTTTCCCATGGTGAGAATAGCAGAAACGTATGCAATGTCCTATCCATTTTGAAATAGTCTGTTTTGAAATAGCTTTGCCCTGTGCTCCCGCAGCATATGCTACCAATAATTGCTCAGATTTTCTGAAAGCTTTGGTTTTGTCCAGGTAGAAGCGTAACTGTCTGTGAATGTCCAAAGAATGTAGTAGTTTCTCCCCCTTGTTCTGTGGTTTTGGATATAAAGTTGGCAAATAAATAGTTTGGTTTAGAGCCACACTTGATACCACCTTTGGCATAAATGTAGGGTTAGTTCTTAAAGACACCCTGTCCTGGTGGAAAATGAGGAAAGGTTCCACTGCCATTAGTGCCTGTAATTCTGAAACTCTTCATGCTGATGTTATTGTCAGTAGCAGAGCAGTTTTCCAAGATATGTATTTTAATTCTGCTGTGTTAGCTGGCTCAAAAGGAGGTAAAGTTAATTTTTCCAAAACAAAGTTGAGGTCCAAGTTGGGGTAGGTGCTCTACGGGGCGGTCTTATGTTTTTAGCCCCTCTGAGGTACTGTTTGAGCAAAGGATTAGAAAAAATTGGTGGATCCATGTTGTAATGAGCAGAAATGGCTGAGGCATGGATCTTGATTGATGAGAAGGAGAGGTCCTTGGTCCAGCATCTCAGTTAAATACTGAAGTATCTGAGGAATGTTTGGGACAAGAGGGTCAAGGCTGTGCGCCTCGTTCCAGGCACAGAATCTCTTCCATTTATCCGAGTAGGCTTTCCTGGTGCTAGGCCTTCTGGCCTCCAGAATGACATCCATAACAGCTTTGGAGAGAGGCATTGCTTGCTTGACAAAGGTATTTTTCATGCAGCTAGATTTAAGGTCTTTAGCTGGCTCTGAAGTATCTGATTGTTGTGCTGTGTCACCAAATGTGGGATTTGAGGCAAAATCCAGGGTGGTTCTTGTGCTAAGTTCTTTCAGATTGGGTACCAGTGCTGGCATGGCCAGTCAGGTGCAATCAGGATCATTTTGGCTCTTCTTGCCAAAGGAAAAGGAGGGAAAGCGTATACTTGTAGGTTTTTCCAGCTGAATGAGAGGGCATCCACTTTCCATGCTTGTGGATGTTAACTCCTTGTGCAGAATTTCTGTAGCTGGCAATTCTTTGGGGATGCAAACAGATCTATGTCCGGGCTCCACCATTTTTGTGTTATCATTCTGAATACTTGTGGATTTAATTCCCATTCGTGGGGATCCATGATGTTTCTGCTTAGGTCGTCTGCCAGTGTGTTTTTCTTTCCTGTCAGGAATTGTGCTTGCAGATTAACTTGGTAGTCTAGAGCTGTGTTCCACAAGGTCATGGCTTGTCTGCAGAGGGGGGTAGGAATGCGTGCCCCCTTGCTTGTTTATGTACCACAAAACTGTGGTGTTGTCTGTCTTTAGCAGTAGTTGTCCTGGATGCAGCAGGTCCTTGAAAGCTATAAGAGCATTTTATACAGCTAGCATCTCTTTTTGATTGATGTGAAGATGCCTTTGCTCTGTGGGCCACTCACCCTGAACACATTTTCCTGCCATGTGTTCTCCCCAGGCGTAATTCGATGCATTTGTTGTCAGTGTTTGCCTGGCTGTGGGTTGAGTAAAAGGCTGTCCCTTGTTGAGGTGACAATCTTGAGCCCACCATCGAAACTCCTGTTGAAGGCAAGGAATTAGTGGTATAACTGTTTCCAAACTTTGACAGTGCTGAAACCATACACTCTTTAGGTACCATTGTAGTTTCCTCATATGCAGTCTGGCATATGGGATTAGTAATATGCAAGATGCCATGTAGCCTAAGGCCTGCAGAATTTTTCTTGCAGGGAGTTGGGTCTTTGTTGCCATCAACTGAAAGTATTGAGTCAGTTGTCCTTGTTTGTCTGGCATGAGATAAGCTATCTGGGCCGTTGTGTTCAAGCTGGCACCCAGGAATATTTTCTGTTGTGAGGGCACTAGTTTTATTTTATTTCGTTTACTGTGTACCCCAGGCAACTTAATAACTTTTTTTATGAATGCCAGATTCTTTAGAAGAATGTCCTTTGCTCTCTGCTTGAATCAGGCAGTCGTCCAAGGTATGGATAAATTTGAATTCCTTTTTGTCTGCAAAATGCAATTACTGGTGCCAGGCACTTTGTGAAGACCCTGGGCGCAGTAGATAAGCCAAAGGGCAGTGCAGAGAATTGATAGTGCATTGAACCAGCAAGAAATCTGAGGCATCTTCTGCAGTTTTGTCTGACAGGGACATGCAGGTATGCCTCCTTGAGGTCCAAAGTCACGAGCCAAGCTTTCTTGCCCAGCATGGGAAGAAGCTGCTGTAGTGTCAACATTCTGAATTTCAGAACATCCAGGTAAGTGTTTAAAGAAGAAAGATCCAGAATGGGTCTACAGGCTTTGTCCTTTCTGGGAACTAGAAAGAGTCTTGGATAAAATCCTTGTCCTTGCTCCTGTGGTGGTACCTTTTGAATAACTCTCATGTTCATGAGTGCTGTAATTTGTTTTTGAGCCTCTGCCCATTGATTTGGTGGCAGATTTGGCATTCTTTTTAACCTTGGCAAAGTGTGAAATTGGAACCTGTAACCTTGAGATACAATGTTGAGAACCCATTTGTCTTTGGTGATGCAAAGCCAATTGTGATAGAAAAGTGCCAGTTTCCCTCCTAAGGGGGCTGGCAAGAGAGAACTGTTTGGCAGCTGTAGTGGGAAGTCATTGAGGCTGCTTTTTATAAGGTTGTGGCCTGTCTTCCCTTCTTTCTGGCCTGGTGTACCCCATTGAGGCCTGTAAGGACCTTGTGCTTGACCTCTACCTCTTGGACGTCTGTATCTGCCTCTTTGAGGTCTGTCTGTGATTGGAAAGGACCAATTCTTTGTTGGCCAATTTCTGCTAAAACGAGGAGGCTGAACCTGTACGAAATCCTTCGCCATTTGCATGGATTTTGCCTTATAGGTTCATAGGTTCATACTAGGCTATCTGCCCGAGGGCATTTACAAGCCTAGCCCATCGTTTTGTGGCTTACGCCACCCCTTTAGTATGGGGAACTATACCCATTATTTTGCTGTGCCTCTGTCGAGCAGTGACACTGAGGTAATCCCTGGGGTATATCTGCGATCTCCCATCCATTGGTCAAGATTTCTCTTGAACAAGGCCAGCGAGGTGCTCTGCCTCACATGTACCGGGATTTTGTTCCACAGCATAGGGAGTCTTTGGGTGATGAATCTATCCCTCCAGCACGTCCTATTAATAGCCGTGTCAAGGTTTAAGTCTCCCGCCCTTGTGGCTCTGATGGATCTAGATTTTTGAGGTGAAGCATATTCATCAAATCTGGGTTTGACATGGCCTTGTATGTTAGGCAAAGGTCACCTCTGAGCAGCGTAAGCGACTGAATAGAGCTGGAGTTCTTTCAGTCGGGCAGCATAGGACAGATTTTTGAGACCCTTTATCCTTTTGGTGAGGAACTTTTGTGGCCTCTCCAGCTGCTGCAAGTGTCGGGTCAGATACATTCCGAATGGAGCATTGTACTCAATCATTGGTCTGATGAGTGATGAGTAAAGGGAGACTATGACCTCCCTTGATCTAGATGAGAATCCCTTCATGATAAGGTGGGCAATGTAGAAGGTCTTCCTAACTACTTTAGCTACATGGGTGTCGAATGACAGACTACTATCAACCTGGGTCCCCAGGTCCCTGATAACTTCTTCTGTGCTCAGTGGATTGCCACCTATTTGGTAGCTAGGGGTAACCTTGTTTTCCGAAGGGTATGACTATGCATTTTTTGGCATTTAACTTTAGGCCGTGGCTCTGGCACCAGTTATCCGTTTCTGTGAGACCCTTCTGAAGGATATCTGTGTCAGATGTGTTTTCTACTATGGCGCCCAGTTTGCAGTCATCTGCAAACTTTGTCAGCCATAACCCTTCTGTGTTTGCTTGTACTTTGGAAAAGTAGATGCCAAACAAGAGTGGGCCCAGGACTGAGCCCTGTGGGACACCACTTGTGACAGGCTTTGAGTCTGACATGGCGCCAGCAACTCTGACCCTGTGGGTTCTGTCAGCCAGTTTGCAACCCATCTTGTGATGTATGGGTTGACATTTAAGCTGATGAGTTTTTCAATGATACCCGAGTGGGGTATTGTATCGAAGGCCTTAGCCAGATCGAGGTAGGCTGTATGGACTGCCTTTCCCTCATCAATGGCTTTGGTGACTGTTTCGAAAAAGTCAACCAAGTTTAAAAGGCATGATCTGCCTTTGACAAAGCCAAACTGGGTTGGATCCAAAGTCTGCAAATTCCCTATGTCTTTATTTATGAGGTCCATTATGATCCTCTCCATGGCTTTGCAGATAAGGCTTGTCAAGCTAATGGGACGGTAAATTCCAGGGACGGTGGAGACACCGCCTTTGTGAAGTGGTACCACAGTTGCAGTGCGCCACTCCCTGGAGTGCGTATCCAGAGGTAAGACTTTGATTAAACAGCTGTCCTAGCTGTGGGTTTAATTCCTCATTGAGTTCATGGAGCACACAGCCGGGGACACCATCAGGTCCCATGGATGCTGTGTTTTTGCTTTGGAGAGAGCAGTTCTCACTTGGGCGCTGGAGATGTTTGGGGGCTGCAATCGTTTGGTATAGATATCTCTCCTTTTGGGAGTTTGCACTGAACCTGTCAGCCAGTATGTTGGCAATGTCTGTAGGATCAGTAATCTTCACATCATTTTGAACTAGCTCTGAGCATATCTGGGAGTTTCCTCCCAGGTTTCTAACATAGCTAAAGAAGGCCTTATGATTGTCTTTTGAGTCTTTAGCTATTTTTTCTCGAAATTTGCTTTGGATGATTTTATGAGAGCTCTTAGTTTTTACTTATAGTGATCAAGGGTGTCTTACCTTTTAAGGATTTTGCTCTATCTTGTAGTAGCTTCCTCCTTTGTTGTAGAGTTTGTTTATGGCTGGGGTCCACCAGACTGGACGCTTGCCTTTGGTACAAAGAGTCTTTGTTTTGCTTGGGATTGCCTTATCCATGCAGTCCTGCAGGTGCTGGTAGAAGGCATTTGTAAGTGATTCAGCGGCTTGAGTACTGTTTTCCGCCGGCTCGGGGGCCTTAAAGGAGACCACACTAGTCTTTAGAAGTGTGAAGTCGGCTTTTGAGAAGTTCTTTACTGTGGTCTTTTTTATTTGAGGTGGGGGTGGGATGAGGACCTCCAGCGAGATTAGTTTGTGGTCTGATCTCACCAGTGAGCGGTACACCTCCGGTGTTGAACATTGTGCTCCCATGTTCGTGATGATGAGATCAAGTATGTTATCTCCTCTTGTGGGGATGGTGACTAGTTGTTCCATGGCATTTGAGTTTATGAATTCCAGGAACTTTTGGGCTAGGGTGTTTGGGCTTGAGTAGTGTTCCCAGTCTATATTAGGGTAATTGAAGTCACCTAGTATGATGGTGTTTGGTGATACATTTATCCCTCTAGTGTTTTCAGGAAGGTCATGTGAGGTTCCTGAGTTTGTGAGGGTGGCCTGTAACATGCTACAATTTGCAGAGCAGTCTTGCCTATGGTTAATTGCACCTGGATGGTCTCCGATGCATCGTGCGTTGCCACCAGTCTTGAGGTGTGGGTGTCCTTGATGAATATGGATACCCCTCCTTTCTTGGTATTGTCCGGATTTTGGGGCGGAACGCATGATATGAGGTAAAACCTGATAGCGCTGGGGTGCTCTCAGGAGCCTTGAACCAGGTTTCTGTCACAGCACAGACATCGATGTTCTCCATACTGAGAAGGGCCTCGAGTGCGTGCATTTTGAGATTTAGACTTCTGGCATTGAGCAGCATTACCCTTAGTTTTTTCCTTTTTGTGTTCTAGGGTGGTAGGTTTAGAATTTGAGCCTTGCCTAAAAAGGCACTATGGGGTGGCAAGAGCCTTTGCCAATATCCGGAATCCCAGGGTGACAGGTGCAAGCCGTCCCTTGCGAAGCAGCGTGGCTTGTCCAGCATGTCATCCCAGGCAGACAGACACTGGATCCCCTTTGAATGACACCAGTGTTTAAGCCAATTGTTAAAGCTGATCATCTTATCTCTGTATTGTGGCATCATTCTTGGTGAAGGTAGGATACTGCTCAAGGTCAGGGTCATACCTGCCTGGGCTACATAATCAGAGAGCTCCTCAATGTCTCTTTTCATGTAGTCCAAGGAGGTACGTCTCAGGTCATTTACACCAGCATGGACAATGACTGAGTCATATTTGTACCTGCTGTTGAGAGACCGGAGTGCTTGCGTTATGTGGCGGATTCTAGCGCCCGACAGGCAGCTTACTGTGACCTTCTCCTTACTCAGTCTGGTGAGCGGGACGTCAGTGTGTCTGACTATGGAGTCACCAATGACTAGTGTGTCTGGCATTGTGTTTGGCCTTAAGGGCTGTGACTGACACTCTGACTGTGAGGTCTATGTGTTGCAGGTGTTGTGTTCTGAGGTGGTGGTTGTTTGGGTGTCTGCTTTGGTGGCCTCTGCTGTTTTGGTAGATTTTTGATCAGAGCCTCCGAGTATGTCTTTGTGTATTTATGTGTATGATTTGAGGTTGTAATGGTACTATGTGAGACTGGGTCTATAGTGTGTGTGGTAACCTTCTCCTCCTGACTGGTCTTGCCAGTCCTATGTTGAGAGAGCTCAGCCTCCAGTTTGGCCGTATAGTTGCATCTCTCGCATGTATTTGTGTTTTGTGGGAGGAGGAGAGGGTTGTCTGTGTACATGAGGCAATTGTAACATTGCCTCAATATTCCCAGGTTCACCAGCTGAGCAGGAGAGGACACTAGCAACTGATCCCTCGACATGCTAGAAGGAATAGACAAAAACTTTAAAAAGATTCCGGGGACGTGGGTGACCGAGAAATCGCGGCTTGCCTTTTTGGGGTATTATCTATGACAAGAGTGCCGTATCAAGGTAATAAGTACTGTAGGAGCAAGTGCTACGTTTAACAGATAGAGAATAGTCTACTTGGAGTCAAGTAGAGATGATCTTTTTAATTATAGGATACGCTGATTAGATCAGTAGTATAGTTCGAGGAAGGTAGTTTTAAGGAAAAATTTGAAGAGTGGACTTTAGGTAGCCCGAATAGTTTAAACCTGCTTAACCGGCGCTGCCCTAGTGTGCAACAGTGGCAACTCCGCGCTAAAGCGTTTTTTATAGCAGGGGGCTGGAAAAGACAGGAAATGACCCAAAATGGCCAATAAACTACAAGTTACTGCCTTAAACCACTCCTCTGAGGACAAATGAAGGAGTTATGGAAATGACCCCTAGTGGCCAATAAAACTACAGTTTCAAGTCAGTAACCACCTCTACGGGGGGCAGGGAAGCTGCTCAATGTTAGTCACTGCCACTGATGAACACAGAGACCCTCCTTCAGCCCAAGCAAAAATGGCCTCACAGAAACTTTCAAACAGTTCAGGAACAGCAAGCCTGTAACTGAACTTTTTTAACTCTCAGAAAAGTGGGAAAAAAGCAAGATTTTTTTTTGTTTTTGTTTTTTACAGAGATAACAGAGGTTCACAAGTAATATCAAGTTATAACAGTGCAGTAAATGACCCCACACAAGAGTGCTAGGTCAAGGACAGAAAATATGCAAGTTTTAAGAAAAAAAACGATTTAAAATTAAGTGCAAACAGGAAATTCAGCAAACAGCTTTTGGTTGTGCTCTAAATACAGCTACTAATACAGAAATCAAGTTTAACAAGCCAGAAAATGCTCAAGCTAGGCAGCTATGCAGAAAAACTTAGCAAATAAACAGAGAAAAATACTTAAAATCTCAAAAGTGGCTCCCTTCTTCTCTCAGCGTCTTTTCCTCTTGGAGGGTGCTTCACCAACAGCCAACAAGCCTGAAAAGACGCTCAAACCACGAGGCAACTAGGTTTTAAGAGAGGAAGATGAAGGAGTTATGGAAATGACCCTAGTGGCCAATAAAACTACAGTTTCAAGTCAGTAACCACCTCTACGGGGGCAGGGAAGCTGCTCAATGTTAGTCACTGCCACTGATGAACACAGAGACCCTCCTTCAGCCCAAGCAAAAATGGCCTCACAGAAACTTTCAAACAGTTCAGGAACAGCAAGCCTGTAACTGAACTTTTTTAACTCTCAGAAAAGTGGGAAAAAAGCAAGATTTTTTTTGTTTTTGTTTTTTACAGAGATAGCAGAGGTTCACAAGTAATATCAAGTTATAACAGTGCAGTAAATGACCCCACACAAGAGTGCTAGGTCAAGGACAGAAAATATGCAAGTTTTAAGAAAAAAACGATTTAAAATTAAGTGCAAACAGGAAATTCAGCAAACTGCCTTAACTCCGAACAACACATCCCGCTGCAAAGATGCATCCAATAATTTTGCCTTAACATGATCTGGTAATGTATGTTCCTTTGACCAAGCATGCCTTCTAATGACAGAGCCTGTAACTGCTGCTCTACAGGAAGCCTCTAAGGAATCAAACCCACATTGCAAAGTATGTTTTCCCACTTGTTCAGCTGCATGCAATAAATCCTGCATTTCTTTAACATTAGGAGGATCTGAATCTGGAAGCATCTTTTGTTTCAACTGAGACATCAAAAATTGCTGATATTTTAGCATGTGAAACTGGCAATTTAAGGCTCTCATTGCTAAAGTTGCAGACATATATACTTTCGTTCCCCATCTCTCTAATGCTCTGGAATCTCTGTCAGAGGGAACTGGGTTTTTTGCTGATCAGGCCTTAATCCCTTTGGGTCCCTGAGAAATAGTTTCAGGGTCAGCAACAGGGCTTTTATACAGAAATTTGTGAGTCAGGGACTCTGTAATATCTATCAGGTTTAACTGGGGCTCAAGGTAAGGAGTCAGGGTTTAAGCTGGATTCAGTGTACACATCATCCACAATTAACACTGGCGGAACAGCAAGGGGTCTGTGTTGAGGCAGCAAAAGGAAGTCTGAGAGCCTTTTCTTGGATTCTGAGTAATCCTGGCCTTCCCAATGGAAATGCTCCCTCATGGTATGTAAGGTCTCCCCAAAGGAGTAGTCCTCGGGTAGAGAGGCTGATGGAATAGATTCCTCAGCGTCCGAATCCTCATAAGGGGGTAAGGAATATCCTAGGTCTGAGGATGAATCTGAAGAAATTGACACCTGGTCAGAAGATTCATAATCTGCATCCTGTCTGGGCCTTTTATCAGGAGGGGGGTGGGACCCCCTGATCAGGGTGATTAGGTCTTCAGCCATTTTGAGCATTTGTTTCTTAGGCATGGAAGCCTGTCCTGGAGAATGCTGCATTTGTTTCTTTGTTTTTAATGGGGCCTTAGACTTAGCAGAGGGTTTAATGGTTAACTGGGTAGGTCTGAAGACACCCTCTGAAGCTGTGGATTGCTCAGCTACTTCGGTTTCCTCAGAAGGGCTAGTTTCGGTAGGCTGAAAACATAGAGCGTCCGAAGGCCCAGCCAGCTCCACGTGGGCGTTGGAGGTGGTCTGTGGTTCTGTGGATGCGGACGTCAGGGGCTGCGTAGGCGCCTCACTGAAAACCGGAGAACCGGTCTAGAAGAGGCCTCGTCAGTTTTGGGCGTCGGATGCCTGTCCTTGTCTTTGTGCTTTTTATGTAATCCGGTCATTGGAAGTTCCGACGGAATTGTTATTGAATTTTCTACCAAAATAATGTTGGGCAAAATCAAACCGACGTTTAATAGTGCACTTGTTAAACCTAGCACAAAACCGACAACCAGTGACGTTGTGGTCTGGGCCTAGGCATGGAATACAATAGGAGTGGAAATCCTTATGAGGTATTTGCTTCCCACAAGAAATACAGTTATTAACTTTTACTGACATCGGTCTGAGGCAAGAAAAAGTTTCCCTAACGGGGTACTTAGCTTTGTAGAAGACTTCGGTTCTGGATTCAGAATGAAAATCTCAGGAGTCAGCCGACCGGCACTTGCGAACTGCTTCTGCTTCGGGCACTGTGCGGCAAGAGAGACTGAAAAAAATGGCGTTGGCTGCATCTTCTATACCCCTGTCGCACTGACGTCAGGGAGGAGGGGACAGCAAGCGACGCCGGACCAAGACTTTGGAACTCAGGCCGACTGGGGAACCGCCTGACGGCAGGATAACCCAAATGTAATGACTGCAGCAGTGTAACACGATGAACATCTTACAGTATAAATATAGTTGCAGGTACAGAAAACTTCTGGAAGAACCTCACGTTGATCAGGAACGAATGCAGGAATGGCGAATTTAAACCAAGAGATGAAAGGTTAATATTGGTAGCCCAAGATTGTGGGCTAAGTAGACGTTGGTTTACAAAGTCCATTGAACATGTGGGAGAAATGCACCAATGTAGATTTTGTAAAACAGAATTGGAACAGTCACACATCTCATTGCTGGTTGCAACATACTAATGGCAGAAGGATTGTATACTGAAAGGAATAATAATGTGGCGAGACTGTTGCAATGGGGATTGTGCAAACATTATGGTACTGAAGTGGATGAAAAACACTGGAAATATGAGCCGCAAAGCATCATAGAAAATGATGAAGTCTACATCACATGGGATCATCCATTACCAACAGTTCAAAGGACAGATGCTAGAAAACCAGATACAGTGGTCCAGGAAAAGTAGACAAAAGTAGCACTGATCATTGAAATTGCCACACCCAGTGACTACAGTGTCCTGTGTACAGAGACACAAAGTCATAAAATATCAGGATTTGCAGGCAGAAACAAGAGCAAAGTGGAAGAAAGATACTCAGATAGTTCCAACAGTAGTATGAGCAATGGGTCTTATAAAAAAAAAAGTCTACAATGATATTTAGACATGTTAACAATACATGTAACTTCATACGAATTGCAGGAGTCTTTGCTAGATACACTGTGGGTGCTGCAAAGAGCCCTACAGTCTTGACATCAGAGTGAAACAACACTAGTTTCCTGAACTTTAATTGTTCCTCGACTTAAGAATGGGGTCCACTCTCATCACGGTATTAGAAATACAAAAGATTTGGAGAAATTAAAAAAGGGAGATACAATTATGTCTCTTATTTACTAGGTTGCATAAAAAAGGGGAGATTCCTCAAGATTGGAGACGTGCTTATTTAACCTGTCTTTAAGGGAAAGGGGAGTAGGACAAACTCAGAGTCATACAGACCCTTAAGTCTACTTTCATGTTGTGGGAAAGCAATGGTGAAGGTAATACCGGATGTTATTGTCAGAACAGGAAAGGTTGGGACTTGAAACCATATATCAGCATGCAGATCTATTACTACCTGTAACATGGTGTTCTATAACAATATAATAGCAGCTATGAATGATAAATTGTGCTGTGATGTAATTTATACAGATTTAACTTCAGCATTTGACAGGGTCATACACAAAACAATGATCAATCAATAAGAGCTAGGTACTGATGCACTCTCGATAAGATGGATAGCTGCATGTCTTACAAATGGAACATGGCAAGTATCATATAGCAACTGGACAGGTGAACAGGGCTCTGACCTAGACCCATACCTGTTTAGATTGTATCATCCAGACCTAACTTTTTCAACTGAGGTGCAGTCTGTATGCAGATGACTTGAAATTGGGTAAACTGATTACATCTATTACAAATAAGGCATGTCTGCAAAAGAACTTGACTAAATTGACCAATGGGCACAGGAGAATAAAATGCTGATAAATACATCAAAAACTATGCATATGAGATTTGGGAGACAAATCGAAAGGTGAATATTTAATACAGCACACAGTGATTGAAATTATAGACTTATTTAAGGACCTGGGTATATGGGTCGATCAGGCTTTGAATTTTTCTAATCATATCAAAAATTTGGTTCATGATAATTATATAACTACCAGTTGCATAAAACAATTTATAAAGTCTAGGAAGTCAGAAATGATGAAGTTATTGTTTGTTAATTACATTAGACCCAAACCGGAGTATGAAATAACAATATGGAAACCTTATAAGAAAACAAGTATTAGTAAACTGGAAAGAGTAAGGTGGAAAATATACCAAAGGCATCCATGGCTGTGAAAATTTGTTATTTTGAAAGACTAAAATATCTGAACTTGTACAATGTCACATACAGATATTTAAGAAGAGATCTTATTCAAGTATATAGGGCATTATACAACTCCCCCCCCATTAATATTCAAAAACGTGCACGCTGACCCACGTTGTAAATCAGAGTTATAGTAATGGAAAAAGGTCCGGTCGCCCGGACTTTTTCCATTACTATCTCTTTTTTCTCACTGTTTCGCTATGTTAAACGAGTTTAACATAGCGAGACAGCTTTAAAAAAAGCAACAGAGATTCTCCGTTGCTTTTTTAAAGCTCTCTCGCTATGTTAAACTCCTTTAACATAGCAAGACAGTTTGTAAAAAGCAACAGAGATCTTGCTTTCTCCGTTGCTTTTTCAAAATTCTGCTATGTTAAATGGGTTTAACATGCGAGACAGCTTTAAAAAGCAACGGAGATTCTCCGTTGCTTTTTTTAAAGCTGTCTCGCTATGTTAAACCCATTTAACATAGCAAAAACAGTTTGTAAAAAGCAATGAAGATCTTGCTTTCTCCGTTGCTTTTGCCCACAGTTCTGATGTACTGCGTAGGCATATGCATGCGCAGTATATCAGAACTGCCACAGAATACCAGACAGCTGCGGAAGGGCAGCAAGGAGGCATTATACATTGCCATTATTTAAGAAAAGTAATTATTTTTTTTCTTAAATAATGTCATTGTATAATAGCAATAACCCACGCCTGGGTGTGGGTAATGCTGGATTTACCCACTTGTTGGCTTTGTTTGGCCACTCGGGCTTCGCCCTTGTGACCAAAGCACGCCAACCGTGGGTAAATCCAGCATCACCCACACCCAGGCATGGGTTATTACTATATTAATAGACAGCTACCTCTGGGAATGTCTGTGGTTATCAAAAAGCAGTAGAGAATCACCAGGCAACCTTTGTAGAAGAGTCTATAGAAATAATTATACTAACTGGTCCTCAGAGAGAGCAGCTGATGCATTGAACAGACTACCAAATTAAATTAATGCAAGCACTAGTTTAGGTATTTCTAACAGCCTGGACACTTATGGGAACAACTGTTTCAGTACATTGGCAGACAAGAAGGGCATTAATGTCTGTGCTTGAAACATTTGTACGTATGTATGCATGCTCAGTCTGCTGCACACCTTAGGGTGCATTGCACTTGATGACTTGTATTACAAGAGCAGAGTACAATGAAATAATGACAGCTTTGGACCTGGATGCCATACCTTTGCTTATATAAGTTTTGCAAAATGAAATGGTTTTCTTACTACAGTAGACACAATTGTCAAAGGCCACGTCACTATCTTTATAAGTTCACAAATCCCTGACTAATGAGTCTAAACTTAGGGGGGGTACATTATCAATGAAGTAATTTGCAGGGATGGCCTTCATACAAAGGATCAAATATTAAGACCATGACTCAAGCACCAGTTACTAATTTGTGTCAGGTCCTCTTGAAGGATGTTTGTACACTGTGGTATTCAATAACTGCACCTAATTTGCAATTGTAAAGTCTGGTCAGCCAGAGGCCTTTGGCACCTACTGCTTTGAAGTCAAGGCCAACATCAAACAGGAGCGTCCCTAGCACCCAAGTCCTAAGGAAGTTCCCTAGTGACTCTTCTTTTTGTGAAGGTAGACTTCCTATCTTAACTTCTTGGGTGCTTATCTGTGAGCCAGTGGGTAATACAGAGGTTTATACCCAATTCTAAGAGCTTGTCCATAATGTGCAAGTAATGAACTGCATTGAATACTTTGGCCAGGTAAAGGTAGGCACTATATTTGTTGTCATACATTGCTTTTGTGACCTTCTCAAAGAAGTTCACTAGGCAAAGTAGGCATGCCCTTCCCTTGACAAAAGCAAAGTGAGTTTACAAAATGCAAATCCATGCAATATTTATTGTTTTGTTAACATTTTAAGTGATTTAGAGTTCCCATGGTAATTAAGGCTCTGAAATATTAAACTGCTTCATGTAATCAAAAGCACAGGGTTTAGATACTTTCTACTCCACTTGCGTATTGTGTGACTTTGACTAAGTCACTTAACTAGACATTGTTTCTGGGTCACCTCTAAAAATGGAAACTTTGTCCAGTAGGCTTACTCCCTCATTATTTATGACTTTGTGTAGAATTTCTGAGTAAAGAAACGGGTACTTTAGTCTGCTCTTTTTAAAATTTCTGGCTTTCTGTCAAATTGTTACAGACTGTGGTCACTAAATTATGATGGCTATGTAAGTTTTAGACTTGTAGCCTTCAGAAAATGCTTGATATTGCAAAGCTTGTTCTCCTAGCAATTTTCTATGCACACAAGAAAAGTATTTAAAAAGCTGTTTCTGATTTTTTTGCCTTTGTTTCTGATTCTTGAGATAAGAACTAGAGAGAGCAAAGAGGAGTTGAACTATAAAGGTTCTGACAGCTGTGAGCTGATGTAAAATTCTGAGCCATTACTTATCAATTTATTCATTCCCTTGATCTTAAGCAGTATCCGAGGTGTACAGTGATACAAATGACTATCTGATGTGAGTGTGTTTGACCACATGCAAAATGTACAATTCTCAACTGTTTCTAATTTTTACCTCATACTTGTAGTCTGCTCTACATAAAATCTGTGGCTTCCTCTTAAGTGGTAGAGACTGCACTCCCTAAATTACATATGTTTTAGAGTTCATACCATTCAGAAAATGTTTATTAATGCAAAGCCTACCATGCTAGGAACTTTCTAAATATAAAACACAGTATTTAAAAAGTGCTCCTGACTTTGGGTGCTTGTCTCTGATTCTTGAGCTAAGAGGTTGGGAGGGCATGGAGGTGCAATGGTTGCACTATATGGTTTACATCTAGGTCACGGTTTATGTACTTGTTCATTCATTTATCATATGCAAACATCTGATGCGTATGAAGTCAAACAAGGGATTGTAACTGATGGTCAAATGTGCGTGTGTACAGACACAGACACAGACAGACGCACACTGTTCTTGCACCCCAGAAGAGTTATGGTATACAGGAAGGAATCAATTGTAGTAAACAGGAGCATCATCATATGAGCAATGTTCTTTGGGTATGATTCAAACATTCAAAGAAACTTTATTGTCATTTAGGACCACACAAGTGCAGCCTAACCAAAATTACAAATGTCAGCTCAGGAGAGAAATGCAGTGCAAATAATGTAGACACAGTGGTATCAGAAAATAATATAAGAAAGGAAAGAACACATACAACATGCAAGAGGTAATTCACATTACATAAACAGACTCAATACACATTATCCAATGACAAATAATAAAAAAACACCCATCACCAAACCTCTTCACCATTAAGATAGAGAATAAATAGAGACTAGTGAATAGCAGTTGTTTAGTTACTGTATTGCACTTGATAACCTTAACTTCGACGGTGGTGCAGTGGTAGTGTTGTTGCCTCACAGCAAGAGGTTCTCCCGTTCGATTCTCGGCTTGGGTTGGGAGTGCCTTCTGTGTGGAGTCTGCATGTCCTCCCCGCGGTCGAGTGGGCGTTCGAAAGACATGCGTTGAATAGGTGTCGGGCTGGCAACTCGATACCATAAAAACCAACTGCCAATCATTAGCAGACCAGAGTTCCCTTGTGGCGACCCCTAACCGGGAAAAACCGAAAGAAAAACAACAACATTGCACTTGATAACCTTAGATGTGACTCAGTATAGCCATCATATTATGCAATAGTAATACTGGTGGTAATTGCGCAGAGCAGCAGGATTAAAATTAAAAAAAAAGAGACTTCAGTTTATCAGGTATTATAGTTGGTGCCTGAGTTAATAAGTCTCACAGCTGTAGGACATGAACTGTTCCTGAATCTGGTAGTCCTACAGCAGAAGCTGCAGTACCTCCTTCCAGATGCAAGTTGAGAATCAGTTGTGGCCAGATGAGTTGAATCAGCTAGTATTTTGTATGTTCTCTTTCTTCCTCTTGTAAAGAAATGCTTCTGAATAGAAGGGAAGTTTGTATACACGATTTTCACAGTCACGCTCACCACCCTCTGTAATTTCTTCTTCTTCTTAGCAACTGTGCAGCTGCCATACCATGCTATGAAGTTGCTAGTGAGGATGCTCTCAATAGCTCACCTGTAAAAAGTGGGAAGAGCAGACAGTGGGAGCCTGGCCTTTTTAAGCTTTCTCAGGAGGTGAAGCCTTTGTTGAGCCTTCTTGATTATATGGTTGGAACTAAGTCCAGGAGAGGTCATCTGAGATGTGAAGGCCCAGGAACTTGGTTCTTTTGACTTTCTCTAGTACCTTCTCTTTGATAGTGAGTGGTTGATGAACTGTTACCTTTTTCTTGAAGTCCACAATAATTTCTTTGGTCTTATTAACATTCAGGTCGAGATTGTTCCTGTGACATCAGGCAATCAAAGTGTTCACCTCATCCCTGTAGTTATGTTCATCCCCACCATCACTAAGACCACAACTGTTGTAACCTCAGCGAATTTTATAATATAGTTTGAGTTATGTTTTGCAGCACAGTCAAATGTGAGAAATGTGATGAGTAAGGGGCTGAGCACACAACCTTGGGGAACACCAGTATTCAGGATTATGTGTTTAGAGGTGCTGTTTCCAGCACATGTCCATTGGAGTCTACCAAAGTCAAGAGTCTAGTTACATAGGTGTTTGTTTATCCCAAGTTTCATGAGCGTATCCACCAATTGCATCGGTATCACAGTGTTGAATGCAAAACTGAAGTCAATGTATAGCAGCCTTAATTAGTAGCTCCTCCCTTCCAGGTGTTTTAGTCCAAGTGTGACTGATATCACATCCGCAGTTGATCTATTTACCTGGTATGCAAACTGGAGAAGATCAAAGGACATTGGCAGACTTGCAGATAGATGTTTCTTCACAAACCTCTCAGAGCACTTCATGGCATTTGAGGTTAAGGCGACCTGTTTGAAGTCGGGCAGGCAGGGTTGAGTTTCTTCGGAAGTGGGACAATACTTGCTTCCTTGAAATGCAAGGGAACTTTCTCCATAGCAAGGGATGAGTTGAAGATGTCTGTCAGTACCAGATATAACTAATCAGCATACTCCTTCAACACTTTGCCAGGTATGTTATCTGGCCCAGGAGCCTTCATAGGATTCACCTATGATCCTTCGTTTAATTGTTTTGTTGGATGACTGTGTGTTTACTACTTAACTGTGAAAAATGGACTGTAAGAACTCTACAAGTTTAATGTTAATATTTTATCTAAGAATGCATTTTTATTAATCTTTTTGCAGGCACATAACTGTGAAATGCACATTGTTTGACCTACAACAATGTATGTGGGGTTTAGTGTAGATGAGTAAAGCTATGAGCTAATTATGAGCTGCTTCATGTAGTACAGGGTTCGACTCCCTCAGCCTTCATCTGACTTTTGTGAAACTCTGACCAAATCACTATCAGGCAGTACTCCTGGGCTGCTCTTGAAAAGGGACATTTATGTCTAGTAGGCTATCCCATGCTGTAAGCAAATCGCATTAAACATCTGTCTTATGAATTCCTGTACCCTTCACATAGCTGTTAATCAGTGCTTCACTATATACTATCTGACTACAAATCCCAGCAAGTCTTTTGTAGTTTAATGGGTTGCCAAATGCATTTTCAGTACATGGGATTTTCAAGTGAAGAAACATTTACAGTTACACATGCCAAGTCTGTTTTCAATGTGACAGTATTTTGTTTTGTTTAGCAAATGGTTGTCAGTGATTTTGCTATACAGTTTTAAATAAGTTTTAAATCAAATCCAAATGTCCAAGCAGTGCAAAATATATTCAACATGCCAACTTGCTGTCTTAGAATTTGTGTGATGAAATATTTCCTCTTTTTACTAAGGCACAAGAGAGGTGGCGAAGACTAAGGATAAGGCGTATGAAGAGTTGTATAAAAGGTTGGACACTAAGGAGGAAGAAAAGGACCTGTACTGACTGGCTAGACCAGAGGGACTGAGCTAGTAAAGATGTGCAGCAGGTAAGGGTGATAAAGGATAATGAGGGAAATGTACTCACAAGCAAGGAGAGTGTGTTGAGAAGATGGAAAGATTACTTTGAGGGGTTGATGAATGAAGAGAATGAGAGGGAGAGAAGGTTGGATGATGTGTGGATAGTGAATCATGAAGTGCAGTGGATTAGCAAGGAGGAAGTAAGAATAGCTATGAAGAAGATGAAGAACAGAAAGGCTGTTGGTCCATATGACAATACCTGTGGAAGCGTGGAGGTGTTTAGGTGAAATAGCAGTGGAGTTTTTAACTAGATTGTTTAATGAAATCTTGGAAAGTGAGAGGATGCCTGAGGAATGGAGAAAAAGTGTTTTGGTACCGACTTTTAAGAATAAGGATGATGTGCAGAGTTGTAGTAACGACAGAGGGATTAAACTGATCAGTCACAGCAGGAAGTTATGGGAAAGAGTAGTGGAAGCTAGGTTAAGAAGGGAGGTGATGATTAGTGATCAGCAGTATGGTTTCATGCCAGGAAAGAGCACTACAGATGAAATGTTTGCTCTGAGAGTGTTGATGGAGAAGTACAGAGAAGGTCAGAAGGAGTTGCATTGTGTCTTTGTGGATTTAGAGAAAGCATATGACAGGGTGCCTAGAGAGGAGTTGTGGTATTGTATGAGGAAGTCGGGAGTGTCAGAGAAGTATGTAAGAGTGATACAGGATATGTAGGAGGGTAGTGTGACAGCGGTGAGGTCTGCGGTGGGAGTGATGGATGCGTTTAAGGTGGACGTGGGATTACATCACGGATCAGCTCTGAGCCCTTTCTTATTTGCAATGGTGATGGACAGGCTGACAGACGATCAACTGTGGACTATGATGTTTGCAGATGACATTGTGATCTGTAGTTGAGAGTAGAGAACATGTGGAGGAGACCCTGGAGAGGTGGAGATATGCTCTAGAGAGAAGAGGAATGATAGTCAGCAGGACTAAGACAGAATATGTGTGTGTGAATGAGAGGGAGGATAGAAGAATGGTGAGGATGCAGGTTGCAGCGGTGGCGAAGGTGGATGAATTTAAGTACTTGGGATCAACAGTTCAGAGTAATGGTGAGTGTGGAAGAGAGTTGAAGAAGAGAGTACAGGCAGGATGGAGTAGGTGGAGAAGAGTGTCAGGAGTGATTTGTGACAGACGAGTACCAGTAAGAGTGAAAGAGAAGGTCTACAAGAGGGTAGTGAGGCCAGCTATGTTATATGGGTTGGAGCCAGTGGCATTGACAAAGGCAGGAGTCAGAGCTTGACGTGGCAGAGTTGAAGATGTTAAGATTTGCACTGGGTGTGACGAGGATGGGCACAATTAGGAATAAGTATATTAGAGGATCAGCCCAGGTTGGAAGGTTTGGAGACAAACTAAGAGAGGCAAGATTACGTTGGTTTGGACATGTGCTGAGGAGGGATGCAGAGTATATTGGGAAAAAGATGCTAAGGATGAAGCTGCCAGGTAACAGGAAAAGAGGAAGGCGTAAGATAAGGTTTATGGATGCGGTGAGAGAGGACATGCAGGTGGTTGGTGTGACAGAGCAAGATGCAGAGGACAGGAAAAAATGGAACAGTTGATCTACTGTGGCGACCCCTAACGGGAGCAGCCGAAGGAAGACGACGACTGAGGCACAAATGTTCTTGCACGATTTTCCCAACTTCTGTTTTATTGTTAGCTACAAGCTTGATTTGTTACAGTTCAGAAAACCAACACTTCATCCAAACCATAATTTCTGAGCGAGACAAAATTAGTTATTCTCTGTGCTGTGCATAGGATATGCAAATATGCTACTGGTCTGGGGCATTTATTTTTTTTATACAGAAACAAAGGTAAACTGTCTTTCATGTTTAACAATGGAATGTAGATGAATTTACCATGCATTATATATTTTTTTAGTCATCAGATGTTCATCATGCCTCACCAGCTAGCTACTACACCAGTAACTGTAGCCCAGCAAGAAAGGAAACCTGCAGTAACCAGTGATGTACCTTCTTCTTGTTTATATATTTTTAATTAATGCTATAAACTATTAACTGTAACAATTAGTGCATACTGCAAAAAAGGTGCAGCATGTATTCTTGTGTGTGTGTGTGTGTGTGTGTGTGTGTGTGTGTGTGTGTGTGTGTGTGTGTTAGGGTCAAAATGGTCTCTGATTTCAAAGAATGCCTCTGTTTGTATTATATATTTATTGCACACAATTGCAACTTATGCTTTAAGGTGTCTGTGGATGAGGCTATGGTTATGGTAGACTATCCTTCCATCAGTTAATGCAGGGAAAACTCAGTGGTATGGCATGAAAGTATGGATGCTGGCAAATGCACACAATGGTTATGCATATGACTTCCATATACTGGCCATGAAGAACCTCAGAACATGCTCTGGCACACAGTGCTATCATGGTCCTTACTAAAGAACTTCATGGTAGACACCACCACATTTACTTTAACCATTACTTTTCACCCTTCACCCTGTCCCAGCACCTTCTGGAGTAGGGGGATGAACTGCTATGTAACAGCACAGTCAAAAAGAACTGGATGACCATCTTATCTCATCAAGTACTCTCTCAGAAGATTTAAGCATACTGAACACAAGCAGCTGCAGTGTGGCCCCTTACTTGCCAATGGTTGGAAGGACAAAACTGTGTTTGTCTTATCCACCAAAACAGACCCTACTGCAGCAGAAACAGCTGTTGCACACTGCAGCTGTGATGGCAACATAATCATTGTTGCATATCCTGCAGCTGTACCAATGTACAATCCACACGTGAATGGTGTGGACATAGATACTGCTGCCTGCAGCTGGTCCATCAGTGTGGTAGGCCAAAAAATGGTGAATGTGACAGTTAAGTGTACAGGTGGTACATTTTCTTGCTTTCCTTACCATTTCAGTGTACAGTAATTGTTACCTTACTTCACTGGACAGCATTCCCTAGTCTGTGTAACATATATGGCAGCACTGCAAGCTGGACACCATATTTAGCAATGTTATGGTTCTCACTTGTTGAACACAGCCATGCATGTTGCTCAGAAACCTTACTTAAATCACAATATGACTAGGCTCCTGCATGTGTTTTGCTGTGGAAATTCAGCAACAACTGTACAAAACCAAGAACACAATACACATCTCAATACCACTGCAGGTGGTAGGGTGATGTCACTCATCAAGCAACGTGTTTCTGTATATGCTGTTTCTCATAGTTCAGTCTGTGACAACTGTGTGTGCGCGCACGTATGCACACTCACATATGCATTTGTGCAGGGCATTGGGTTATTGATATGTGAACATAGGGGGAACTGCACATTGTGAGCTAATTGCTCTGCAGTCCAGGAGGCATTGCTATATGGATATACTGTGTGGCACTGCAAGGAGGAAAGGTTGTTGTACCTTCACATATCACAACCACAGTGGTTGTGTGTGTGTGTGTGTGGGGGGGGGGGGTGTGGGCACAACATATACATGGCTATGAGCAAGGTGTGCATAAATGCATTTGCATAGTATTGATGTTTATGGTTTAACAGTTTTAGCATAGAAGAGAAGTAAAACGTAAGTAATGGCAACTACGTGCTTTGTGTTTGAAATGGTATGGGGTTTACTTGAAGGAGGCAGGCAACTGGTGTCCTAAATGCACGACAACTTTCGGTTGCAATGTAACAGGGACCAGGTTAGCAAAAGACATTTTGGAGGTGATGTGGGCCAGCTATAGAGGTATGCAGTGGGGATGAATGCCTCCAATGTTGCAGAGGAAGAATGCATCTAGACTGTCACCTGACAACTCACCACTGCTTGACCTTAAATACAAAATAATGGACGTGGTGGAAGGCATCTTGCATCTGTAGCCACAAACTTGGCTGGTGTGTTCAGATATGTAGAGGCTGACACGGAGGGATGAAGAGTAATGGAAAGAACTAGAGAAGGCTCATTGGACAACAAATGGTTCCCTGGCATTCCTTATAATGATTGTGGATGGCACTGTTGTCCATCATATCTCCATAAGAGCAAGAAAGAAAACTCTACTGATTAGACAGTGTACGTTGGATGAAAGGAGGACTTGTAGAATTTCTAGATGACCCAAAAGGCAGTAACTGGTGTGTGATAATATGGCCATAAAAAGTCTAACTCTGTTCTCCATTTACTAAGCTATATACTAGTTATAAGAATGGTCTGCAAAGCATCATATAATTGCACATTTATGGTATTTCTTTTTGGAACTGAACATTATTGTTAGATTAGTGTGGGAAATGTACAGCTTGAGTAAATGAAATCTGTTTGGAGATGGTTATAAAAATTATGAAATATTTTAGTTACTTTCCTAAGTCTGGCAATGAAAAATTGTCACCCAAACTGAAGAGAGTCACCTGTCCATTTCACTGTGGGATGTATAGTTCTTGAATTCCTGAAGAGCATTTGCACAAACTTAATCAAAAAAAGTTAATCTGGGGATACTATTGAAGGAATGTTATGTTGTGCACGGGAACAGTATATGCTTTCAGGCCTGTGAACGTTAGAATAGAAATGATACTGTTAGATAAGAACACAGTGGGATGTACAGGGCTTGAATTACAGAATATTGTTTACAAAAGGTTAGATGAATTATGGAATATTTTGCTAGATGCATAACTAAATCATACACCGAGGTTGATGCCATATTATTGGGGGGTGGGCTATGCAAGCCATTGGTATAAGAAAACAAAATGATGGTGACCACACTTGGTTACAAAGCAAAATATGTAACCATTTTAATTGAGGTACGTTGTATTAATATTAACATTATTCTAATACTAACATTACTATTTCCTAAAAGTAACTAATTTATTTATTTATTGACATTTGATTACTGGGAAAGTCCGACTGGGTACAAGCTCATTTTCAGCAGAGGCACAGGAAAAAAAGCTCCGCATTATTACAAGACACTAATTTTACAATCTTAAAAAATAAAACAAAAGACAAAGAAAATCGGACATAACATAAAAACATTGGTTAAGAAGTGATAGAAGTTATATGACAATTATTTAATATTTAAAGAAATTTTAGATAGTTTGCAGAGAAATTAAAGGTAAGTTAGTGTAATACAAAATGGAACTGCAATATGAAGTGAGAGAAAAACAGGCTTAAGGTATATTTAGAGAGAAAGTCATGGGAAAGAATTTGATAGAAGTAAGGAAGTAAGTGAAGAAGGGAGAGTAAGGAGGTACAAAGAATGAAAAGGTACTTGTTCATATTTCAGGATTTTGTTTACCCTGGTTTTGAGCAAGAACGCAGACAGATTTTAGACAGGAAGTCTTTCAGAGTAGTTTTGAAAGATGGAAGACAGGGTATTGACCTAATGGATACAGGTAAGGAGTTTCTGGGCCTTAGCAATATTTTACAAGTACAAACAATACCCAGCAGATTTGATAGCTTTGTACACAGATAGGAGTTTTTGGTCAGTGGATCACAATGACTGACTGGGAACACAGCTGTGAAGAATATTTTTCTAGTGCTGGACAGGCAGACAGATCCTAGATAATGTTATAGGTGGTAAGATGCTGTGGATATGTTAGTTGATGAGGCAGTTCTAACCAATTTAGGCTTTTTAGTGCTATATAGTGGTGGGCTCTGAAAGAGGTATTTGCTATATATTTAGCAACTTTAGCATTGTTCCAGTTTTAATTTTTATAAAGTCTGGAGGTTAGTGAGGATGGGAGCTCCATAAAGTGTGGGAATGAGATAAATGGTGGCAAGTGTAGTTTTAGTTGGGTCAGTTGAGAATGTTTTTGGCTTAGTAAAGCATTCCTACTTTTGATGAGTTTTTCTTATGCAAGTTTGTATATGCTGGTCGCATGTAAGATTATCATCCACTACCACCCCAATAATTTGCTATGAGAAGTGACTTCAGTGGTTGTATTATTGAGAGAGAGGACTTTAAATTTTTTTTCATGAACGTGGGATTTAGGGGGAAAAAGTAGTAGTTTGTTTTTTTTTTTTTGGTTGTACATGAATTGCGAGTTACAAAGTCATGTTTCAGTGGCTGTTAAAGATTCCAGAGTAATTTTTTGAAGGTGTATCATATTGTCAGATGAGCAAATGAGAGTGGAATCATCAGCGTACTGTACTAGGGTGGCCTGTTGTAAGGATGTATAGATGATGCTGGTAAAAATGTTAAAAAGAAGGGGACCAACAATATTGCCCTGTGGTACACTAGTGGTGAGTGTGAAGTAAGCAGAGGGTGTGCAGTGCATTTTTACTGACTAATACCTATGGGACAAGACAGCTTTTGAACCACAGAAAAGTGGGCTGAAACAGACCTAGTGAGGACATCTGAAGTAGATGTTTGCTGTGACAAAATGTGTCGAAGGCTTTCGACAACTCTAGAAATGCGGGTCAGACTAGTTTGCCATTATCTCTCTAGCTTTAATGACAGTATCTATATAGGTTAGAAGGCCACTGCTAGTACTATATGTACAGCACAGTGTATGTGCTGTATCTTTAAGCATATCAAGGACTGAATGTGCACATATAAATAGCAGGCATGTGCTATACACCCAGTGCCATTTTGAGAGTGCAGCCAGAGAGTGAGTATGTATGAATGCGATAGCTAGTTTGTATACAAGTTACCTAAGTTAAGGTCAGTATACTTCCAGCGTGATGTGTTTATATATACTAAAGCTGCTTGAACAGAATCCATGGAGACTCTTCTGTTGTATCCTGAACAGGAGAACGACATGGTGTCAGAACCGGGATTCCAGAGATTGATATTCGGAGCCACGAGGTGCAGATATGACAGTGAAGGTAAACTAAGATTAACGAGCATGACAAAGAGCTAGTAAAGAACCAAAGGTAATGAAAACCTGCACAGACAGCTTATTTTATAAAAAAGATAAAACGGAGCATTACAAGGGCACAAACTGCATTATTAAAGCAGAAGGCACAAAAGGTTCATTACCTAAGGGAAATGTTTAAGATTAAGATACGTGATGAAACAATTATCAGAAAAGCAAAATGATTATGTTTAAAGCAAAACTAGTGTGTTTGAGGTAAAATGGGCATGTTTAAAGTAAAACAAGCAGAAGAAAAGTACAATGGGCATGAAAAGATATTAAACAAGCAAAACAAATATGACTAGGGCAAAAAGGACACATTAAGCGTAAATAAAGCAAGGCAACTGCATATTGTTTAGTAAAGTGCTGTGTTTTGGTATAACTATGACTTTGTATTGTATCAAGGGCATAACTAGTTATCTGAAGTATCTCAAAGTGTGTAAATTGCTTATTGTGTGTGTTTATTACTGTGCATGTATTCTGAAGAATTTATGTATATGCAAAGTGCAACTACTTAGTGAAATACAGTCAAAGTACAGCCATTTCAAAAAAGTTTATTGTGCTGGGTTATCCCTACTCGCAAAGTGCCACTATTACAGCGTGTTTCTTGCACTGTAAAGAATTATCTAGCAAGGTACCGCCATTTTGGGGAAAATTCAGTGTGCTGTGTACATTTTATTCGCAAAGTACAATTACTTCAAAATGTTTCTGACTCTGAGCGCTTTTGCCTAGTTCATTCACATCATGCAGTTATCTGAAATGTTTCTTACACTGATAAGAGGTGATTTCTTGCTGTATGGTAATTTCAAGAGTACTACAGTGCCCGAGAGACTTATTTGGCAAACTTCAGTTATACAGAGGCTTGTTGTGCTATTGGGCAAAGTTACGAATACTGGCTTACATTTCTGGCATATGTGTATGTGTTCGTGCACATTTGCAAAACACTTCACTGGTAAGTGTTAATATAGCAGACAGATTTTGAAAGCCCTTACTACTTGTATCTGATCAGAATATTACAGAAAATTGGAGAATATTTGAGCAAGAGTACAATATTTTTATACAAGCAGCTTATTCAGACAAAGATGCAAGCACCAGGGCATTCATTTTGCTAGAACTAGCTGGGTCAGAGACCAATGAAAGACCAAATTCATTTGTGCATGCACCAGCAGTATATGAGGGAGAAGGTGAAAATCGTCATATTGTTGTACAGGCTAAATCAAGGGAAGACCCCTAGTGTATGAAGCGCAAATTTAGGGAAATGTGTAACCCCCACACAAATATTACATTAGAGAGGCATTTGTTTTACACAAGAGATCAGAAAAGTACAGTTGTGTACCTACCATAAATGTAGATGTTCAAGTGTATTCACTGTTGCAGTCATTACACTTGGGTTATCCTGCTGGCAGGCTACCCTCACAGTAGGCCTGAATTCCAAAGTCCAGTCCGGCGTCAGTTGCTGTTGCCTCTTCCCTGACGTCAGTGCGCCAGGGGTATACAAGATGCAGCCAACGCCATTTTCTTCAGTTTTTCTTGCCCCAGATGTCAGGTGCCCCCAAGAAGGTAGGCAATACATATTGCTTATAAAAACATACAGTAAAATAAACAATTTCTTCATCTACAAGCAAATACACCACATAGGTTGTATAGGATAGGGAAGTATAGACAAGTCCCAGCAAAGAAAGAGGGATGGAGGGTGGGTAACCTGGACTACAACAGTGAATACACTCGAATATCTACATTTAAGGTAGGTGCACAACTGTACTATGTTCATCGTGTTTCACTGGTGCAGTCATTACACTTGGGTTGAATCCCAAAGCTGAGGTAGGGCGCCTGGGTCTAAATAAGATTAGAAGTGGCTATGAGGCCCTGCAGAACTGCAGTGGCAAAGCCTGCTCTGGATTTAGGGTAAAGAGGTAAGTGATAATGCTTGGTAAAAGTGTGCACTGAACTCCAAGTTGCGACCTCCAAAATTTCCTTGGTTGGTACTCCTCTGAGAAAGGCTGCTGAAGTGACTGCTGCCCTGGTAGAATGTGGCCTAATATTCTTAGGCACTGACTTGCCATGCTGTGCATAGCAGAAACAAATACAGTGTCCTATCCATTTTGAAATAGTCTGTTTTGAGATAGCCTTTACTTGTGATCCTGCAGCATATGCTACAAACAGTTGCTCAGTTTTTCTGAAAGCTTTTGTTTTGTCCAAGTAGAAGCGTAGCTGCCTGTGTATGTCCAAAGAGTGCAGAAGTCTCTCCCCTTTATTCTGGGGATTTGGATAAAATGTTGGCAAATGAATGGTTTGGTTAAGAGCCACACTGGATACTTCCTTTGGCATAAATATTGGGTTTGTCCTTAGAGAAACCCTGTCCGGATGAAAAATGATAAAAGGTTCCACTGCCATTAATGCCTGTAACTCTGAGACTCTTCTTGCTGAAGTTATTACTAGGAGCAGAGCAGTTTTCCATGATAAGAATTTTATGTCAGCTGTATTGGCTGGCTCAAAAGGAGGTAGTGTGAGCTTTCCCAAGACAAAGTTGAGGTCCCATGTAGGTATCGGTGCTCTCCTTGGGGGTCATATGTGTTTTGGCCCTCTGAGGTACTGTTTTAGCAGAGGATGAGAGAAAATAGGAGATTCCGTATTGTAAGGAGCTGAAATGGCCTAGGCATTGATCTTAATTGATGAGAAGAATAGGCCTTTGTCCAGCATCTCGGTTAGGTATTGTAAAATCTGAGGAATATTTAGAACAAGTGGTTCAAGTCCTTGTGCCTGGTTCCAAGCACAGAACCGCTTCCATTTTTCTGCATAAGATTTCCTGGTGCTGGGCCTCTTGGCTTCCAAAATGACATCCATAACAGCTTTAGAGAGAGGTGTGTTCTGAGTGGCTATATTATCCACCATGCAGCCAGATTTAAAGGTTCTGAGTTTGCTGTGCATGATCTGATTGTTTTGTTGAGTCAGAAGATGAGGAATTAGAGGTGAAGTCCAGGCTGGGCCTTGAGACAAGCTCTTTAGGATTGGGTACCAGTGCTGGCGTGGCCAGTCTGGGGCAATCAGAATCATTTTTATCTTCTCTTGTCTGACTTTTAGGAGCACCTTGGGAAGGAGAGGCAGTGGTGGAAAGGCATAAACTGTTAGGGTTTTCCAGCTGAAAGATAGAGCATCCACTTTCCATGCTTGTGAGTGATAAGTCTTTGTGCAGAATCGCTGTAGTTAGTAGTTGTGAGGGGAGGCAAAGAGATCCGTGTCTGGACATCCCCATTTTCTTGTTATCATGCTGAAGACCTGTGGATTTAGTTTCCACTCGTGAGGGTCCATGAGATTTCTGCTTAGTTCGTCTGCCAGAGTATTTTTATTTCCTGGCAGGAATTGTGCCTGCAGATGTACTTGATAGGTCAGTGCTGTGTTCCACAAAGTCATGGCTTGCCTGCAGAGGAGTAGGAATGTGTGCCCCCTTGCTTGTTTATGTACCACATAACTGTAGTATTGTCCGTCTTTAGTAGTAGTTGTCCTGGATTTAGTAGATCCTTGAAAGCTGTCAGGGCATTCTGTACAGCTAGCATCTCTTTTTGATTGATGTGAAGATGCATTTGGTCCGCGGGCCACATGCCCTGAATACATTTTCCTGCCATGTGTGCCCCCCAGGCATAATCCAATGCATCTGTTGTTAGTGTCTGCCTGGCTGTGGGTAAAGTGAAAGGCTGTACCTTGTTGTGGTGACAGACCAGTGCCCACCATCGAAACTCCTGTTGCAGGCAGGGAATAAAAGTTATTATTGTTTCCAGGCTGTGGCAATGCTGAGTCCAAACACTTTTTAGGTACCACTGTAGCTTCCTCATATGTAGTCTTGCATATGGAATTAGTAGAATGCAAGATGCCATGAAGCCCAAAGCCTGCAGAATTTTTCTTGCAGGTAGCTGGGTCTTTGTTGCCATTATTTGAAAGTAATGAGTCAGTTGCCTTTGCTTGTCTGGAGTGAGATAAGCCATCTGGGCAGTTGTATTTAAGCTTGCACCCAGGAATATTATCTCTTGAGAGGGCACTAGTTTTGATTTCTTTTTGTTTACTGTGTACCCTAGGCAAATTAGTAATTCTTTTACAAACGCCAGATGCTTTAGTAGAATGTCCTTGCTCTCTGCTTGAATAAGGCAGTTGTCCAAGTAGGGATATATTTGAATTCCTTTTTGTCTGCAAAATGCAATTACTGGTGCCAGGCATTTTGTGAAGACCCTAGGCGCAGGAGATAAGCCAAAGGGCAGTGCAGAGAATTGGTAATGCATTGAGCCAGCTATGAATCTGAGGGTATCTTCTGCAAGATTGTCTGATTGGGACATGCAGGTACGCCTCTTTGAGGTCCAAAGTAACTAGCCAAGCCTTCTTGCCCAGCATGGGTAGAAGTTCAACATTTTGAATTTTGGAACATCCAGGAAAGTATTTAGAATTGACAGGTCCAGTATTGGTCTCCAGGCTTTGTCCTTTCTGGGTACCAAGAAAAGTCTTGAGTAAAATCCTTGACCCTGTTCTTGCTGTGGTACTTTTTGAATAGCTCTCATGTCCATGACAGCATTGGTTTTGTGGCAGGTCTGGCATACCTTTTGACCTTGGTAGGGTGTAAAAGTGGAACCTGTAACCCTGAGAAACAATATTCAGTACCCATTTGTCCTGGGTGATCATGTGCCAATTTTGTGAGAAAAGTTCTAGTTTTTCCCCTAAGGGTGCTGTGCTTGGCTTTTGTAGAGGGAAGTCATTGGGACTGTTTCCTATAAGGTTGTGATTTATCTTCTCCGCCTTTGGAGGCTGAAGCACCCCATTGTTTAGGTCTGTAAGAGCCTTGTGGCAGAGATCTGCCTCTTGGGCATCTGTATCGGCCTCTTTGTGGCCTGTCTGACATTGGAAAGGACCAATTCTTTGAAGGCCAGTTCCTGCTAAATCTAGGTTGCTGAACCTGTAAGAAATCCTTTACTGCCTGCATAGATTTTGCTTTATCCTCCATTTTCTTTAACACCTCTTCTGCCTTAACACCAAACAAAGTATCATGCTGTAATGGAGCACCCAATAATTCTGCTTTAACATGATCAGGTAAAACTCTGTCCTTTTAACCAAGCTTGCCTTCGAATGACAGAGCCTGTAACTGCGGCTCTGCAAGAAGCCTCTAATGAATCAAAACCACATTGCAGAGTATGCTTTCCCACTTGTTCAGCTGCATGCAATAAATCCTGCATTTCCTTATTGTCAGGACATTCTGAGCTTGTAAGCATTTTCTGTTTTAACAAAGACATTAGGTATTGTTGATATTTAAGCATGTGAAACTGGCAGTTTAAAGCCCTTACAGCTAAAGTAGCAGAAGTGTAAACTGTTTTCCCCCATCTATCCAGTGCTCTAGAATCCCTATCAGAGGGAACAGGGTTTTTTGCAGTGGAGGCCTTGACCCATTTGGGACCTTGAGAAATTGTTTCAGCAGGGTTTTTATAAAGAAATTTATGAGACTCTGGGACCCTGTAGTATCTGTCTGGCTTGACTGGTGCAGGGGGTAATGAATCAGGACACAAACTGGATTCAGAAAAAAACATCATCAACAATATCTAGTACAGGGGGAATAGCAAGGAGCCTGTACTGAGGCAGTAAAAGAAAGTCTCTGAGCATTTTCTTGGATTCTGAATAATCCTGGCTCTCCCAATGGAAATGCTCCCTCATGGTGTGCAGGGTTTCCCCAAAAGAGTAATCCTCAGGGGGAGAGGCTGAAGGGATATATTCTTCAGCATCAGAGTCCTCATAGGGAGGAAGAGAATATCCCTGTTCTGAAGAGGAATCAGAGGAAATAGAAACCTGGTCAGAGTCATAGTCAGTGTCCTGCCTAGGCCTTTTATCAGGAGGGGGATGGGAACCCCTGATCAAAGTAATTAGGTCTTTGGCCATTTTAAGCATCTGTTTCTTTGGCATGGATGACTGTCCAGGAGAATGCTGTACTTGTTTCTTTGTCTTTAATGGTGTTTTAGACTTTGCCTTGGCTGCTGAAGTGGACTTGATAGTAAGCTGTGAAGGTCTGAAAACACCCTTTGAAGCCGATGCTTGCTCAGCGGCTCTGGACCCATCTGAGGGAATAGTTTCCATAGGCCCGATACCTTGAGTTTCCAGAGGCCTAGTTGTCTCCACGTGGGAGTCGGAGGCGGCCTGTGGCTCTGAGGTAGCAGGTGTCAGGGGCTGCGAAAGCGCCTCACTGAGAACCGGCGACTGGCCTAAAAGAAGCTTTGAAGTCGGTTTTGGACCTCGGATGCCTGCCCTTTTCTTTGTCTTTGTGTTTTTTATGAATTCCGGTCGTCGGATGCTCAGACGGCATTATGTAGTTAAACCTTCGGCCAAAGTAATGTAAAGCAAAATCAAACTGATTCTTAATAGTGCATTGGTTGAATCTAGCACAAAACCGACAACTAGCAACGTCGTGGTCAGGGCCTAGGCAAGGAATACAGTAAGAGTGAAAATCCTTATGGAGGTATTTGCTTCCCACAAGAAATACAACTGTTAACTTTTACTGACATCGGTCTAGAGCAAGAAAAAGTTTCCCCAATGGGGTACTTAGCTTTATTGAAGACTTCGGTTCTGAAATTTGATTTTGAAAATCTCAGGATTCGGCCGACCGGCACTTGCGAACTGCTTTTGCTTTGGGCACCGCGAGGCAAGAAAGACTGAAGAAAATAGCGCTGGCTGCATCTTATATACCCCTGGCGCATTGACGTCAGGGAATAGGCAACAGCAACCGACGCCAGACCAGGACTTTGGAATTCAGGCCGACTGAGGGTAGCCTGCCAGCAGGATAACCCAAGTGTAATGACTGCAACAGTGAAACACGATGAACATCCAGGGGAAACTTTTGTAGCTGATATTACTGATCTGAGAAACAAAGCTAAAATGTGTTGGTTTGGTGACTTAAGACATGAGTTAATAAAAGACAGGCTCGTGTGTGGTATTAATAGTGCTGCTGTGAGAAAGATTTTGCTTCGTGACAGTGATTTAACGTTGAGTAAAGCCATTGAGATATGTCAAATCCATGAAGTTACAGAAAAACACACAAGTATGCTTGCAAGTGACTACAGCATGGTTTCAGCAGGCTCCAGAGCAAATGTAGACAGCACGCAACTTGTGGCAAACAGAAGTAGGCCTAAGCACATGGCAGCCACAGCCCCTGCTGTCTCACCAGGAAGACCACTTGGTCTTCCAGTAAGTTCTAAGAAAGGAGCATGCTCAGTGCAATGCAAGTGTGTAGCAACAAACAGTGCAGTGCAAGTGTGTAGCAACAAAACCTAAGTTCAGCTTTATTGTTAACTGTCTCAATTGTGAGCCAATCATGAGTATAAAAGACAGAAATACTTAGCATTTGGTCAGCAATGTCTCAAGTGTAAAAAATGGAACCATTTTCAAACATTTTGCAAATCAAATAAACCCCACACAGTTGTAAAGAAGGGTCACTCAAAAAAAGCAAGTCAATGAGAAATTATTGATAAACTCACCAAACTAGTCATCAACCCCTATATCATTAGGTGGGTTGCAAATTGGCTCATAGACAGAACCAACAGTGTGAAAGTAGCAAACTCCAAGTCACACTGCTGACCAGTCACGAGTGGAGTCCCACAGTGAACGGTCCTGGGTCCTCTCCTGTTTGGCATCTACTTCTCAGAGGTCCATGCCAACATGGAGGGACTCTGGCTGACCAAGTTCGCAGACTGCAAGCTGGGAGCCATTATTAACTCCCCAAGTGATGTAGATATCCTACCGAAAGGCCTCACTGAGACCAATGACTGGTGTCAAAATCAGGGCCTTAAGCTTAATGCCAAAAAAATGTGTCGTCATCCCCTTTGGGAAAAACTCCATTGCCACTAATTACCACATCGATGGGAGCTCACTGAACACTGAAGGCGTTATAAGAGATCTGAGGACACAGGTTGACAACAACCGCTCCTTCAACCACCACATTGCCACTGTGGTCAGAAAGTCCTATGTGGCACATCTCATTATCAAGGGTTTTGCATCCAGGAAGAGAGAGGTCATCATCTCTTTCTACTCTTCCCTCATTAGGCCAGTCATAGAGTATAATGCCCCATTTAGCATGTACCTCACTAGACACATGCAACAGCTGGAAAGGCCACAAATGTATCTCACGAAGAGGATCCTAGGCCTTAAACACATGTCCTACACGGACAGACTCAAAAAACTCCAGCTATCCTCTTTCTCATATCGTCTACTAAGAGGCAATCTCTGTTTGACTTACAAAACCATGTCTGACCCAGCTTTGTTAGAAATGCTACATCTGAAGAAATCCCAATCTCTCCGCACCACCCACTCCAGAGACCTCAACCTCATTACCACAATCAACAGAACACGCTGGAGGGACAGGTTCATAACCCAGAGACTGCCCATGTTTTGGAATAGACTTCCCATACATGTCAAGCAGACCACTTCACTGGCCCTTTTCAGGAGAAATCTTGATGAATGGATGGGAAATAGAAAGTTCACCCCAGGGATCACTCCAGTGGCTCTACTTGATAGAGGCACTGGGAACTAACTTCGGGCGGCACGATGCCAAGGAACTTCTATGGGCTAGGCTTGTAAAGGCTCCAGGGCCATTTGTCTACTACACACCTATGAACCTAAGAAGTTACAGCAGTCTACTTTTTATGTAGATGGTGTATCAGTAATTGATGAGAGTTGATGCAGAGAATTTGCTGACAAAGAGCAAAGTGTTTTGTACTGTCCAGATCAATGGTAAATCTACCAAGCTTAAAGTAGACACTGGTTCAAAGTGTAACATTATATCAGCAGACACATTTGCAAAAGTGAGAACTAATGTGCAACTCAGTGGGGCTGGTAGTGCGAAAATTGTGGCTTACGGAGGTGAAGAAATTCAAACCGAAGGCTCAGTAATGCTTTCATGTTATTTGGCACAGAACTGTTACAGCTTATTATTATATGTAGTTCGAAGATCTGTGCAGTCATTAATGGGTCTCAAAGACAGTTTGATAATGAATCTGCTTTCTTTTACCAAAGAAGTTCATCAGATAAGTGCATATCCTAGTTCCAACATTTCTGAAGCCATTCTCTCAGAGTACGGTGATGTCTACGATGACAAGTTGGGCAAACTTCCAGTTGCGTATTCCATGAAGTTAGATCCAGAGGTCACTCCCATAGTCAAACCAGTCCAGATAGCTATGCAGGATAAAGTCAAAGCTCAGCTGGAAAAAAATGGTACAGCAAGGTGTAATTTGTCCAGTTACAGAACCAACTGAATGGGTGTTGTCCATGGTAGCAGCTCACAAAAAAGGCTCAGTCGAAATCAGAATATGTATTGAACCAAAAGATCTGAACAAAGTATTGAAGTGACTGCATCATACAATGCGTACAGTCAAAGAGGTCGCAGCTCTGACACCAAATACCACTGCTTTTCTGTCTTGGATGCAAAAAGTTCATTTTGGCAAGTGATGCTTGATTGCAAATCCTCATTACTGACTACTTTCAGTACCCTGTTTGGCAGATACAGATTCCTAAGGATGCCATTTGGAATAAATTCTACAAGTGATGTTTTCCAGCGTGCAATGGAGCGATTTTTTTTCAAGTTACCCTTGGCCATAACAGTAGATGATTTATTGGTTGGAGGTAATGGTGAAGCAGAGCATGACAGAAACCTAAAGTTTTCTAGACAGAACTTGTGCAATGAACTTAAAGCTCAATCCTCTGAAGTGTAAATTCAGACTACCAGAAGTTACATATGTAGTACTAAACTGCATTTGCAAAGAGAACCACTTCAGCTAAGTCAAGTTTCTGAACTACCTTGGTCAACAGTAGCCACTGATATCTTCGAGTGGGACAATCAACATTACTTAGTATTGGCAGACTCTTATTGAACTGGTTTAAGATTAATCTACTACTTAATCTAACATCCACTACTGTTAGTATTACTAAGTTGAAACGTCATTTCTCTGTCCTTGGTACTCCACACAAAGTTGTTTCTGACAATGGTAGACAATTTACTAGTCAGTTATTTCAGAAATTTGGAAGAGAATGGGACTTTGTACATGTTACTAGTAGTCCTGAATATCCACAGTCAAATGGGCTAACTGAACGTGCAGTGCAGAGTGCAAAGCAATTACCTGAAAGGTCAAAGTGTAACAATACAAATGTCTTTTTGAATTTACTTAATCTCAGAAATGTACCCCGTGACGATATACTTGGCTCACCTGCTCAAAGACTTCTATCCAGGCAAACCAGAACAATGCCACCTATTAATTCCAGTTTATTGAAGCCTAAAGCTAAGAACAGAACCATCAAAGCCCAATTATTCAAGAAGCGTTCTATCCAGAAGTCTAATTATGATAAATCTAGCAAATTTCTTCAAACGTTGAAAGGAAGAGAGACAGTGAGGATATAAACGGTGAAAGGTTTCGACCGGATTGGTCAAGTTACAGGTATATGTATCGAGCCAAGATCCTACTTCATAGAATCTGAGGGTGTGGAGTACAAGAGAAATCTCAGACATCATCTTTCTGTACCAGAATCATTGTCGTAGCATTGTTCCTGTGATACAGACTGTAGATCTCAGAGCAAGACATCGTTCCCATTTCAGAACATGTCTTAACCTCTACTTCCATTCCCGAGGATGTTCCAGATATTCCCAAGGTTGAACATTCAGCAGAGACAGTTCCAGTTACTAAGTCTAATTCTCAGTTTTATGTCACTCGATTTGGTCGTATTTCCAGACCTAGTGTGAAATACACAGTGACATGGACATAACTGTATATATGTACTTAGTTCTATATAACTGCATGAAAAAGAACTATTGGTATTGTCTGCATGCCAAATGAGATTCATAACATTACATGATCTATTTCTCAGAGAGGAAGGATGTAGCTCAGAGTGTATGTACAATATCTTTAAGAAGCATATCAAGGACTGAACGTGCACATATAAATAGCAGGCACGTGATGTACCCACTGCCATTTTGAGAGTGCAGCCAGTGAGTGAGCATATATAAATGCAATACCAAATTTGTATATAAGTTACTTAAGTTAAAGTTGGTAAACTTCTATTGTGATGTGTTTTGTACATAATAAAGCTGCTTGAACAGAACCCATGAAGACTCTTCTACTGTATGCTGAATAGGAGAGCGACACTATGGGAAGAACAGAAGCTATGTTGTGTAAAGGATAGGAGTTCTTCCTGCAGGAGATAGTCTAGCAATTGTTTTTCAAATCATTTTTCAAGTATTTTGGAAAGGGGAGAGCAGACTGATATAGGTCTAAAGTTATTAATGTCTGTTGAATTTCCTCCTTTGTGCAGAGGGATAATGTCTGACTTTTTTCAGAGAGATGGAATGTGGGATTCCTGGAATGACTTATTTATGAGGATTGAGACAAGATAGACAATGCAATTGGTGGCTATTTTTAGGTACTCACTTGGAAGGTTATCAACTGAAGAACAGCATGGTTTACGAGTAATTTTATATAGGATGTAGGCATAGGTTTGAAGGCGAAACAGGATGGGCGACATGTGGCTGTTAGACAGGGCTGGGATTAGATGTTGAGTAATCCTTGGTTAGAGATGCTACACTATCTATAAAATAAGAGTTGAACTGTACTGCAGTTTTGGGTGATGAGTTATCGGGAGAGGGGTTTGGGTTGAATTTTTGGCCGGGATGCAAGACTTCTTTACAGGATGTCCAAACTTTTTTATGGTTGGTCTTGTATTATGCTGAAAGTTATTATAGTATCATTTTTTGTGGGTCTATGTTTATGCATTGAAGAATATGTTCCGCGAATGGCTCTTCATGGACACTAAAACATTGAATATTCATTTTAGCAAACGCGCACATCAATGAATTTAAACTCATTGAATAGTCGTAGTCAGCCCACAGAAAGTAAATAGTATGTAGTACGTTAATGCATCAGCCACGTGTGAAGTATATACATAATGTATATTGTTTGTTTGCGATGTTGGCCAACTATGACTATTTGATGGGTTTAAATCCGCTCATGTGCACATTTACTAAAATGGACGTTCGATGTTTTATTGTTGACGAAGAGCCACTCGCGAAACATACTCTTAGATGCATAGACATAAGACCATTTTTTTTGTCTTCATTTATTTGCTTTTCACTATGATTGCGAAGCATTCTGAAGTTTTTAAGATACTGAGGTGTTTTATATTTTTGCCATTCTTTCCACACTTTTTCTCTATCCTGCATTAACATTCTACTCTTTTTGGATAGCCAGATTGCATTATTTGTTTTTAGTCCCTCCCATGGGTTACAAAGCAAGATACAATCAGACTTCCAAGATGGCTGCACATTGAGTAACAGGTTGATTCTAGATCTGCCAGTGCAAAAACAGAAAATTAGCAAAGAAAGCCAGTGGACCTGCATTTCTAGGCAAATTTCAGTAATTGGCTAGTAAGTGCACCACCTGAATGCCAGTAAAAAAAAAATAGAGAGGACCTGAAGGAAAATCAACTACAAAAGGTGGCAAAAAACATTGACTGGGATAAGTACTGCAGCTGTTTAGCAAAAAGTGCAAGCTCCAGAAATTAATGCCAGTAACCTACAGGAAAGTAATAAGACAACTGCACACCGACCTGAGTAAAATAAATAAAACATTGATGCAGTATGTCCACTCAAACAATAAAAGGCTGGAAAAAAATGGAAGAAGCTTTAAACAAATATTCAGATAAGGTGATAAAACAGCCAAACTCAAGAGGTCGAAAAGAAAAGGCTGGCTAAATATTAGGCTGCACACAAAGAGATGTTTCAAAAAAGAACAGAATTAGAAGACAGTGCACATAGGGAAAACCTGCGATTTTCTGGTGTACCAGAGAAGCTGGAAGGAACAGACTGTATTAACTTTATGAAACCACAAATAAGCAACTGAACTGGTATTCCGCAACTGGAATTAATTGATAGGGCATATTATGTGTATGTTCCAAACCTGGCTATGAGAAAACAAGGCAATTAATAGTAAAGATGCAATCTTACCAGCAAAAGTTGTTGATTCTGACAAAACTGTGACAGAAGGACAAAGTACTAAAAGTGGGAGACAGCAGATTGTTTGTGGAGAAGAACTCATTGCACACCAGGTGGAAGAGTAATTTATTCCATTATTCAGAGAATGTTAAGAAGCTGGCTTCAGATTTAAACTGCTCTACCCAGCTATTTTCAAAACATTTTACCTGGAGGGACAAAATAATTTTTTGATGAAGTACATGCTAAGGAAGAAATACAAAATCTTTCCAACAAAAAGCAAACTGTGAAACAGAAGGAGATTATACTTCTTGTTCTTCTGTTAATTAAGACCAGAGAGAGATTGTGCCAGTGAAACCTTTTCTAATGTTTCAATGGAAAATGCTTGATAGAAGGGAAAAAAACACAAGAGTCAACTAGAAGAATCGAGACTATGCTGGAAATGAAGTAGACACACAATTTGGGAGATTCAGAAGAACAAGAGAATCTGGAAATATTGGACTTTCCTAAACTTGTAGGGGACTCTAATGCATATGCCCTACTTCATGTTATTAATGCTCAGAAAAATACTCAGGAGAGGGGAAGAGGGTGAAGTTAACTGCAAGTAAAATAAAATTATGCATGACAAAGTTTTCACAGCAATGTTTTAGTGCAATGGGGGATACTAATGTCAATAGGTGCTCCTGTGTTTTTCTTTCTCCCTTCTCTCTTTCTCTTTGTTCAGTTTTAAGAAATGTAGGCACTGCAATGTAAAAAAACAAGAAAGAAAAATCTGGTTAAAATAGCATGACAGCAGAAACAAAATACAGAAAAAAACTACTAAGCACCAGCTATTTAATTTAACCATTCAAAGTGATACCACGGCCATTCGCCATCCCAAGATTTAAACCACAGTTCAAATGCATTTCTTTTATAGAAGTACAACCCCCACTAAGTTAATTTTAGGAGCAATAAATCAATTATCCATTCAATTTAAATAAATATCTTATCAAACACCACATACAAATGTTTTAACACAAATCACTAATATAAACATTAATCTATCAAATATGCGATCTAAAAATAGACATTTACCTCATGATTCGACCCTCTAGGGGACAATGTTTTATAATTTAATATTAATTTCATTTCTAATTCAATTAATTCACTACAATAATCACCTCCCCTAGGGAGACAGGGTTGTGCTAATACACAAAAAAGAAAACCTGCATCTGCCCCTTCAGGCATTCTAATAACATGTTTTGCCACTGGACTCTTTAAATTTTGATTTCTTATATCTTCTAGATGTTCCAATATATGGACCTTCACCTTGCGTTTTATTTGACACACATACCACACAGGAACTAAGCAAATGCAGCCTATAATATATACAACCCCCTTGACTTGCAATTAAAAACACCATTAGCCATATATTTTCTTCAATTAATAATTGTACCTGTGAGATTCTTCAGTTTGGTACATACCATACAATGGCCAAATGGAAACATCCCTCTATGTCTACTTAATACATTCAGAGGCTTACAGACATAACTCAAAATTTCTTTTAAAATGGTTACTCCTTTTATAAGAAAATGTAATATATCGAGGAAACAACGTACCAATAGTTTCATTGTTGCTTACAATATGCCACAGACCCCTAACAATGTCCTCCAAGACTTGAGAGAAATAGCAGAATGAAAGAAGAATTAGTGTGCTTTCTCATTCCTGCATAGGGGAATGATTGGGTTAAGGCCATTAGCTTAATCTAGTAACAAGTTTTAAGAGAAAGCAAGTAAATGAAAAAGAATATTTAATATTAGAAGGCTTTTTTCTACTAAACAAAGGTATGCGTGGCAGTTTTGTGTATGGTTCTAATGTCTCTAGCAGACAATCTGATAAAGGGATATGCCTTGGAGAAAATGTTTTCTGAAAGCATTCAAGTGTTTTTAAGCTGACAGAGTTATAAAGATAAAAGAAAGCCAGACAGCACTTAATAAAAACAGACTGTACCATGCATCTTACCATGGATAACCTTTCTTTTAGGTCATCTCAAGTCTATACGCGTGGCTGTCAGTTTGGAACATTTGTTCCTATTAGGAGGGTAAAAAATTAACCTGACAGTATATACATGTGGCACAAATTCTGGAACTAGACATTTAACAAAAAAGTTTGTTTTATATAAAAGGCAGGAATAATAACTTTTCAAGAATATGATGCCTTCTATATTGTCTTTAAACGTCAATGGTCTCAAAGACGCATACAAAAATGGAAGAGTAGTGAACTATAGTAAAAATGTAGAGTGCAAGTAGCTATGCTATAGGAGACACACTTGGAAAAAAATTGAACATGTGAATTTGACAAAGAAAGGTTTTCAGGATGGTTATTCAGCAGAATACCTGGAGCATTGTAGTACTAAGGGGCTACTGGCAAGGAATGAGGATTACACTGGCATGTATTTATTACTCTACCAAAAACTGCTATAATGGAGCTTAGGAAAATTCTGGGAGAAATGATCAGCTTTCAGCAATGAATATTACTTGTAGGTGGAGACTGGAATTTGATTTACAACAGTGAAGATATGTCGGGGGGGGGCAAAGGGGAAAATACAACAAAGGAGGGTAGATTTTTCAAGAAATTTATGAAAATACTTGACATGGAAGATGTGAATTTAGTACTAGCAGTCTGAAGTGAAATTGCATATTATTCCTCAAGATACAAAAACTGGACCAGGCTAGGCAGAATTTACATTTCACAGGAACATTTGCATTTAACAGAAGGTCTTGATATGTGTACCCAATAACTACTCCAGATCATGTGCCATAATAACTAAAATAAAAATACAGGGTAATGAAATAAAAATGAGACACTGGTGTTTTCCCACCTATCTGTTGAAAAGAAAGGCATTTAAGGACTGCATAGTGTAAAATACTCAGGAGCTATTACAGAAGATAGAAATTTCTTCTGAAATTATAGCTAGGAAGTGGGATAAAATTAAAGTGGGATTTAAAAATAGGGTGTAAATAAAAGAAAGGGAGATATGGTTAATAAGTAACAAGAAATACTTAGAGGGACTGACAGATGTTAAAGTTTTGCAAAATAGGAGGAATCCCACAGAACAAATGGAGGAGCAACTGCCGAATGCTAAACAGAAGATAAGGGATTACTTTGATAATATGCACATGTTTACAAAGATTGCTGTTAACTTTAGCACAAAAACTTTCAGCACAACAACTCAGGCAACAGAAAATAGAAAGGGCTATCAACAAGGAAGAAAAAGTACAGTTTTGTACCTACCATAAATGTAGATGTCCGAACTGGATAGCATCTGCAGTCATAACAACTGGGTTGTCCTGTCGTCAGGCAGCCCTTCAGTCGGCCGGATTCCAAAGTCCGGGTCCGGCTTCGGCTGATGTCGCACTTCACCCGACGTCATCTCTGTTGGTCTTCGGGTATAAAGGCATCAGCCGACGCCATTTTCCTCAGTGTTTCTTGCCCCAGATGCCAGTAGCCCTCTTGGAGGTTAAAATTTGGATAGATGCCAATGTTTCCAAAAAGATAGAGGTGAAAACAAAAATAAGCATGTATGTACATATATACAAACAAATACACCATAAAAGACTCCCCCCCCACCAGCTAGCTATTAGGAGGGTAAAATACCCTAGGAGTACCACAGAGGGGAAGGAGGGAGGGTAATCCTGACTGCAGATGCTATCCAGTTCGGACATCTACATTTATGGTAGGTACAAAACTGTACTATGTCCTTCATGGATGCATCTGCAGTCATAACAACTGGGTAGAATACCATAGCCAACTAGGGGAGGAGGATAAAACTAGATTATGGTGTGTTTAGGATCCCTTGCAGTACAGCAGTGGCAAACCCTGCTCGGGATCTGGAATATAGAGGTAAGTTATAATGCTTGGCAAATGTATGCACGGAGGTCCAAGTAGCCGCCTCAATAATGTCTTTGGTTGCCACTCCTCGTAAGAAGGCTGTGGTAGTGGCTGTTGCCCTTGTAGAATGAGGTCTTATGTTCTGTGGAATTGGTTTTCCATGGAAGGAGTAACAGAATCGTATGCAATTTCCTATCCATTTGGAGATTGTCTGTTTGGAAATAGCTTTTCCTTCCCTTCCTGTTGCATAGGCTACAAAAAGTTGGTCAGTCTTTCTGCTATTTTTTGTTCTGTCCAAGTAGTAGCGTAGCTGTCTATGTACATCCAAGGTATGCAGTATTCTTTCCCTCTGTTTTGTGGGTTGGGAAAGAAGGTAGGTAGGTGGATTGCCTGGTTTAAAGACACTCTGGATACCACCTTAGGCATAAATGTAGGATTAGTCCTCATGGACACTCTATCTTGGTGGAAGGTTAGGAAGGGTTGCACTGCCATTAAGGCCTGTAGCTCTGAAACCCTCCTTGCTGAAGTAATTGCCAGTAGGAAAGCAGTTTTCCATGACAGGTGTTGTAGGTCTGCTGTTGCTGCTGGTTCAAAGGGTGATAGTGTCAACTTTTCTAGCACAAAGTTTAAGTCCCAAGCTGGCAAAGGTGGTTTCCTTGGAGGTTTTACATTCTTGATTCCTCTGAGGAAATGCCTGAGCAAAGGGTGCGAAAAAACAGGTGGATCAAAGCTGTATTCTGCTGAAATAGCTGATGCATGTATTTTGATGGAGGAGTAGGACAAGCCTGAATGAAGAAGTTCGGCCAGATACTCTAGAATGTTAGGCATATCTATGTTTGACACATCTTTTCCTCTTTCAGTACTCCAAATGACAAACCTTTTCCATTTTCCAGCATAGTTCCTTCTTGTTGAAGGTCTGCGTGCTTCAAGAATAATGTCTTTAACTCTGAGAAAGTTCTGGGTTAGCTGTTGCTATGTGATGTTCCATGCAGTCAGTTGCAACGTTTTTAGGTTTGGATGTATGATGCTGTAGTTGTTCTGAGTTAGCATCAAAGGCATCAGGGGTATTGGCCACATATTGTTCTGAGACATGCTCCTCAGCAGTGGGTACCCAGTGTTGTCTTGGCCAGTTTGGAGCTATCAGGATTATCCTTGGACGTTCTTCCTTGATTTTTAGTAATACTTTGTGTATCAAGGGAAGAGGTGGGAATGCATATGCTGTCAGGCCTTTCCAGCTGAAGGAGAGCGAATCCACTTTCCATGCCAGTGGGTGTAATGTCCTTGTGCAGAATTTTTGAGCTGGTGATTGAGAGGTGATGCAAATAGGTCTATCTGAGGCATTCCCATTTCTTTGAGATGGTCTTGAAAATGTCCGGTGCAGTTTCCATTCGTGGGCATCCGATGTGGTTCTGCTTAATATGTCTGCTAGAATATTTTCTTTTCCGGTACAAACATTGCCTGTAACTGGATGTTGTAGCTGAGTGCCAGGTTACACAGCTCCAAAGTCATTCTGCATAGGGGTATGAATGAGTGCCTCCCTGCTTGTTGATGTACCACATGACTGTGGTGTTGTCTGTCCTTATCATCAACTGGCCCTCTTTGAGAAATGGTCTGAACCTTTGGATTGCCAGTTTTACTGCCAGCATTTCTTTTAGGTTGATGTGCAGGTGAAGTTGATCCTGTGTCCACAATCCTTGCACGCATTTGTCCAGCATGTGGGCCCCATCCTAGGTCTGAAGCGTCTGTTGTGATGGTCTGGCTTGCTTGACATCTGCGAAAGGGTAGGCCTGGGTTTGTCTGGCATGCCTGAGCCCACCATAGGAACTCCTGTTTTAAGCATGGAATTAGTGGGATTTCTGTTTCTAGGCTGTGACTGTGTTGGGACCATAAATTCTTTAGGTACCACTGTAGTTTTCTCATATGTAGTCTGGCAAGTGGGACCAGGATTATGCATGATGCCATGAAGCCCAAGGCCTGCAGTACTTTTCTTGCTGTTAACTTGTTCAGCTTTGTTAGTGCCAAGAAGTAAAGAGGGAGTTCTTTTGTTTTTCTGCAGTTAGGAATGCCATTTGTTTTACTGTGTCCAATTCCGCGCCCAAGAATGTCCTTGTTTGGGATGGTATCAGCCTTGACTTTTGTAGATTGACTGTGTATCCCAGTGCTTGTAGCAAGTAGATGACCCTTTGTAAATCTGTTGTCAGCTTGCTTTTGTTGTCCCCTTGTAGCAGGCAGTCGTCCAGGTATGGGTAAATTTGTATTCCCTGTAGTCTGCAATGGGCAATTACTGATGCCAGGCATTTTGTGAATACTCTGGGCAGTAGATAAGCCAAAGGGCAATGCTGAGAATTGATAGTGCTCTGATCCTGCAAGAAATCTGAGGTATCTTCTGCAGATTGGTCGAATGGGGACGTGCAGGTATGCCTCCTTGAGATCTAGAGTTACCAGCCAACACTCCTTGCCCAGCATGGGAAGAAGTTGCTGTAGGGTCAGCATTTTGAATTTTGGGACAATGATGTATGTATTTAAGGCGGACAGGTCGAGAATTGGTCTCCAACTTTTTCCTTTCTTGGAACTAGGAATAGTCTTGAGTAGAACCCCTTTCCTTGCTCTGCAGTTGGCACTTTTCCACAGCTCTCATGTTTGCTAACTGCATTATCTGTTGTAGAGCCTCTGGTTTTGATTTGGAGGTAGATTTGGCATTCCTCTTTTGATTGGTAAAGTGTGGAAGTGGAACCGGTATCCTTGATCTATGGTTTGTAAAATCCACTTGTCTTTTGGTATATAGTGCCAGTTTTTTGAAAATAAGGTTAACTTTCCGCCTAGAGGAGCTGCTATTTGTTCCCTGGTAGGCGGATTTAGGATTAAGTCACTGTGGTTGTGTTGATGTAGTGGCAGTGGTTGTGTCTGTGCCTCTGTTGTTACCTTGCCACTGTCGTCCTCTGTAGGCACCTCCTCTGGATTGGTTTCTGCCTCTGGAACGTCTGTTTCTGCCCCTTTGAGATCTTGTGGAGTCAGGAAAGGACCAATTTTTGGCAGGCCAGTTCCTGCTAAACCTTGGGGTTGAACCTGCAAGAAATCTTTAACCGTTTGAACGGATTTTGCCTTTTCTTCCATTTTCTTCATAACCTGCTGGGCAGGTGTACCAAACAAACTTGTCTTATCCATAGGAGCATCTAGTAACTTTGCTTTAACATGATCCGGTAAAGCTTGCTCCTTTAGCCATGCATGCCTTCTTATCACTGTGCCAGTCATGGCTGATCTAAATGAAGCCTCCAGTGCATCATAGCCACATTTTAAGGAATGGTTACTAACCTGTTGCATGTTATTTACCATTTCTAATACATATTTCTTATCAAGAGATTCATCAGTGGTTAGCTTTTTAGTTAACTGATCAAGCATAAACTCTTGGTATTGTATCATGTGAAACTGACAGTTTAAAGCTCTAGCTGAGAGAGTAGCTGAAGTGTATACCTTTTTGCCCCATCTGTCTAATGACCTTGCTTCCCTTTCAGAAGGAATAGGGTTTTTAGCTATGGTCGCGGCTACTGCCTTGGGACCCTGGGATATAGTTTCGGGGTCTGCAAGAGAGGCCTTGTAAAGGTGGTGATGAGCGTCTGGCACCCTGTAAAATCTGTCTGGTTTGGCAGGGGCTGGAGGTAAAGAATCTGGAGCGGAGCAGACATCATTGAAAGCATCATCCACCACAGAGAGAACAGGAGGTATAGCTAAGGGCCTGTGTTGTGGAAGGTGCAGGAAAGTCCTAAGTCTTTTTCTGGAGTCTGAAAAATCCTGTTGCTGCCATTGGAACTGCTCTCGCATGGCATGTAAGGTTTCCCCAAAGGAAAATTCTTCTGGTGGGGAAGCAGCTGGAATGGATTCTTCAGCATCAGAGTCTTCAAAATTAGAGAAAGGAGCCTCTGGCTGGTCAGTTATGTCTGATTCATCGGCTGAATCATCAGATGACACTGGCTCAGGGGCTCTGCCCTAGGTCTCTTCTCTGGGGCTGAGAGGCCCTGTCTGGGTGAGATTGAGATCCTCTAATTAATGAAATTAAATCTTCTGCCAGAGTAAGCATTTGAGAACTAGAGGAGGGCCTGGTTGAGTGGTGTTTAACAGGCACTGTTTTTGTAGTCTTGGCTGCTTTAGCCCTGGCGAAGGCCTTAATGGACATGGCTGCTGGAGGCCTAGCAGCACCACGTGCTGGGGTAGAGACATCCAAGGGAATGGTGTCTGATAAGTCAGTGGCAACCACCGTAGTGGGTATAATTTCTGAGGCCGATTCAAGAATGGTAGCAGGGGCCTCAGTTGTAGAGATAGATTCAGCTGTATTTTGATCAGTTTTCTCGGTTTCGGCCGAAACCGAGACACTCGCGGTTTGCTTAACCATGGTTTCAGCCGAAACCGCGAGTGTCGGTCTTTTTCTTTACGTTTTTTGGCAGATTGGGTAGTCGGAGGATCCGACGGCATAATGTACGCAAAATCAGAACCGAAAAACTGTTCAGCAAACTCCGACCGGCGCCTAAGCGTTCGTCGGTTGAAAGAAGCACAGGCCGAACAGGCTGCTACGTCGTGGGCTGGGCCTAAACAAGGCAGACAGTAAGAGTGGAAATCTTTATGAGGTATTTGTTTCCCACAGGTTAAACAATTATTAACTTTTTCTGACATCGGCTGAGGCAAGAAAGAGTCCCCAACGGGTACTTAGCTTTAGAAGTCTTAGTAGTATTCGGTAGAAGTAATCTCTGGATCCGACCGACCGGCACTTGCGAACAGCTTCTGCTTCGGGCGCCACGCGGCAAGAAAGACTGAGGAAAATGGCGTCGGCTGATGCCTTTATACCCGAAGACCAACAGAGATGACGTCGGGTGAAGTGCGACATCAGCCGAAGCCGGACCCGGACTTTGGAATCCGGCCGACTGAAGGGCTGCCTGACGACAGGACAACCCAGTTGTTATGACTGCAGATGCATCCATGAAGGACATCAAGGGATCCTGTAGAAGTACAATAAATATTTTGGAAATTTCATGAAAGTCTGTATAAAGCAGAGAAATATGGAAATCAATAAAAGGTACAAATGGAAATGTTTATAGAAGAAATAAATATGCCATGGTTAAAGGTATAGGATACTAACAGGATAGGAGGAGATAAGATAAAAATAATGACGTACAACCAACCTACAGGAAAGTTCCCCAGGAATAGATGGTACTTCTGTGAAAGATTTAAACTGGCAGGAAAAAATTATAAAGATTTGGATGGTTTGTTTAACAGTATTTTAAGAGGAGGAGGAGTACCAACACCCTGTTACAAAGCCATGGTAATACCTAAAGAGGGTACAGATCCCATTAGATCCAGCTTCATACAGGCCCATTTCGATAGTAAACCATGAGTATAAAGTGCTTATGTCTATAATGTCTAAAAATGGCAAAAGTGATGCCAAAATTGATAGATATGGATCAATGTGGTTTTGTGGAGAGAAGGCAAACATTTGACAACATTAACAGAACACTGATAATCCAGACGGAAGCAGAATGTAAGAAAATACCACTGTTTTTGGTGGGTCTTGATGCAGGAAAAAGTATTTGACTGAGTAAGCTGGGACTTTATGAGCAGGGCAATGGAAGCATTTACATTCCCTGATAAAATAATATGGTTGATCAGAAGGATATACGAGGGATCAGAAGTGAAAATTAAAGTGAGTGGGGTTCTCTCAGAAGGGTATCCTCCCTTTCCCCTTTGTTACTTGCATTATATTTAGAACCATTGGCAAAGAAAATAAGAGACTCAGAAATTCAAGGATATAATTGGTATGACAGTCAAGAAAAGCTGTCTCTATTTACAGATTATATTTTGTATCTGACAAAAATAGAATGGGACATTACAGTGTTGTGGAACACTTTGAGAGATTCAAGTCTTTTTGGAATGCAAAATTAATAAAGCTAAAACAAAGGCAATAGTGGTAAATTATATACCCACACAGAAATTGGTTCAGCAATATCCATATTTATGTGGACATGATAAAATGAAGTATTTAGGATTATGGATTAAAAATTATTCTGGTGTGGCAACTAATGATATGTAGGAAGAGACAAAAAAAAGATAACACAAAAACTGAGAAAATGGAATCTCTGTTTTATGGATACTGATAGTAAGATACAAGCAGTTAAAAAGTTTTTAGTCCCTTTAGTCTTGTATACAGGTCAGGGATATATTTATCAACCAGAGGAGCAACTGCAGATAGCAATTAATAAAGAGATGAAGGATTTTTTTCTGGGTGGGGATGACAGCAATAGTCAAGTGGGATAAGCCGATTCTTACAACAGAACAAGGTGGATCGGGATTACACGATTTGAAGGGGTGTTTCAGAGCAACACAGTTAAAGCTCCTATACATAGCACAAACAGAAAACTATAATTCAAAGTGGAAAGAGATGATGAAATGGGGGAGGGGGCCTCAAGAAATAAGGAAAGACTGGGATTTTGGATGTAGACCTTTAAGGAGAATGACCATAATCACAGAATATTAAATTCTTGAAGTAGGAGAAATTATTCTAAGAACTAAGCCAACATGAGTATGGAGAAAGGAGATTCTGCCAATAGGGATGAATGCAATTAGGGATGCAGACAATAGGCAAGAGGGGGCTTTAATTTATTGGAGAAAATTGGCAAAGGAACCAAGGTAATGGGAACCAATAACTAGAAAGGAAAAGGTAATAGCATGGGTAGATGCAAAGAATTTATTTGGATTGCATGTTAGAGAGTGCCTTTCCTATTAAGGATTTATATCAGAGTATAGGAAAACAGAAAGAAATAGGGAGGAGTCCTAAATGGAAAACCAGCACTGGTCGAATTTTTAGTAGAATCTAGAAGAGAAGTTGACATTAAAAAGGAATAATTAGTAGAGCATATAAAATATTGCACAATAACAATCAATCGATCAGAGGAGGTTGGAAAGGACTGGGAAGAGACTGGATAAGCAATTCACAAATAAACAACAGAGGGTATATGTATGTCTCCCAAATATGCAACAAAGTCTAGAAAATTTAGGATCTTTGCTTGGAAGTGTTTACATAGGTATTTTTATACCCCAAGTAGACTTCAAAGAATTTTTCCTCAGGTAGACAGCAAATGTTGTAGGTGTGATAACTGGGAACATACTTTCTGGGAGTGTAATGAGTTGGCAGACTTTAAAGATCCTCTGCAGACTGCTCTGTCAGAGATACTGGGTGAGCAAACTGGTGTAACTAAGGAAATGATTTTTTTTTTGCTATGATACAGAATTGGAATTGCCTAGACATAGTAAGACCTTGTTGAGTCTAAGTATGTTGGCTGCCAAAAAAGCAATTACTAGAAAATAGTAAACAAAGTTTAAACCAACTGTATTAGAAGTAGCAAATATAGTAACAGAGATAAAACAACTGGAATTGGGGTCTTCAGAAAAGGGTACAAGCAAACTGCTAAGGAAAAATGGGAAATGTGAGAACAATACATGCAGAGAAGGAATGAGATTTAAAAGAAGGCAGGATTTGATTGAGCTATGTAATGTCTGTCTGAAAATGACTGGATAGATTATAAGTGATGAATAATACTTGCAAGTTGCGTGTGTAATGTATAATGTTTGTAGCTGAAATCATGTAGGCATGGTTTATTTTCATTTATATAAATGTAAGTTTGCCTATGTCATATGTGATGATGTAATAAAGACATTTCTTGTTTAATAAAAAAAAAAAACAAGGCATCAGCCAAGCTGTGAAGACGGTGTGAATACCAGCAATGGAAACATCGCTGTGGGATGTGTAGGGTTTGAGTTAATGGCAAATTATTCGAAAATATTATTAAAAATTACATTTGACTTGCTTGCGTTAAAATAAAACAAATGTGCAGATCTTGCCATGATAGGGGGCTACAAAAATCAGTAAGAAAACAGGCACAGACATATTTAGGTACACTCTGAGTGACAGTACTCTAATATTGAGTCTAACATCTTATTTACTCATTCACTCCAATGGAAACAAAATAAAGAAAGAATATAAGGTGAAGGACCAGATGAGAAGGCAAGAAATGTGGAAAATGCATAAATATAGATGCAAGTATAGAAAACCGCTGGAAGAATCTCATGTTGAATAGGAACAAATGCAGGAATAGTTTAAGGAGTGGCAAATTCAAACAAAGAGATGAAAGGTTAACATTGGTGGCCGAAGATAGTGGGCTACGTACACAGTGGTTTACAAAGCCCATTGAACAATGGGAGAAACAGACAAATGTAGGTTTTGTAAAACAGAAATGGAAACAGTTGCACACCTCGTTGCTCGTTGTGACATACTTATGGCAGGAGTACTGTATACACACAGGCATAATAACATGGCAAGACTGTTGCACTGGGGATTGTGCAAACATTATGGTACTGAAGTGGCTGAAAACACTGGAAAAATTAGCCACAAAGTATTATAGAAAATGATGAAGTCTACATCACATGGGATCATCCATTACCAACAGTTCAAAGGATAGATGCTAGAAAACTAGATATAGTGGTCCATGAAAAGAAAACAAAAGTAGCATTTATCATTAAAATCACCACACCCAGTCACTGTCAGGATCTGCAGGCAAGAAAACAAAAGTAGCATTTATCATTAAAATCACCACACCCAGTCACTACAGTGTCTTGCATACAGAGAAACACAAAGTCAAAATATCAGGATCTGCAGGCAGAAATGAGAGAAATGTGGAAGAAAGAGACCCAGTTCCAATAGTAGGAGCAACAGTTCTTATTAAAAAAGAATCTACAATCATATTTAGACATGTTACCAATACATGTGACCTTGTAAGAATTGCAGGAGTCATTACTGGACACATTGCGGGTGCTGCGAAGAGTGCTTCTGGCTGACAAAGATTGAAACAATACTAATTTCTCAAACTTTAATCGTACATTGATTTAGGAATGGGGTTCATTCCAGTCATGGTGTTATAAACCCAAAAGACTTGGAGAAATTAAAAAAATGGAGTTCAGGAAGTTTGCAATGTAACTTCTAATGGGTGGAGCCTAAGCCTTTTGACAAAATCAAATTATGTCCTTACATTTCAAACAAATGTTCATATCTCTGGAACCATACGGGTTCTGAAAGAAGTATAAATGCAAACTCTTCAGCACAAACTGTTTTTATAGTGGTAATATTCCTTAGGTTCTAGTTCTTAAACCAGATTTTATAAATCACAGTAAACAGTAACTATTGCATTTGTAATACTTTGTAAACAACTTAAAATATCTCAGCAACCACTCAAGTTACACACATACTGTCAAGCAGCATTTTATTAATCTAGCTGAAAGCTTTCATATGAGGCTAAGGGGAAGGATCGGTCTGTGTAAGTAATATCTATTTACCTGCAGTAGACAGAGGTCAAATATTAATGCAGTTGAGTTTGCCACTCTGTAAACTTTAAGATGAAATGGTTTAAAACTTTGTACCTAAAATGGTCTTGGAATTATTGATGCAAATATGAACAAGCAATATTTCACACCTAGAGGTGTCAGTAGAAATTATCTGCAGATGCACTTGGAGGTGCCACTTGGATGTAATGGGTTAATGGCAGGTCTTTCATGATGGATGAAGGTGCCATTTATAAGATGACATGATTTTGGGGGGAATGCACAATGAAACAGCATGGGATATACTGAGCTATTGGCAGCGTTTGCAAAAAGTGATGAAAACATTGAGTGGAGGGTTTGTATCATGTTGGGGTTGCATATGCATGCCGAGTCCATGTTTGGCTACAGGAAAAAATATCTACGAATGGCTAAATAGTGAATGCAAAACTTAGGAATGTAACATTACAGAATGGGGATAATTCTGAAAAATCTTTCATCGAATGCCCATAGTCGGCCAACAACCAGGAAGTTATGCAATGCATAAGGTAAGTGAAGGAAACCTTTGACATTTTACCTTTTCTCCACTGTACTGTGATTTTGGAGTTGGTATATACAGTTGGGGGGTGTGGGGGGGCACATCCCCCCACCTTGGTTGATTGCAGTTGGGATATTGTCAACTATGGCCATTCAATGAATGATTTCCTGACATTATTCGCATTCAGTAATATTACGTTTCAATGTTTTAGTTTTGCTATTTAGCCATTTGCGGACATAGATCCATGTAAGCTGTGGGTGTTATTTAAAAATTAGCATTAAAACACATTGGTAGTATGAAGCTTCCAGATACAACTGTTTGATATAGCAGTTATGAATATCAGTTATATTTTGACATCAGAATTATTACCGTAAAACGTGTGGCCTACAGACAGACAAATTTTGCTCAGAGATGCACAGCATGGCGCACAAATTTGCCTGTCATAGCTTGTTTCTAATGTGCACAGTTCTATAGATACATATTGATGTTTTGAAATATCAGAAAGTGCAATATCAATGCAAATTATGTATATTGCATTATCACAAAACAACACTGTGCTACCTACTCTTCTCATGGGTCACTGTAAAGCTCTTTGTCAAACAGTTCACTCACGAATACATTGTGCTTATCTTGTATTTTTACAAAAATATAACCGATTGAGCATAATACTAATACATTTTGGCAAGTGAAATACCATTTTCCTTTAATAAATTTGAAATATAAGTTGTGTCAGATAGGCTTTTGATACTAACACCAGTGCAGTCTCTATAGTCTAACAACTTTCATTGTTGCATTTTGTAACTTGCACTGTTTCTAAGACATTGCAAAATATTTTAGGTATGCTCTCAACTGAGGATTTCAGGAGAAAAACTCTCATGAAGGAGGTGTTCTCTTGTCTTAAGAGACTTCAAGAAAACAATGGGGATTAGTTACCATCCTGCCCCTCAGGACTGAATATATTAAAAGAAAAAGCAATGCTCAGCATTCACTATTCTCCTGGGTTTTTTGGTCTTTGAACATTTCTGGGCTCAGTATTGTGACTCTCAACATTTCAATGAGTAGCCGACTAAGACAGTTCAACCCCCTGAATAAAAGAAAGATGTGACATATGCTTTTCAATTCTAGCCAGAACCTTGGACTCCTTGCCCACAGAATGGATGAGGAATGAGGTGGGGGGGTCCTCCTTTATCATTACTGCTGAGATGGTCACATTTGGCTTACATACTCTTGCTCGCAAACTACACTCCTTGAGAATGTAGGATTGCACCTGCTTTTCTAGTTATGTAATTCCTCATTTCAGCCTGCCCTTGGATACATGTAGTAGCAATATTCAAAATATCAACTAATGGACTCATTAGAACTGTTCTGCTGTCTCCTCTATAGGAATCTGTGATGATCCCACCACTGCCAACCAATATGTGACATCCCCACACTGGGCTAGTAATCAGGGAGCCTGAATCCTCACCACTGATACTGGAGAGGGACATTCACTTGGAATACAAATGGATACACTCAGTATTTTCAGATGCAGACCTCCCTGCATCAAGCACAATTTCCCTTAAAAGCACACCGGGAACACACTCAATCTGGGGTGTGGATCTCTCCGTCTCCCTCTAACTGGTGAAGCCGTAGGGTTAGGTCCTTGGCCACAGTGTCCAAGCAAAGTCCTCCAGCACCCTCTCTGTGAAACCACTGCTTCATATTCCTGCTCCAAGTAGCTCTCACGCATACTCTGTGTGACTTGCTACCCCCACACCTGGAAAAGGCTGGCACATATTTACCTGCTGTGCCCCCTTTCTGCCTAGAGTATAAGGTAGTTATCAGTGCCACCAGACACTCCACAATCAGATACTCTAAGGCTCTTAAATGGAATCCAATTATACTGTGTCATATTAATACTAATACAAAGGGTAGAAGTTGACCAAGCCATCTATGCCTTCTGGAGTGGCCTACACAGTGTCACCAAATAAATATAAGCACTCTCTAAGATTAAACGCTTTCTAAAAGGACCAGCCACAATAAAAGCTTTAAACATAATTAATAATACAAGAACATGAAACGGTGAATACATATTAACAGTAAACCACAGAGTTCAAATCGCAGGGAAAAGTGAAAACACTGGACAGACTCTGACAAATAAAGAAAAACAATATCTAAAACTCAGCTTCACTATATTTTCCTGACTGAATCTAGGAGAATTACTGTTCCCTACTTACTTAACAGAGCACGGCAGATATGGTCAACGGTCCTTCTTGTTGTCAGGACCAAGACAGACTAGAGAATTCTGAGCACTGAGCTCAATCTCTCGTATAAAATATTGTCTATAAGCTGGCTACCAGATGACATCACATCTGGTCATCTGACTCTTGCTCCCACACTCTGCCCTTTGAAGTTGAGACAGGAATTTAGCACAGACTTGCTACAATACACATCTAAGTGTTTATGACAGTGCCCTTGAGCTACAAAACAATTAAAGTACTTCTCCTCTTCTTTAAAGAGGCTAGTAAACAATGTCTTCTTCCAGACCCACTGTCTTTGGTCCTATTCATCACTGTGGGATGACATTTTAATGGTTTAACAGCTCATTTACATTTCCCTTATTTTTCTTAAAGTAAGCTAGCTGGTTAACCTCTGCTTGTCCAGAGTTCTTGGTTACAGTATATACATTTAATCTGTTATTGCCCTGCGTGTATATTTCCTTCCTGTCCAGCAGGATCCACTGTTGATACATTTTTCAACACTAACAACTTTACAAATACATTTTGATATTCCAATACCATACAATTCTAATACATTTGTAACTTAAGCATCTGTACAAATCAGTTTGATATTCAAATGCCATACAGTTCTAACACATTTGTAACATAAGCAGTTGTGCAAATCAGTTTGATATTCAAATGCCATACAGTTCTAATACATTTGTAACACAGGCATCTTGTACAAATCAATTTGATATTCAAAGAGTATCATTCTTTACAACATTCCGGCTGTCTACGCTGGCACTTGCCCCTATCATCACAGAGTCCTCTCCCTCTTATACTGGCTCAAGAGTACATGACCAAATTTGGGGTCTTCTGGTAGAAGCAATATCTTACTCCTCCTTCACATTCCTGATACGGAATCCAAGTGTGCATCCTGCTCCAGGTGTTTGGTTTTCAGGTTTGCCTTTTGGGCATCTTGATGCTAGTAGAAGAAGAGATGGAGAAGTCAGGGTCTCCTCTTGGAGCCACCTGCATGAATGAGTCAAGAAGGTGAGAGTAAATCACACACGAGAGGGTGCAGGCAGTAAAGGTTGGGGTGGGGGTGAGGTGGGTAAACCAGCTGTGGATGTAAGAATTCAATTGCTGGAAACTGTGTTCTGAGAGACTGCCTTCCAGACTATCTGCAAATATACAGAGCTGAGTATATTTTTTTTGGTTATAGAGTTTAATTGTTCCTTAGATCTCTTTTGAAACTGTTGTCTCCCTGTTCTGAAAGACTGATCTGCAAATATACAGAACTGAGTATATTTTTGGTATTAGAGTTTGTACGGTTAGTTGTTGCTTAGATCTCTGTTGAAACTTGTTTTTCCACCCACCCAGACTATTTTTGGTTTGTAGTTTAAATTTGGTGGCTTTTGCAGTTGCCCACCCCACTGTAGATTTGATCTGGGACACTCCCCAGTCCCATCTCTTTACCACAATCTACCTAATAAACTCTTTCTGCACTTGCTTTTAGTCCTTTTTAATTTAATTGCATTTTTAAACTGTGTTTGGTCTAATATTGCTACATACTCAAGTGTGCTAGCTTGCACTGCATGTGAATTGTTTTTACTACTTTTCTGTAAAAAAAAAAAAACAAAACAAAAAAAAAAACCCCAAAAAAATACTGTAAGCCTGTTTCCTACCTTTCCTGTAACTAGTGTTCCAGATACAAATTTGCTATATCCAGGACTGTATGTAAGCTTCTGAGCCCCCCAAGCCTTTCTGTGTTGGAGGGAAGCCTTCTAGCTTATCCCCCATGAGTGGTAAGCACTAGGTAACCTGTCTACCACATAAGGAGTGGTTCTGGCCCAGAAATTGTAGTTATTGGTCATTTAGGCAATCTCTTCCATTTCTCTCAACTTTCTGATTTGAAAGCCTGCATTTGCACTTGTTTCTGCCCTGCAACTCGTCTAGTGCAGATACAGATTCTTAGTAATAGCACTTAAATTTGCTTATTCATGCTCAGCACTTGTTCAGAACTTGTAAGCACTAAATAAGCTACTAATTACTATAGCACTAAATCTTCCTCATTACCTAAAGGAAAACAGTTTTTGTACTTACATTTCTCACTTGCTTAGAGAAAAACAGCTCTTGTACTCACTTTCCTCACTTATCTAGAGGAAAATAGTTTTTTATTCAGGCATGGCCAAGGGTCAGCTCCCAGTGTTCTCTCCTGTCTGTCTGATGAATCTGGGCATCTTGAGGCAATGTAGAAATTGCTTCATATGCACAGACAACCCTCTCCTCCTACCACCCAACACTACAACCTGTGAGAGATGCACTTATCTAGCCAAACTGGAGGTAAAGCTCTCTCCATCCAAGACTGAACTTGACAGTCATGAGGAAGGTAAACATTTGCACCACGCCACACTCATCACATAGTCTCACTAAATCTACACCACCAAAATCCACACATAGTAACACAAAAACATTCGTGGAGGCTCTCAATAATAATCTGCAACAGAGATCTCCAAAGCAGAAATGCAAGCAACCTCTATCCCCCAACACAACCCAAATGACACACAGCCCACATACTCAGCGTGCCACTCAACCACAGCCAATAAGGCAAAACAATGTACCCAACACACTAGTCATAGGTGACTCTATAGTCAGACACACTGATGTCCCACTCACCAGGATAAACAAGGAGAAAGTTACTGTCAGCTGCCTGTCGGGTGCCAGGATCCGCCACATAACCCACGCACTCAGGTCACTCCACAACAAGTACAAACATGACTCTGTCATTGTCCATGTTGGTGTGAATGACCTGAGATGTACTTCCCTGGACTACATGAAAAGAGAAATGGAAGAGCTTTCCATTCTTGTAGCCCAGGCAGGTATGACTCTAGCCCTGAGTAGCAATCTGCCATCACCCCGAATGATACCACAGCACAAGGACAAAATGATTGACTTCAACAATTGGCCAAGCTTCTGGTGTCATTCTAAGGGGATCCAGTATCTGTCTGCTTGGGATGACATGGTCGACAAACCACGATGCTTTGCCCCAGATGGCCTGCATCTGTCGCCCCTGGGATTCTGGATACTGGCTAAGGCTCTTGCTGCCCCTATACTGCCTTTTTTAGGCAAGGTTCAAATAACAAAATCCCCACCATAACAGGAACAGGCAAGCAAAAACTGAGGGTAATGCTACTCAATGCTAGAAGTCTAAATCTCAAAATGCACTCACTCGAGGCACTTCTTAAAATGGAGAACATCGATATCTGTGCAGTGACTGAGACCTGGTTCAAGGCTCCAGAGAGCATCCCTGCACTACCAGGCTATAACTCATACCACACTTTTCGGCCATGTAACCTGGACTGAAACACCAAAGGCGGAAGTGTGTCCATATTCATTAAGGATATCCACACCTCCAGGCTAGTTGTCAGCATAATGCATCCGAGGTTATCCAAGTGCAACTAACTCTGGGCAAAACTGAAATCCAAATTGTAGCTTGCTACACATCCCCCATCATGCCCCAGGATTCCCACTCCTCTTTTCTTGATATACTGGAAAATATTAGGGTTCAACCAAACACCCTACTAATGGGCGACTTCAACTACCCCACCATTAACTGGGAAAACTACTCGTGTACCAACTCCTTAGCTCAACGCTTTCTGGAATTCATAAACTCCAATGTCCTGGATCAACTTATCCACACCCCCACCAGGGGCAACAATATCCTAGACCTAGTCATTACCAACATAAGTGACCGGTGTTCCACACCTGAAGTCAACTCCTCATTGGTCCGATCCGACCATAAGCTAATCACCCTTGATATCCACATCCCGCCCCCATCCCTCATTAAGGAAACCATGGTAAAATATTTCTTCAAAGTCAACTTCATGCTTCTTAAGACAACAGTGGTGAACTTCATGACATACACAGTTACAACTGCTGAATCCTACACAAATGCACTCTATAAGCACTTACACAAGTGCATGGATCGTGCTATCCCAAACAGAACCAAGACGCTATCCTCCAAAAAAAGGAAGCCAATCTGCTGGTTACCTGCCATAAACAAACTGTACAACAGAAGGAAGAAACTGCTGCAAAAGACAGTAAAATGCCATAAGTGGAGGAGCTCCCTAGCCAGCCTCAGTAAGAAGTTGAGATCCCTTATAAGATCCTCCAAAGCTAGCGAAGAAATCAAAATCGACACTAATTCTAAGGACAACCATAAAGCATTCTATAGCTATGTCAAGAATCTCGATGGCAACACCCAGATCTGCTCTGAGTTACAGCACAAAGGCATGAAAATTAGAGAACCAACTAATATTGCCAACATCCTGGCAGATAGGTCTAGTGCTAACTTTACCCCCCTCTAGTGCTAACTTTACCCCCCGCTCATCCCCTAAAGGGCCCATATCTATACAGGAAGAATGCAGACCACACTGTAAAAGTTGCAGACTCCAAATCTGACCTCAAAGCATTGACAAGTGGAGTACCACAGGGTTCCGTCCTGGGACCTCTCCTGTTTGGTATCTACTTATCTGAAGTACAGGCTAAAACAGAAGACCTCTGGCTAACGTAGTTCGCAAATGACTGCAAACTAGGAGCCATAGTCAAGTCCCCAAATGATATGGACATCCTACAGAAGGGCCTCGCTGAGACAGATGCCTGGTGTCAGAGCCATGGCCTCAAGCTCAATGCCAAAAAGTGCAGTGTCATCCCCTTTGGTAAAAACTCTGTACCCATGAACTACCACATAGGCAGTAATCTACTTAACACCGAATGCGTGATAAGAGACCTTGGGACCTAGGTAGACAGTAGTCTCTCCTTTGATAGTCACATCGCCACAGTAGTCAGGAAGTCCTCCTACGTGGCACACCATCATAAAAGGGTTCTCATCCAGGAAAAAAAGAGGTCATTGTTCCCCTCTACTCGACACTCATTAGACCCATTATAGAGTACAACGCCCCTTTTGGAATGTACCTCACAAGACATCTGCAGCAGCTGGAAAGGCCACAGAAGTACCTCACAAAGAGGATTACTGGACTCAAACAAATGCCCTACACTGACCACCTCAAAAAACTCCAGCTTTACTCCATAGCATATCGCCTACTCTGAGGTAATCTTTGCCTAACATATAAAGCTATGTCAAACCCAGAGCTTTTGGACATGCTACACCTAAAGAAATCCCAATCCCTCCGAGCTACACTCTTTACGGACCTAAACCTTGTCACCACAATAAACAGGACATGCTGGAGGGATAGATTCCTGTCCCAGAGACTTCCCATACTCTGGAACAGGCTACCCATCTATGTCAAGCAAAGTTCTTCATTAGCATTCTTCAAGAAAAATCTTAACGAGTGGATGGGAAATAGGAAATACACCCTGGGGATCACTTCTATGTCTCTGATCGACAGTGGCACAGGAAAATAACTTTCTTGGTTGGCGTAAGCCAGGGAACCTTGATGGCTAGGCTTACGTAGGCCCTTGGGATGATAGCCTAGTACCTACCTACGAACCTATAAGAAGGGATTACTGATGTCTTGGTATGGCACTTTTCAGACACTTGACAACTTTTCTAGGACAAGTATGTGGGAGCTTGAACTACTCTTGCTGGTGGCATCATAATCTGGAAATCTAGGACCTGTACTGCAGGTGCTGGAAAGGTCTGGTTTAAAACAGGAAAATGTTAGATACTCCAACACTGGGTAAACCAGTACATGTGAAGACCAGCATCAGAGAATCAACATCAGCCAGGCTGACACTGGATTCAGGGACACCAAAAGGTCAGTGCTGGAAATCCTGACATTAGATATACTAACACTGGTGGAGTCAATGCAGTGGGGATGATGCAAGGAATATCTGGTCAGCAGAGCCTGTATTTCAGTTACAGGCACTACGTGCTTACTGCCTGGAGTGCTGGATGGACATTTGGAGTACAAAATTTTGGTTATGGCTTCCAGCTGGTCACTGATTAAGTAAAGTGAAACAAGTCTCCTTCTTAAACATGGAAAGGAAGAAACACCAGGATGGATTAAACTGGAGAATGGAAGAAACAGAGCCATATTATGACCAATGAATGTCATCATCTATAGTAGCTGGTTCCATTACTATCTGAAACAACATTTTTGCCTTTGATTCTCCTTAGTAATCCAGAGTAAAAGTTTCTGCCTCTTGGAGTCGTTATGTTTCTTGTGCTTGGCTTAAAATGCTTGGAACTATTACAATGAATGCACATAAAAGAATTTAAAGAGGGAGTAGGGTAACTGGTGGAAAGTCATTTGGAAATTCAAATAAGGAAGTTTGGGTCTCTGTAGGCTTTTCTCTCCAGTTCTTGATGATGGAAAGTAAAGTGCTATAAGGGTGGGATGCTAAAATAAATGTAATTATGAGTTACAGTGACATAACTAGAAGTTGATGTCCTTTGATTTTTTTTAAAGAAAATGTTACATTTAATTTAGTCTGTTATTGGGGGTGGGATGGTATTCAGTAGTTTAGCAAAATGGACACTATGTGGGAAGTCACTATATCTGTACTTGGATATGGCTACTTGAAGGAGGTTCAGAGCTTGTGATCTCAATTTTCTAGATGGAATATATTTTTCAACTAGAGAGCAAATTGAAGGATGCTGCTTTAGCTTATGTACCTTAGCTGAGTTAAAGTTATGCAGTTTTGTAGTTCTATTTTATTTTATGCAGGGATTTGCAGGGGTGGGTATTATTACATTTGCAGTGAATTTGATTTTGTTGTATGTTGAGACTCAAGTTTGCTTAGAATGGTGTTTGAAATATTAGTAAAAATGGAGGAAGAATTCAGAATAATTGGCAGCAAAAAGGTTTGAGCTTATTTACTCAAGACTGTTTCTGCAAGGTGGTCTTCTTTTTCTTTTGGCTGTTCCTGTTAGGGGTCGCCACAGCAGATCATCTGTTTCCATTTCTTCCTGTCATCTGCATCTTTCTCTGTCACACCAACCACCTGCATGTCCTCTCTCACCATATCCATAAACCTTCATTTAGGCCTTCCTCTTTTCCTCTTACCTGGCAGCTTCATTCTTAGCATCCTCTTCCCAATATACCGAGCATCCCTCCTCAGCACATGTCCAAACCAATGTAATCTCGCCTCTCTGGCTTTGTCTCCAAACTGTCCAACCTGGGCTGACACTCTAATATACTTATTCCTAATCCTGTCCACCCTCGTCACACCCAGTGCAAATCTTAACATCTTTAACTCGGCCATGTCCAGCTGTGACTATTGCCTTTTTGTCAAGGCCACTGTCTCAAACCCATATAACATAGCTGGTTTCACTACCCCCTTGCAGACCTTCCCTTTCACTCATACTGGAACTAGTCTGTCACAAATCACTCCTGACATTCTTCTTCACCCACCCCATCCTGCCTGTACTCTCCTTCACCTCTCTTCCACACTCGCCATTACTCTGAACCATTGATCCCAAGTATTTAAACTCATCCACCTTCGCCAGCTCTACTCCCTGCATCCTCACCATTCCTCTATCCTCCCTTTCATTCACATGTTTCTGCAAGGTATTGTTTTGAATTTTAGAGGTGACATATTGTATGTGCTTGTCATAATGAAGTTTATCAATTATGATTACAAGAAGCTTGATGTGGTTCAATTTATGTTTTGTTTTGTTTTTTGAGCAGATACAGATTTCACCTAAACCAAAAAGAAGTGGTTTTGTTTTGAAGGTACTGAGTAGAAGTTGTAAATCTAAGATCCATTTTTCAATATTGAGGAAATCTTGTAGAGTTGTGTGTTGCAGCTGTTGTAAGGATTTTGCTGAGAACATTACTACAGTGTCATTGGCATTCTGAATTAAGGTGGCTGCAGAAATTGCAGTATATATATATTCTTAATGACAATACTAAAGAGAAGGAAACCTAGAACTGAGCCTTACAGAAATCCAGTGTTAGAGGGTTGGAAATCTGAGAATGTCTGTAACCATTCAACAGCCGGGTATCTGTTACAGAGATAGCTTTGAAACAGACGTATGGCTTAGGGAGCAATATCCACTTACGCTAGTCTTTGGAGAAGTAGAATGTGAGAGACACTTGTCAAAGGCTTTAGACAGGTACAGGAATAAGGCTGGAGTGTACAAGTTGTTTTCTGATGTTTATAACACAGTTTATGAATGACGGAAGAGTAGTTTCTGTGTTGTATCCTAGCCTGAAGCCATGTTGACAGGGTGACAGTAGATTGTTGTTTGCTATATGTTGTTGTAATTGGATAGATTTCTCAAGTAGTTTTGAGAGTAAAGATAGGACTGGTATAGGCCAAAAACTGGACAAGTCTGTATGACACCCATATTTGTTTATTGGTTTTAAGTAGATTTTTTTTCCAGAGGCTGGGAACGAAGTTCTGAAATTGATCTGATGACAAGAATTGCAACACAATACTATCAGATGCAATTTGTTGATATGCAAAGGGAAGGAGATCTGGTCCTGAAGAGATTGACTTTACTTTATGCAGTAACCTTTTAATGCATAAAATGTTAATAGGATGTATCTGAAAAGAATAATGACTTAATTACTCGATCACATTAATCACATTAATAAATATAACCTGTATTGGTCAAAAGTGGTATGAAAATAAAATAACCATCAGTTAGTATGAGTTAGTTTACTGGACAGTCTCACATTTTGACTTCAGTGTTATAAAGCATAGGAGTCATATTTGTGAAATCCTGAAGGAACAAATGCAATGTAAGTTCTTAGTAACAGCACTGACAAAATCAAGAAAGTGGCTTCTACAAACTGAATGCCTGCTCACAATTAACTAATGTGGAATTGGTTCTCTTCACTAAGCTAATTATTGGATGAGAGCATTTACACCACACATTCGTAATACATCATCACATTAACAAAACTTATAACAGCAACAGCAATGACCACAGCTGAACAGTGTAATACCTTGGTGCAAGAAGAGTAGAACGTGTACCCATTGGACTAGTAAGATAAATAGCCAAGTCACCTCGACGATTATAAGTTAATGTAAGTCTTGCCTGCACATGTTCCAATGAACTGATGTAATTTGACTTTCCCGCACAGGCATCCACTCTTTTCCTAACTTCCAACTTATTTCCGATGTCCCTTAATAAAGAAACAAAAAAGAAGCATGTAAATCACAATTATTAAAAAAAAATATACACAAAAAGAAAGGACCACAGAGACATACCAATGTACAGTGAAAGTTAAACTACTCTAGCAAATCACTGTCCAGGCAAAGAAACTGTATAGGTATTAAAACTTTAATAACCACTGTTAAAAATATAAATCACTGCAGGAATCCCACCTTTTGCATGACAGCCTCCAGGCATCATCACAAAAGAACTAGTCTGGTTGCTGAGGGCAGACCAGGAGGAAATTCTCCACCCCATGCACTAAACTAAGATACAGTTCCCCTCCAATATGAGAACTCAATTTTGAAGAACCATCTATGAAATTTTTGCAGACTAATGCCTCCCATAGGCTCCTGACACATTTGCTTTTGCTACTCAAGAGGGATATAATATATATGGTTTCAAGCATCTATTGAATCTGTTACACTCGTACAAACTGACATGAATAATGAGGTACTGGCAACTGAAAGGCTACCACCTCAAGCACATTTTGCAGTAGACACATATACCTCTCAAAGTGCAATCATCAAAAATCTGGACAAAGGCCATGAAAAGTAGGTACAACTGGCCAAAAATCGGGATGCTGGTTAACATAAAATTTGCATACATAACCATGCAGTCCCACCCACTCCAATGGAACTGTGGGATACCAACATGAAGACTGAAGTCACTAAATAATAAAAAATGGCAGACATTTGAATTTCAGACTTCATGTCCCTCAGAAAACACATAATAATGCAAAATCTGTTACTCTAGCAACTATCTGAGTTTACAGAAGCATTATCTGTCCCTATTTTTGGGCCTTTGTCCAACCATTATTTTTGGCTTTGTAGAGGTATGGTACAGAGTGTTGTTGTGTCTTTCGGCTTTTCCCGGTTAGGGGTCGCCACAGCGGAACTCCGGTCAGCTAATGATTGGCAGTGGATTTTTACATGTCGAGTTGCCAGCCCTGACGCACAACCTTCAACGAAGGTACGCCCATTCATGCATGTCTCCACACAGAAGACGCTCTAGCTGAGAATCGAACAGGACGTCTTCATGTGAGGCGACAACGCTACCGCAGCACCACCACCGCAGTAGAGAGAGGTATGGTACAGAGTGTACTCCATATAAATAATGCACACATATTTGACTAATCACCAACATGCTTCATCAATAATAAAGTATAAATTACGTGACTCATGGATGATGTTCTCAGTTTTTTCTACTAAACCGCCTATCAGTGTACACTGGCAATGTTATGTGTATTTGCATTACACTAATTATTGTAAAAAAGCCTGAAATAATAAAAACAAACCACACCACATTGATAAAAAAATACTACTACTACTAGTTTAAGCGAACAAAACTCTAGCTCATAAACTACATTTTGCAGCAATGTTTTTATGTAAGCACAAGCAGATAGTTTCTCCCACCACTGTTTTGGGTTGATTTAGTAAATAAAATGTTATAAAATCACAACGATGAACAAGTCAGCCTGCATATTCCAAATTCAAAATAAAAACATACATTAAAAGCTGGACGTGACCCATCACCAGATCGGTGAAGTTCTCCGATTAGTTCAGTTGCTTTTTTGCAAACTACCACTTCTGTTTCATCCAGATTTAAATGTACTTAAAAATTATACTGCACATTTTTCAACATATGTAGCCAGAAAAGCTCCAAATACTTGCAGACATTCCTATGCCATGCTGAATGCTGTATTACCAATAAGTGGAGAGTAAGCATGACATAGCCTTGGTAGACACAGAGGTCCAAACATCCAAATGTATTTTGCAACTTGAGCTGGTAGTGCACAGTCTCCAGTATCAACACACAAGAAGCCCTAACAGAACAACAATCATGCATTACTCTGGAGAAAGTTTCCTTTGCTGATTCACTTGTGCTCTTAATTGCATTCACATTATCTGAAGCAGTAATGTTCTGCCCGTATGATGGAGAAATCATACACCATGGCTTTCATGGAGTATGCATGATTAAACCTGTATCTGAACATGCAATATACCTTGCCAATCTGACTAACCCTAGTAAGTTAACCCTGTGTTTATCTTTTACTGTGAATTGGGTACTTGCTCAATTGTCCTTTCTCTTATAGGATACTGATCCAAAAACTGTATAGCTAAAGCTAAACAATAATAACAATAGATAGGTGACATCCGCAACATCTCTAGGACTGAAGCTGAATTAGGTCTTTATGGATTAGGGTTCTACACTGTTCAGTAGGTCTTAATGAATGAACGAACGAACAAAAGTATATGTTCAACTATCAACTACTTGTAGGTTCATGATATTTAAAATCATACACAACTCTGCTAAAAAAGCAATGTGTCGAAAACTTGTTTTACATTCCTGTTTTGGTCTCAGTGACTACCAACATGTGCATTCATGTTTATATACAACCCATGCTTTATGCACAGGTATGTATTTGTGTATATGTGTTTAGAAGGTACCATTATAATCATGCCTCATTTTTAACTTTGTGTCTCTTATTTTTGCTTAGTGCAGGTTAAGTATAAATTTGCAGATCACAACTTATTTTGGTTCTGTGGTGAGAATAACCTAGAGCAACGATGTGACAAAATCTTATTCTGAAACACACTGAGTTATGTTTGATGAAATAGGCACGGTTGTCTCCTTAGTATATCACTCCCGTAATCATAAAGTACAGTTTTGTACCTACCATAAATGTAGATGTTCGAAGATCCACATTGCTGCAGTCCTTACATATGGGTAGTCCGCTGTCCTCGGTCGGCCCGAATACCAAAGTATTAGGCTGACGTCGGTCAAGGCGCTTAAAACTGACATCAGGACGTCAGGGTACAAAAGCGCATGACCGACGTCATATCCTCAGTCTTTTCTTGCCCCAGATGTCAGAAGGCCCTAACAAGAAAGGCCAAAGCCAAAAAACAGCAAAAAAATAACCAACCACCCTGCACTAACCATATTTACAATATGTACAACCCAAACCACACCACCACCTCTACCTACACCGGGGAAGGAGGGAGGGTAAATTGGACTGCAGCAATGTGGATCTTCGAACATCTACATTTATGGTAGGTACAAATCTGTACTATGTTCTTCATCTCACATTGCTGCAGTCCTTACATATGGGTAGAATCCCAAAGCAGAGGTAAGGGAGGATGGCAAAACTATAAAGCATTAGGGGCTGCCAAAATGCCCTGTAAAATTGCAGTGGCAAATCCAGCCCTAGACTTAGAGTAAAGTGGAAGGTGGTAATGCTTAGAGAAAGTATGCACTGAACTCCAAGTAGCTGCTTCCAAAATATCTTTAGTAGCCACCCCCCTTAAAAAAGCAGTAGAAGTGGCAGTAGCCCTAGTGGAATGAGGCCTAATCCCAGCTGGAATCTCCTTACCATGATGGGAATAACAGAAAGCAATACAAAAACCAATCCACTTAGAAATAGTTTGTTTTGAAACAGGTTTGCCCTGAGAACCCAAAGCAAAAGAAACAAACAACTGCTGAGATTGCCTGAACCCTTTAGTTCTGCTCAAATAATATCGCAACTGTCTGTGTAGATCCAAAGTGTGCAAAATCCTCTCCCCTTTATTTTGGGGGTTTGCATAAAAAGTAGGCAAATGAATAGTTTGGTTTAAAGCCACACTAGAAACCACTTTAGGCATAAAAGAAGGGTTAGTCCGCAAAGACACCCTATCCTTGTGGAAAATTAAGAAAGGCTCAACCGCCATAAGGGCCTGTAATTCAGAAACCCTTCTCGCAGAGGTAATGGCCAACAAAAAAGCAGTATTCCATGATAAATATTTCAACTCTGCAGATGCTGCAGGCTCAAAAGGTTGTAGAGTGAGTTTCTCCAACACAAAATTGAGATCCCAAGCAGGAGTAGGAGCTCTCGTGGGGTCTTATATTCTTTGCCCCTCTAAGGAATTGCTTAAACAAAGGATGAGAAAATAATGGTGGGTCACAGTCATAGTGAGCAGAAATTGCTGCAGCATGAACCTTTATAGAGGAGAAGGACAAACCTTTGTCCAATAACTCAGTAAGGTATTGAAGAGCAACACTTAAATTAGGTTTAGAAACATCAAAGTCCTTTGCTGTACTCCAAAATAAAAATCTCCTCCATTTATCTGCGTAAACTTTCCTTGTACTAGGCCTTCTGGCCTCCAAAATAACATTCAAAACTTGTTGTGGAAGCTGAGACCCTCCAGGGTTTAAAACAGAATATGCCAGGCTGTTAGATGTAGAGAGTGAAGTTTGACATTGAGTAAATGACTGTTCTCCTGAGACAGCAGGTGAGGAATCGAAGGCAAAGGCCATGGAGGCTCCCGTACCAGACTTCTCAGTAATGGGTACCAGTGCTGTCGAGGCCAATCCGGAGCTATTAAAATCATGTTTGGCTTGTCCTGTCTGACCTTCAGGAGTACCTTTGGGAGGAGAGGCAGAGGTGGAAAGGCATATACACGTGAAGATTGCTCCAATTGAATGAGAGAGCATCCACTTTCCAAGCTGTGGGATGAAACCTTTTTGTGCAAAACTTTGGCAGCTGGTAATTTAGTGGAGAAGCGAACAGATCTATGTCTGGAGTTCCCCATAACACTGTCAATTTCTGAAATACATGAGGATCCAATTTCCACTCGTGGGGATCCATAATTTGTCTGCTCAACACATCTGCTAAGGAGTTCTGTGCTCCTGGCAGAAACCTTGCCTGAAGATTTAGTTGTAAACTGAGAGCAGTCTCCCACAAAATCATTGCTTGTCTGCATAGAGGATATGAATGTGTCCCCCCTTGCTTGTTGATGTACCACATGACAGTTGTGTTGTCTGTTTGAATCAACACCTGCCCTGGAAGAAGTAAATCCTTGAAAGCTATCAATGCAAATTGGACTGCTAACATCTCCTTCAATTTGATATGTAAATGTTGAAGTCTGGCAGGCCACATGTCTTGTACCCATTTTCCATTTAGATGAGCTCCCCAAGCTTTGTCTGAGGCATCTGTCGTTAGAATCTGACTCGCCTCTGGCCGGGTCACAGAGAGTCCCTTGTTTAGGTGACATTCCTGAGCCCACCACAAAATTCCTTTTGAATGCAAGGTATTATCTGAATGACAGTGTCCATATCTTGGCAGTGCTGCGTCCATACATTTTTGAGATACCATTGTAGCTTCCTCATATGCAGTTTGGCATTGGGAAGTACCAGAATACAAGATGCCATGAACCCCAAGGCTTGAAGGACTGTCCTTGCAGTCAGCCTGGACTGACGAGACAATTGGTGGAAGTAAAGAGAAAGATTCTTTTGTTTGTCCGGGGTCAAAAGGCCATCTGGGATGCTGTATTCAGTCTCACACCCAGAAAGCACATGTCCTGAGAGGGTACTAGACTGGACTTTATTTCGTTCACAGAATACCCCAGGCATCTTAACACTGCCATCACATACTGTAAATGATGAAGAAGTTCGTCCTTTCCTTGGGCCAGAATCAGGCAATCGTCCAAATAAGGATAGATTTGTATTCCTCTTAGCCTGAAGAAAGCTACCACTGGAGCCAGAACCTTCGTGAACACTCTGGGCGCAGTAGATAAGCCAAAGGGCAATGCAGAGAACTGATAATGAGAAGTCCCAGCCCGAAAACGCAGATACTTCCTGCAACTGAGCCTGATAGGAACATGAAGGTAAGCCTCCTTGAGATCCAGAGCCACCATCCAGTGATCTTTGCCCAGCAGAGGTAAAAGCTGTTGTAACGTCAACATTTTGAACTTGGGAATGTCCAGATATGTGTTGAGGATAGATAAATCCAAAATTGGTCTCCACGTGTTCCCTTTCTTTGGTACTGGAAACAGGCGAGAATAAAATCCTAGGCCCACTTCTGGCAGAGGGACCGGTTGTATGGCCCCTATTTGAAGTAGTAGAGAAATTTGTTTGTGAGCCTCTAGTCTTTGCTGAGGAGGAACGTCTGGCATGCCTTTGAAAGGAGGCAAGGTATGGAAATAAAACTTGTAACCTTGGTGTATGATATCCAATACCCATTTGTCTTGGGTAATCAAAATCCAATTTTCCTTGAAGAGTGCCAACCTTCCTCCCAAAGGTGCTGCCAGGCAAGAAGGATCTGGCAGCTGAAAAAGTAGGTCATTGGGCCTGTTTACGAAAGGACTGGCCCCTGCCCTCACCCGAAGATTGTGCAGGTGAACTCCCTGTTCTAGGTCTAAAAGAACTCTGAGCTCTGCCCCTACCACGTCTAGATCTACCTCTAGACTGAGAATCATAAGAAGGATACGTCCACCCCTTAGCAGGCCAATTCCTACTAAACTTCGGAGGCTGAACTTGCAAAAAATCTTTAACAGCCTGCATAGACTTAGCCTTGTCTTCCATTTTCTTCAAGACTGACTCCACAGGTGAACCAAACAACACATCAGACTGCAAAGGAGCATCCAAAATCCTTGTCTTAACATGGTCAGATAAATTCTGATCCTTCAGCCAGGCGTGCCTGCGAAGAACTGAACCAGTGGCAGCCACCCTAGACGAGGCCTGCACAGCATCAAAACCACATTGTAATGAATGCTTACCCACCTGTTCAGAGACATGCACCAAATCTTGTAATTCTTTACACTCAATGCCTTCCGCCAGAGCATCCACCTTAGACTTCAATTGAGAAAGAAGAAAGTTTTGATATTTCAACATATGAAACTGGCAATTCAAAGCCCTCATAGCTAAGGTAGAAGATGTATAGACCTTCTTTCCCCATCTATCCAAAGCTCTGGCCTCTTTATCTAGAGGAACCGGATTTTTACAACAGAGGCCTTGACACCCTTAGGTCCCTGACTAATAGTTTCTGGGTCCGCCCTAGGACTCTTATAAAGATATTTATGAGCCTCAGGCACCCTGTAATACCTATCCGGTTTAACAGGCGCAGGAGGCAGAGAATCAGGATTAAGTGAAGCCTCTGAAAACACATCTTCCACAACATCCAGAACAGGGGTATAGCCAAGGGCCTATGTTGGGGTAAAAGCAAAAATTCCCTAAGCCTTTTCCGAGAATCAGAGAAGTCCTGACCTTCCCACTTAAAATGTTCCCTCATGGAATGAAGTGTCTCTGAAAAAGAAAAATCCTCTGGAGGAGAAGCAGAAGGAGTGGAATCATCTGCATCAGAATCAGAATAAGGAGAGTACTCCTGCAAGTCTTCAGCCGAAGACTCTGAAACATCCGAAGCCTGCTCAAAACTTCCCAACTCTGGCTCCACCCTAGGACTCTTATCAGGAGGGGGCAAAGAACCTCTAATCAGAGTAATCAAATCTTCTGCCATTTTAAGCATGTGCTTCTTAGGCACAGACCCTGCTGAACTAGGAGTGACACCAACAGAAGCTAAACCTGGCCTGCCTCTGGGAGAAGCCTTGGAAACAGAAGGAGAGGGCCTAACCACCCTAGGAAGGGAGGGGAGTACAGTAACCTGAGAAGCCCCTTCAGCCTGACCTGCCTCCTGAGAGGCCACATCCTGCAAAATCAAAGTCTCCCCCTGAGACTCCAGAGAAGTCTCCGTCGGAACCACCGGTTCCACTGAAGCCTCTAAAGAACCGGCGTCCGGAACGGACGACTCATCTTGCCTGGTTTTAACTGTTTTGTCTTTGCGCTTCTTCGTAGAAGCGGGCGCCGGAGAGTCCGACGGCATATTATAATTGCACCGCTTACCGAAGACCAGCCTAACACAATCTAACCTTCGCTTAATAGTGCGCTTATTGAACCTAGCACAAAAGCGACACCCAACAACGTCGTGCTCAGGCCCCAAACAAGGAATGCACAAAGAATGATAATCCCTATGCGGTATCTGTTTCCCACAAGAAATACAGTTATTCACTTTTTCTGACATCCGGTAATACACTGAGGCAAGAAAAAACCAAAATATTCCCCAACGGGGTACTTAGCCAACTTGGATTTGGTCTGAAACTCCGAACTCGAAAAATTTCAGAACGCCGAACGGCACTTGCAATGCTGCTTCTGCATCGGACCATGCGGCAAAAAAGACTGAGGATATGACGTCGGTCATGCGCTTTTGTACCCTGACGTCCTGATGTCAGTTTTAAGCGCCTTGACCGACGTCAGCCTAATACTTTGGTATTCGGGCCGACCGAGGACAGCGGACTACCCATATGTAAAGACTGCAGCAATGTGAGATGAAGAACATCTACTTAGCTTCTTCCACTCCCATGAAAGGCCTGGTTGGCCGTCAAACGTCATTAGCTTCAGTCACAGTAGAATAAAGGAGGCCCAATTAGAAATAAATTCCCCCTTCTCAACCTGCGCCAACTCATCTCTGGGTCCCCGTGCAGCATATTTAAACACACACTTGCTCAGAGCTAAGACAGAAAAAGTGAGCATTTCCAGTGACATTGAAGTTGAGGAAATCTATGCCTTTTTTTTTTTTTTTTTTTTTTTTAACAGTCTTATTGCTAGGCACTACCAAAACCACAACAGCACATGCACAAAATGAAAACACAAAGGTGGCAATAGATGAGAATTTTTTTTTATCCTGTATGGTCAATGCGTATATTTTGTATGCCCTATAAGCTGTATAAAGAAAATTAGTGGTGGAAATGACCACTTGAGATTATCTATGCCCATCTATTTTCTTAACTTTCAATACTTCTTTTTTGGCATTTTGGTAATAAAGGGTATTAATAATAGCCAAAATGAAAGCTTTTTTTTTAAAGAGGCTATTAAATGTCCCATGGGGAACTTGGCTGGATAGTGGGCTCTACAATCATTTTTCATATGCTAGATCTAGAAGTATCCTGCCACATTATGGCAAGAGCAGGCAAGACAAATACATTACTGGAGAAGTCTTGTAAGAGAGGTGCTGCTGACTTAACAGTGCACTTATTTTGTGGGAAAATTCTCCACTATACACTTCCATTGTAAACTTCAGTTTGTGATTTATTAAATAATGCTTTACTGTGACTGGAGTGACAGAAATGCAATGCTTTATTAAATAATGCTTTACTGTGATTGGAGTTACAGAAATGCAATGCTGTTTTGAACTAAATGTGGTTCTATAAGAGAACTAGTAAAAGGGTGGCAAGTAACATGTGGCAGTCTACTTTAGTAGCGGGAGCTAGGTGTGTGTGTGTGTGTCTGTGTGTGTGTCTGTGTGTGTGTGTCTGTGTGTGTCTGTGTGTGTGTGTGTCTGTGTGTGTGTGTGTCTGTGTGTGTGTGTCTGTGTGTGTGTGTGTGTGTGTGTGTGTGTCTGTGTGTGTGTGTGTCTGTGTGTGTGTGTGTCTGTGTGTGTGTGTGTCTGTGTGTGTGTGTGTCTGTGTGTGTGTGTGTCTGTGTGTGTGTGTCTGTGTGTCTGTGTGTGTCTGTGTGTGTCTGTGTGTGTCTGTGTGTGTCTGTGTGTGTCTGTGTGTGTCTGTGTGTGTGTGTGTGTGTGTGTGTGTGTGTGACTCTGTGCGTATGCTGTTGTTGCGTCCTGAAGATCTAATAGTCCTTATTCATTACCTTGGAATTCAAGCAAAAAAGGCAGCGGATCAAAAACAATGGGAGAGAAATATATTGCATGGTGCTGGTTCTGATCGTGGAGGTTCATTGGAACTGCTTCATATCTCATAGTTGGAAATCCTTTGTTTTGAAAGATTGTTTTCCTCCTGGTATCTGGACACTGCTCCCGGAGTGGATTTACTTAGTAACCATTAACTTCTCCATTCAATTTTCAAAACCAACTTAAAATAAAAAAAAAAAAAAAATTGGGAATTGAAGGGGCCATTTGAAAATTTGTCACACCCCATTATTTTGGCCTCAAATCCAGTAAATACCAAGGAATCTGGAATGGTTCAGAGGTATGTTAAGATACATTCCACGGACACTTGGCTCAAAAATCATGCATCATCTAAAATGACAAAGAATGTCAAAACAAGAAAAATAGAGTTCAAGCCATCAACAAATGTATACCTTAAAGAATAAACACCATGACAGGATCAACTGAAAGTAAAACATCACATTCCACTGCAATTTCTTGTCATTCTGACTGATGTCAGTTCATAAGTCAAACATTCTCTATCAAAAATTGCCACTGTAATGTTTTGGAAAATCCATGCACGGGTACTCAAGACCTTTTGCAGCCTTGGACTACATTCCTTGTATATGGAGTGTTAGTCTTCATAACTAATGGGCTGACACACTTAGTAGCTATTCCTACTTATTCTGTAACTTTTTATAACGTACAAAAACAACAGGCATGTGATACACAACTTGTACATTTGTTCCAGCTATCCACTAATCAGCAAGCTCAGCAGAAAAATTATTGTACTGAATCAGTTGGTTGTAATGTGTACACATCATCTAAAGGCATTCTTTCTATAGTCTGGCTTCATGCAGCAGGGGACAGCTTTTCAATTACATCCCCAGGTAACCAGGTTTTATTTAGTGTCCCCAGCAGGAGGAGCTAAGGTGGTGGTGGGTAATGGAGTGGCCTATTCTCTGCTCCCAAGGGAGGTTGAGGGGTTGTGCACACTCTTCGGCACAATGTGTGACAAATGGGACAACTGGCCATGGAACAGGCTGTTTACTAACTGTGGACAAAGTGCAAAAAATCTCCCTTTTCTGAAGTAAGCTTCTTTATTCTGGATTTTAGGATTAGTATCAGCTCTTTAGGCATATGTTTATATATGTGTGTGTGTGTGTGTGTGTGTGTGTGTGTGTGTGTGTGTGTGTGTGTGTGTGTGTGTGTGTGTGTGTATATATATATATACATATACATATACATATATATATATACATATACATATATATATATATATATACATATACATATATATATATATATATATATATATATACAGACACACACACACACACACACACATATATATAGAGATATATATATATATATATATATATATATATATATATATAAATATATATAAAATAAAAAATATATACACACATATATATATATATATATATACACAAATAAAATATATATATATATATATATACACACACACACACATACACACACACAGTATGTGTGTGTGTCCTCTTTTGTGCCATATCTCCCATATGTTAAGACTTAAAGTTCAACACATTTTAATTAGTGGAGAAATATTTGACCCATATACTTGAGATAGTCAGAAAGTTTCTGATGGTGCAGGCTTGAAGGATGGTCATAGCCTGCTACAGTAAGTCTGCAGCTAGGTACTCTCCAAGTACTTGTGGAATCATTACTCTTACATTTGTGAATCATATCCAACCATCTCATTTCATATTTCTGCAGCTAAGTATACTTCTTAGGCGTGAATTGCTGCATCATGTTAAGTATGGGGAAAGACCATATATTTACAGGTTGAAGGTTAGATTGACTTTTTACAAACAGTTGCTGAAACCAGTAATACGTTAACATATATCTTCTACAATGGTAGGCGAGGTTACATGATCAATTAAAGGACCTTTTGCATTTATGGATACATCCAAAAGGACAATATCATTGGTGCTTAGGGGTTTTGAGGTACCTCTATACCTCTACATACTGTCATCTTGGACTAGAGCAGACATATTACCTGAATGCATTAAAATTACTAGCTCTGTCATCCACAGTCTTATTTCTTAATTCCGTACACAATACAAATGTGTTCAGCAAATATTAGAAAAAATAAACTTGACCATTAATCCAGATTGTTGTGCGAGACATATCTTTCAATGATATAATCAGGCTAAGTCTAGACCCTTGGAGAATTCTGAGTGCAACGACTTGCTAAAATTTACTATTATTCAGAGATCAGCAGAGCACATCTAAAATGTAGTTTGAATACAGGGTGTTGTAATCACACTGATTTACAGTCTCTCAAGATGATGTCCGCTATGCTAAGCATATTCTGCTGCTTTCAGTGGCACACTAAGAAGCAAAACCAAAATCCAAATAGAGAGAGCAAGAACTATTCTGCTTCTGCATTACGTTTTTAAACGCATGCTGTATGAGCTATGCAGTAACATGAATGCATACTGACTCTGCCTGCACCCCTATTTTCTAGCAGAATCAGTCTTCTCATGAGTTTACATCTTAAAATTGAAGTAGCCAAACCTTCTGCAAGAATAATTCACACAACCAACCATCATCATCATATAAAGCATGCTAGCAATGTTAAATAACAGTCAATGCATAGTCACTAATTTTCCGTTTTGTTGCCTTGTTCCAGCTATAAGAAAATACTGTGGCTTAGACAAGTTCACCTAGTAGTAAGTTGTGGCTACCACATACATTTAAACTCATGGGTGGATTAATTTTCAAATTGCTGCCATTGCAGCTTCAGCATTAGGGGGTGCAGTATGGCCAAGTGTTTTGTCCTTTTGATGAGAGGTTAAACCAAGGTTCCATCTGCTTGAGTGGGAGTGTAAATGATCCCACAGCACTTGGTGAAAAAAAATTAAAAGTTGCTTTACTTAAATCTTTCCTTATTTATACTTTTTCACATTATTTGCACATTCATAATCTTAACATAGATTATTATGATTGGGTTGCCAATCACAACCTATTTATTATGTGCTCAAGACACAGACACCAAGAAATTCACCTCGCAAGCAAAGCTCAAGAGGTGAATCATGGCATCTATATCAAGAACACATAATTTAAGGTTATGACTGGTGACACAATCATAACTCTTTGTAGGGCATGGAGCTTTATTTGTTCCATGTACTGGTAGTTAAAGGGAAAAAGATGCTAAGTTTTTTGCTGGTTTTCAAAGGTGTAAAACACTTAGTGGATGAGGTCAAAAAGACAGTGTAACACAATGTTATGTTTACATATAACTTTCATGCATCTCAATTGTCTAAATTTTCACAGAATGCCCAGTTTATTGCTCGACAGTTTTGGTCTGTTACTCATAAAATCTGTGGTTTTTGAACAAAGCACTGATGACTAAAGCTACTAAATAATGACATACAATTGCGTTTCAGAGTTCAAATCCTTCAGAAAATGCATGCAAACTCAAATCCTGTTATTACATCAGCTTTCCAAGTTTTTAGTGGAAGTGGAGGACACCATTGTTAAGAACAGTAGGCAGAAAAAAACTTTATTCTGCTGCTGTTTGCTGGTCTGTACTGGCATATTTTACTGTCTAGCCCAGCACCCAACCTTAACAACTTCAGTAGGGGGTGCTTAACATTTGTTAAGGTCGGGTCACACACCACTCTGGCAATTAACTGGTTTGTGTTTTTCCAAACATCAGAGCGTAATTACCATGCTTCAAGCACTACAAATATCTCATTATATTTTTATTCATTTTTTAAATATTAACATATAACCTACACATAAAAATTTATTTCCATTAAAAAACAGATAAAAAAATCTGATTTTTTTTTTAAATCCATCAACTAATCTTGAAAATGTCTTTACCTATCTCCTCAGCCCTTCTTCCACAACCATCTTTCTTATTTTATTTTTTTATTTATTTATTTTATTTTACATTTGTTGACCGTGCTAGTCTAGCTGGATATACGTCCATTTTCAGTAGAGGCCCGGGGAGAAAAGCTCCAAAACAGTATTAATTTAATTGAATAAAGATACAAAGCATCTACTTTATTTGTTGTTATAATTTTTTTCTTAATGTCAAAAAAAAGTAGGTGAGAGGAGGAAAAAAGGGAAAGAGACAAAAAAAATAATATACAAAAGTGAGAAAAAATAAAAAATAAAATAATGTTAGTGATGGTGCAAAGAGATTAAGAGCATTAGATGTAACTATAGAAGAGTAGGTATAGCAGATTTAGAATAGTGGGTTAGACATAAAAAGCAAAAAGAAATGTATAGCTGAATATCTATCAAATAATTTATATACCTAGATGCTCACAGGGCATGGCATATCACAAAACTCTGAAAAGGCTAGTTTTTATTATGCAGTAGTTTGATAGAGTACAGAAAATACTGAGCTAACACAAGAAGAAAAAAATGTAGAGGAACGTAAACAAATAGTGAAGGAAATAACAAATGGATATCAGTGTTAAGGAAGTTTTGAGGTATTTTAGCAAGGGGAGAGGGTGCCAGTCTGGTTTAGAACATGTACATAACCATTGGGATTTAAGGAAGACTCTTAGGTTCATAGGTTCATACTAGGCTATCTGCCCCTAGGGCATTTATAAGCCTAGCCAGAGTGTGTGTGGCTTTCACCACCCCTTAGGATGAGAATACTATACCCATTAGTTTGCTGTGCCTCTGTCCAGCAGTGACACAGAGATGATTCCCGGGGTAAACCTACGATCTCCCATCCACTCGTCAAGATTTCTCTTGAACAGAGTCAGTGAGGGGCTCTGCCTCACATGGACTGGGATTCTGTTCCATAGTGTAGGGAGTCTCTGGGTGATGAATCTGTCCCTCCAGCACGTCCTATTTATATCCGTGTTGAGGTTTAAGTCTCTTGCTCTCGTGGCTCTGGTGGATTTGGATTTTTTGAGGTGGAGCATGTCCATTAATTCCGGGTTGTACATGGCCTTGTATGTCAGGCACAGATCACCTCTGAGCAGACTGTATGCGACTGAATAGAGCTGAAGTTTCTTCAGTCGGGCATCGTATGACATATGTTTGAGCCCCTTTATCCTTTTGGTGAGGAACTTTTGGGGTCTTTCCAACTGCTGCAGGTGTCGGGTAAGGTACATTCCGAATGGGGCGTTGTACTCAATCATTGGTCTGATAAGTGAAGAGTACAGGGGTACAATGACCTCTCCTGATCTGGATGTGAATCCCTTCATGATCAGGTGGGCAATGTAGAAGGTCTTCCTTAGTTGGTCTTAGTTGGTTCTTAAACAGTGGGGTAGATATAAGGGTAGTTAGATCATTTGGCAGTCTGTTCCAAGTATTTCCAACAAAGTTAGTAAACAGGCAATCACCAGATTTGTTAGTGGATTTAAGGGTGGCAACTAGTAACTTATTTGCTGAGCGTAGAGCTTTGAGATTTGTATAAGGACTAATAAGATTACAGAGTACAGGAGTATTAGTGGGATGGTACAGGACCTTGTGAGTGATGGTAAGTTGTTGAAGAAGAACCTGGGTTTGAAATTCCAGCCATCCTAGCGGTTTCAGATTTTGGCAGTGGTGGGTTCTAAAAGGGGAGACCGTGGCAAATCTCGCGATGTTATTATAGGAGGTCGCCAGCTTGTTTAGATTAGTTTTAGATAGGTTGGTATATATGGGGGAGGCATAGAGTAGGGTGGAGATTAGATGGGTTTGAGCAACAGTAGTCCTGGCAGAGGGTGTAAGAAAGGCTTTAAAAGCCTGTAAAGGAAACCAAGTTTTCTATTAACTGCTTTGATAGTTAAGTTTATGTGATAGTCATAGTTAAGATTATGATCAGTTGTTACACCTAAGAGTTTGGTGGTTGTGTCGGGTGCTATTACAGTGCTATTATTTGATGTAATTGTGAAATTAATATGGGTAGACTTCTGTGTAGGAGTGAACAGTAATAGTTAGTTTTTTTTGGGTTAAGGAGGAGACAGCGTTGATGGAACCAGTTTTCAACTAAGGTAACTCTTTGGGTATTGGACTGGAGTTCACCTGAAGAGGCTGCGGCACAGATTAAAGTTGAGTCATCAGCATATTGTATGCAGGTGGTATGGGGAGGGTAGTTTTTAGATCATTAATGAAAATAGAAAAGAGGAGAGGTCCAAGAATGGAGCCTTGTGGGACACCCAGAGTGACTGGGAGCTGAGTAGTTTGTTGTCCCAGAGGACTGCCTGTTGTCTGTTACCTAGATAAGACTTAAACCATTTGACTGCCTGAGTATCTAAGGAAAGTGATTGTAGTGTATCTAACATTAACTTATGATTAACCATGTCAAAGGCTTTTGAGAGCTCTATAAAGAGAGCAGAGGAAAGCAGGTTGTTATTTCGATTTCTATTAATACAGTCTGAGAAGGATAAAAGAGCAATTGTAGTGCTGTGGAATGGTCTAAAGCCATGCTGGCAGTCAGACAGTAGCTTGTTTTGTAGGAGATACTTGAGTAGCTGCTGGTGGATACATTTCTCCATGATTTTTGCTAAAGGAGAAGAGTATGGCAATGGGTCGAAAGTTAGTGAGTTCAGTTGAGTTGCCACCCTTATGCAATGGAATTATATGTGAAACTTTCTAAAGAGAAGGGATGTTGCATTCTATGATAGTTCTGTTTATTAGGATGGAAATAGGGTAGGCTAGTGCACTAGCTGCCATTTGCAGATATTCAGCTGGGAGGAGGTCGGCTGATGGAGTACAAGGTTTAAGTTTTTGGAGAAGTGTATGAACGAGTGATGTTGGCACTGGCTGTAGAGTAAATGCAGGAGGATTATTATCTGTTGAGGGTGGTGTAGTGGTGCTAGCTGTGGATAAGGTATTTGCTAGTGATTTAACTGATTCTGAGAAAAATCTGTTAAATGTGTCTGCGATTTGGATAGGAGTGTTTTGAGTCAAGTTAGATGGGGTAGGAGTTTTTGAGCGACCTGGATGAAGTAGCCTGTTGATGCTTGACCAGAATGTTTGCGGATTATGTGGTTGGGTTTGTTGGACTTTATGGTAATAGTTTTTTTTTGTCAAGAATAGTTAGTTTTTAGTAGTGTTTCTAAGTTGTCTAAAGTTTTGATGGTCTATAGGGTCTTTTGTATATCTCCATTTGGAAAACATCTTATTTCTCTGTAGCATTTTGTGCCTGGTCTCTTTGGAGAGTAAAGGAACAGGTTTGGTCCTAGTCCTCACTGTACGGGAGGGAGCATGGCGGTCAAGAATTAGCAGGAATTTGGAGTTAAAGTATGACACCGCTTTATCAAGCGGTAGGTATTTTAGGGGTGACCAGTTGCAAGCTTTGAGCTCAGCTAGGTAGCTGTCTGGGTTTAGATTTTTTTTGTTCTGGGTAGTCCTAAAGGTAGTTTGGTTGGGTATAGTGGTCTTTTGTCTAGTTATAAAGGTAAGAGAGTGGTCACTAATATCATCAAGCAATGTACCTGTTTTATATAAGAGAGGATTACTATTAACTAATATCCAGTCTAAGGTACTTTTTTATTGCTAGGTTTGTGGGTTCTGGTAGTAGAGGTGATGGTTTGATAGAAGCCATAAAGGTTTATGTGAGTAGTAGGTTTGGCTGAAGTACAGCAATACCAATCAATATTAAAATCTCCAAGGAGTGTTGTTTCTTGTGGGAAGGATGTGGACAACCAGCTAAGTGAATTTTCAAGAGTATTAATGTTATTACCTGGAGGGATATAGGCACAGATAATGTATAAGGATTTATTTGTATTAAAATGGAGCTTAGTGATTAAGATTTTAGCATTGTTAGGAGTGGGAGGTTGAGTATCCAATATAGTAATTTGTAATTCAGATTTATACAATATTGCTACCCCACCACCTTTTTTGTTTATCCTGTATGAGAAAGGAGAAAAAATTCTGAATATTGCAAAAATGCCATGAAATGTTATGGATGAAAAGTTGTTAAACAGATAGATAGGAGGAAAGATAATTAAAAGTGAAATCTTTCTTATTTCATCTAGCATAGCATAATTGTATAGTAATCTACATATTGCTACAAACAATATTCTGCCCTACTTTCAGTTTCACACACTCTCCATACATTACATCCAAAATTATGTTTTTAAATCCTTCCTATTTATATTCATTTTTAAAACTTCTCCAAAACTATTTTTTTACATTGTAAAAAATGTTCGTTTCTTCATTAGATTAATTACATTTACTTCTTTACCACCTTATTATATTTCATCTTACTTTTAAACGGTGACTTATTCAACAATATTTTCCACAAGAAATTGCCTGCTTCATAAAATTTCTCAAACCTTTTCCTTCTATTCTTTACAGCATTTTTGCACATTCCTTCCAATGATATAGCATTTCTGTTACATTGTTATGCCATAATTTTCTATTTTCTTATCATTAATTTTCATCTTCCATAACTTTATTTTCATATAATTTCCCTTCCATCATTTCTTGTTTAAAATGCATTTCTCCACTTCATATTTCCATACTTAGTCATGTCTATCTTCATTATCCAAAAACAATGTGAAGATGCGAAGGACATTACAATATTATTTAAATGCAAACCTCCTCTTTTTCATTATACATCACCACTCCTCACTGGATTCAATCTTTATCCCCAAATAAAATTGAAAAAATATTTCTAACATCTTTCTCTCCATATCTGCTAGAAGCACACTTGCCTGTATAAATTATGTTCATTATCATAATATGTACATAGTTTTACATATATATATTTTGTTAAATGAATTAAAAACATCTCCATTGTTTTAAATGTTATCCATTTTATTTCTTTCATCATTACTTTTTACTTTTCTGTTATTCACTCTTCAAATTTCACTCCTAACACACCTATTTCCTTCTTAGTATAATACATTCCAATTTTCTTAGTTTCATCCAATCTTTTGCTTTTTTGCCTATTTAACTCTAGCCCAAATTTCTATAATAATTCATCCACTCTATTTGAGCTTCACTTATCCATATCTAATTTTTATCTACAGTCGATCATCTGCGTATGACAGACAAATTAGTATTACAATTCCTTTTCCTCATCCCCCTTTTTGCGTTTTTTCATTTGATTTGCTGCATTCATTACCAGTACAGACGCATACTTAGTCATCCTTGTTTAACTCCTCTTTTAATTATCTTTCCTCCCATCTATCCGTTTAACAACTTTTCATCCATAACATTTCATGCCATATTTTTGCAATATTCAGAATTTTTTCCCCTTTCTCACACATCTCTAAAACATTACACATTGCTTCATGACTAATCTGATCAAAAGCCCTAGTCACATCATGTCACTAGCTTTACTTCTTATTTATTTTAAAATCATGTGTTACCTATTTTACTATTAACATTCCATTCACCTCACTAACACTAACTCTGAAAACCCCTTCTCTTATACAATTTCATCCAAAATATTTTGTCCTTTTTCTATTTTCATGTTAATTAGGCTCCATTTTTTTTCCATCTTTTCTTTCCATATAAACTTTATTAGCCCACCATAAAGCTCTTTAGTGTTAATATTTAACAGAATACCAATTTCTCATATTCATTCATCTGTTTATAATATTCACAACATTATCAATCTACTGCTTGTGCAGATTTTTCCCTTGCTCCTCCTGTTTCTTCAATTTCTGTTAAAGTGATCTACTTTTCCAAGGAATTCTACACATTTTCAGTTTTTTTTTTTTACAATTTATATTTCTTCTTTTTTTACTACTTTCTTTTCATAGATCCCTACCTACACACTTTTTCACAATTTCCTTTATTATTCTCTGTGCTTACATTTAAAATGTCATTCTTCAAACACTGAATCTATTCTTCCTTCCTTTCACCTCTTTTTCCCAAAAACAGTGAAACCACTTTTCATTATAAAACGTTTTGTCTAATCACACTGTTTACTTCTTTCCATACAACTTTCTATTTCTCTTATTCTATTTCTTTTTAGTGTATTTTTATAATTTCATTATATACTCCCCTATTGCTCTGCATCACACTTTTATTCTACAATTAAAAATATTTTCTTGTATTTTTCTTTATAAGCATTTCACCAGTTTGTCCAGTTTTATAATATACTCCTGTCATGGTTTCCAAAAAATCTTATTATTTCTTTACATCTCATGTTTTAGCAATCACTCCAATCTTTTTATTCATGTACATTTTATTTCTTCGGTCATTGTTTATTCCACTCCATAATCTCTATGACCTGAAAACTCAAAAAAAAAAAAATCCATTTCATGTTATTTCATATCTGTTGAATATGCCCCAATTTATTTCAGTTCTACAAGTACCCCATTTATATACCCATTCTCTACTTTTCCCATTTCTCTCAAAATCTTATAACTTCTCTTATTACCATAACAACTGGTGTCATTTCCCCCATCTCCTTTCTCAAACTGCAGTTAAAATCTCCCAACATAAACATACTTAATAAAACATAGTTTTTAAGTTCCTCCAACATTTTCCATCACATTTGTGCATACATAACTACAATCATCCTTAAACTTCCTTCCTTTTTCCTTATACCGCATATCACTTGGCTTCCAAGTACTGCTACCACCACAGCGAGTATCCTCATCACTTCACTAACATAAAAATCATATTCCTGAGCACATATCACTCCTAACTGACCAAATATTTTTTTACCCCACATTGCCACAATTCTTTTCCTTTTTTCTTCATTCACACAGCTCGTATCTTGCATAACTGCCACACTTTTTTTATACCAGTCAATATCACCCTTCTAATATTTCTAATGCTGTTTACACTTAATACTAATATTCCTAACCTTTCTTTTCTTGTATAGCATAGTCCACAAATGCTGAAATTCACCTCATTTTCTACATATAAACATACATTTTTTGTGGTATGTCCCCTTTCCCAGACACTGACTCCTGCAAAAAAATATGTTTTTTGTGTGTGTGTGTGTGTGTGTGTGTGTGTGTGTGTGTGTGTGTGTGTGTGTGTGTAAATTGCATGTGCTGAGGCTATTTCTTGGTCCATGCGAGGTCGTGTGTTTGGTTTGTCAATCACTTGTAGTGGACGTTTCTGAGGGAAACTACTTCATAAAAGTGAATAGACCTGTTTGTGTATATGCATATTTTATATATATATATATATATATATATATATATATATATATATATATATATATAATTTGTGTATTTGTTTATGAATATATATAAAAATCTTGAAATGTTTAAGTGCCTTTAAAAATATGTAAGGTGTCTTTAGGGTACTGCAGTATGGAGTGTGGAAATATTCTCAACAGTTAGATAGCTAACAAGGTCTTAAATGACAATCCAGGCTGTACCTAAGGAGGTTGCTTTAAAGTCAGAAAATCAAAAGTTCCTCAACTAGAGGGTCACTGTTAAAGCCTTAAAAGTGTGACGTGGGACATCACAGTCAGAAGTAACCTGTGGAGAACACTGTGCAAGGATGTATTTGCTTACAAAGATGGAAGCAAGACCTATGAGAAGCCTGCAACTTTGGAATGACATTCTAATAACGACCTGTACACTGAATAGGACTATGTTTACTCTGACTACTGGGTAAAAAACAATTGAAGGTACTTAGGTTCATAGCTTGGTACTAGGCTATCGGCCCTAGAGCCAATACAAGCCTAGCCATAACAATTCCCTGGCTATTTCTTCCTACACTATTTACTTCCTGGACCCGTCTAGTAGGGCGACTGATGTGATCCCTGGGGTGAATTTCCTTTCTCCCATCTTTTTATACAAGTCCTGCCTCAAGTGTCTCAGGCCATGTGGTCAGAGACTAGATGATTTTCAATTCCTCCCAGTAACTCTGCTGCCAAGTGCAAAGCAGACAACTGCTGTATTCCATGTGTGGTTAATTGGTGACCACATATGCAGAATAAATATTAAACAAAACTGTGGAAAAAGCCTGAACACAAGCTGGCGCAATAACAGCAACTAGATGAGCTTGCCAGTTTAGCCGCCAAACCCAGGACTGTGTCAAAGAAACTAACCAGATGATGGCATGAAGTCATATTCCATTGCATTCAAAGTGCTATGCCACCACAGAGAAATGCAGATGCACAAATTCGGCACAAATCTTGTCATCCCTGCCTCTCAGCTGATGAGAGAGATATTGAAATCAGATACAAACATAGAAGAAAATGGCTGCATGGAATGTAATACAGTTATGAAAAAACATTTGGTCAATACTGGTACAACTAAAAGTGGATAAAGCCAAATGTGTGTTGAAGCATGGTTTAAAACAGAAAATATCTGAATTGACAGCAGCAGTACAGCAAAAATATTTACTTTTTTTGTTTTAAAAATGTTAGAAATTTTAGCAGCAGTTAATGGATATAGCAATTTTTTCCAAAAACTGATGAGCAAGTAAGATTAGTTGAACACTTAGTAATGCAAAGTTTAAAACAAATTTCTCTGTTTTTTAAAGTTAAAAATGCATCACATAATGTAACATTTTCTAACAAAGTTCTATGCTCCTAAGACTGAAAATGCTACTGACAGCAATGTGAAAACCAAAAAACAAGCTTGAAATGCAACAGATCTTATAGACCGGGATAAAACTACAGCTAAATGTCACTGCATTACAACAAAGCTAGTAGAATATACTACATTTTTTATATGAAAGGGAGGCTTACACCCTATTAAATTCTGGAAGTTCAGTTAGTGATAACCAAAAACTAGGGCAATATGCATTCATGGTGACAGAAAAAGAATACCTCCTTACAAATGTAGAAATTCAGGCATTTATTGGAAAACTGTATTCATAACACCTGATTTAACTTATGTTGTAGCAATATCAACAAGAAAACATTTTCCCATTTTAAAGCACTATGAAAAAATAGGAAGAGGGAAAAATCAACAAAGCATTGCAAGCTGTGTCTCACTGTGTAAAATTGCACTCTTAGGGGTGATTTGAGGCCCGATGCCACAGGTTACACAGTAACACACACACTCTTGTGGGTAATACCACACTGAGAATGGGCTGTTCAACTGTTCTGTCATTTTTTTTTATGTAAACTACTTCTTCCACCTAATAGAAGTGTACTCAAATGCTGAAGGAGGTATTTTACATGTAAAATACAAGTTACATCAGTATTTAATTACCACACATACATACACACATGCAAACACAGCAGATAATAGTCTGAGATGTCTGTATGTGAGCAAATGAATGAAAAAAATGCCATGCTTTGCAACTCTTCATCCCCTCTACCTTACTGTCCCTGTTCAGCTGCTTCACCCCCCCCCCCCCAAGTTTTCCTGCTTCTTGCCGGCAACATTTTATTTATTTAGTTTTTTTTTTTTTTTTTTTTTTTACTGCTGGATATTAACAGTTTCATAACTCTTAACGTTTAAAGAATCAATGATGATGGACTGCCTGTTTCAGTCAGTGCTGTCACTTGACTATCTCTTACTCACTTGTGCTCTGTAACACACACACATGCACGCACACACACTTGCACTTTACTTGTTAATTTAATTTTACACTCCCTAAACAGCAAAGTGTTAATTAGCAAACATAAGAAAAGGTCTTCTTTTGCTTTCCAGATGCCTGAGCTTCACTGCAGCTTAATATGTGGTTGTGAAGCAACAGACTCATTTTTCAGCAGGCACTCCCTGAACATTAACATTCTGCTGGGGAGCATCTTTTCTCCAATCAGGGTTTAATGTACAGTTTTTGCCCATTCTCTAATAACAGTTAAGGTCTTAACCTCACAGATACAAGGTACACGGTTTGATTCTGACCTTTGGTTATCAGCTAGGCTTGTAGTACTCTGCAAACTAGTATTTACCCCATAAACCTATATAAATGGTAGCCAGTGGCTTAATGCACCCATTCGTTATATGGAGGGAGGGGAAAGGTAAGCCATTAACTCTCACAGACTCGGGATCAATAATCAAGAGAAGGCAGTTGGCATAGACCCTACAAAATTAGCAGAATTTGGTTGTGGTTAGACAGTAAAAATGATCTTCTCATCAAAAGATTTGTCTAATCATACTGTTCACTTTTTTTCATACAGCTTTCTATTTCTGTTATTCTATTTCTTTTTCGTGTATTTTTATAATTTCATTATATATTCCCCTATTGCTCTGCATCACACTTTCATTCTACAATTAAAAATATTTTCTTATATTTTTCTTTATAAGAATTCCATCAATTTGTCCAGTTTTATAATATATTCCCAGCATTGTTTCCAAAAAATCTTATTCTTTTCCGTCTTATGTTTTAGCAATCATTTTATTTCTTTTGTCATCATTTATTCTAGTCCATGCTCTCTATGATCTGAAAACTCAGAAAATTCGATCCCATGTTATTTCTTTCATATCTGTTGAATATGCCCCAAACTATTTCAGTTCTACAAGTCCCACTTTTACATGACCATGCTGTATTTTTTCCCCATTTCCCTCAAAATCTTACAGCTTCTCTCATTACCTTAATAACTGGTGTTATTTCTCCCCTCTCAGTTCTCAAACTGCATTTAAAATCTCCCAACATCTCCCTACACTGGCTGCATGGAGTGTAATACACTTATGAAAGAACTTTTGGTCAATACTGGTATAACTCAAAGTATAAGCAATGACATTTATAAATGGGCTTTTAAGTGGATAAACCCAAACATGCATTGACGCATGGTGTAAAGCAGAACATATCTGAACTTGACAGCAGCAGTACAGCAACAATGTTTGTTTTTGTTTTAAAAATCTTGGAAGTTTTAGCAGTAGTCAGGTTTAAGACTGTTTTACATAATAATATACAAAAATGGATAAAGATATTTTTCCAAGAAGTGATGAGCAAGTTAAGATTAGTACTTAGTAATGCAAAGTTTAAAAACAATTTCTCTTTTTTTTTTTAAATAAAACTGTATCACGAAATCTAACATTTTCTAAGGAAAAATTACACGTAATGTGCTAATTTATTACCAATGATGGGGGGGGGGGGGTCATACTAAGTTCTATGCCCCTAAGACTGAAAATGCTACTGACAGCAATGTGAAAACCAAAAAAAAAGCAAGCTTGAAATGCAACAGATCTTATAGACTGGGATAAAACTGCAGGTGCATTACAACCAAGCTAGTAGAATATACTGTATTCTTTTTTTTTATTAGAAAGGGAGGTTTATACCATATGTGATTCTGGAAGTTGTGTTAGTGATAACCAAAAATTAGTGGCAATATGCATTCATGGTGACAGAAAAAAGTATCTCCTTACACATGTAGAAATTCAGACACTTGATAGAAAACTGTATTCATAACCCCCGATTTAACTCATGATGTAGCAATATCAACAAGAAAATATTTTCCCATTGTAAAGCACTAAGAAAACATAGGAAGGGGGAAAAAATCAACAAAGTGTTCCAAGCTGTGTGTCACTGTGTAAAACTGCACTCTTAGGGGTGATCTGAGGCCTGATGCCACAGGTTACACAGTAACACACACTCTTGGGGGCAATATTACACTGAGAATGGGCCATCTGTTAAATAGCTCTGTCACACTTTTTTTGAACTACTTCTTCCACCTAATAGTAATGTACTCAATTGCTGAAGGAGGTAGCTTACATTTAAAATACGAGTTTTAACTGGCACACACACATACAAGCACATCAGTTAACAGCCTGAGATGCCTGTATGTGAGCAAATGAATGAAAAAAATGCCAGTCTTTGCAACTCACCCCCTTCACCTTACTGTCCCTTTTCTGGCTGCTTCAGTCCCCTCCCCCACAGTTTAACTGCTTGTCAACAATTTACTTTTTTCTTTAACTGTTGGATATCAACAGCTTCATAAAAAAATGGGTGTTCTTTTGCTTTTCAAATGGCCAAGCTTCACTGCAGCTTAATATGTTGTTGTGAAGCAACAGACTAATTTTTCAGCGGGCATTCCCTGAACATTAACATTCTGCTGGAGAGCATCTTTTCTCCAATCTGGGTTTAATGTACAGTTTTTGCCCATTCTCTAATAACAGTTAAGATCTTAACCTCACAGACACAAAGTACAGGGCTTGATTCTGACCTCTGGTTATTGGCCAGGCTTGTAGTAGTTTGCAAACTAGTATTTACCCATAAACCTGTATAAAAAAGTGGTCAGCGGCTTGATGCATCTATTCGTTATATGGGAGGGAGGTAAGGCACTAACTCTCACAGACCTAGGATCAATAATAAAGAGAAGGCAGCTGGCTTAGACCCTTCAAAATGAGCAGAATTTGGTTGTGGTTAGGCAGTAAAATGATCTTGTATCTTATCAGAAGTGTATCCCAAAAACGGAGCAACAGAAACACAAAACTGTAAAACTGCAAAAGATGTCAGAATAAGAACTGAATGAACTATGAACTTACAGAAAACTTTTGCAAGGGAAGATATTTTTTGGTGGGGGGTGGGGCACTACATCTTTCATCCTGAGGCAAGTTACTGAAGAAAGTTGCCCTGAATTAGCAGACCTACACATATGCCACCCATTACATGAAAAAGGGACAAACTGCAGATGATATTTTAAAGTAGGGCAAAACAGAATGCAACCAAGGTTGTACGGGAAGACAGTAAACAAGATTATCCTAATATTTCTTAACCTATTTAGATTCTGAACAAGATAGGACCTCTTAAATATAGATGGGTACTACTCTTAAAAGTTGAAGATATCAGTTTTCCAGCCACAGACTGACGTACTTGTAGAGACTTTCATAAAACACTTAAATCCATGCTGCGGAAGGTTGTTGATGTAGATGGAGTAAACTGGGGCCAGATGTTATCCTACTTGGCGCTTACATCATCTGTGATATTAATAGGACATGATGGAGGGAGAGGTATTTGTCTCAAAGAATACCCCTTCGCTGGAACAGGCTTCCCATCCATGTGGAGCAAAGCTCATCCCTAACCATATTCGAATGTAACTTGGACCAATGAACAGGAACTCACAAATTTACCCCTGGTAAGGCTCTTATGTCCACAGCCTGTGAACTCTGTGTACAAACCTAAATCATAACCTTAAAATTCCTTTGGGTACTGAAACATCAGCAATATTTTGGTAAATTTGGGGTAAAGCCTGGTTAGGCTTAAAATGGCCCTTAGAACAATAGCCTAGTACAACCTATTAAATATGGTTAACCCATATGAATTTCTGCACAGGATGCATCTAAGAGTGATGCTTGACATTGCTAAAGAAACTTGGAAAAGTATAAGACACTATTAAAAATCGTGATAACACACACTTCACTGTTATTCTGCAGCACTGATTAAAGTTGGTAATGCCCACAGTAAGGAAGCTCAAACAGAGTGTCAATGAAATGCAACAAAAAGTTAATAAGAATGCTCAACTTGGAGAATTTAACTCAGGAGATTAGATAATAGTGCTAGAGCCGTCCACAAAAAGCATATTTCTGGGCAACCTCTATGGGCTATTTGAGGTGATGGAAAGAATAAATGTGGTTAACTCTAAGCTCAATCAGCCTGGAAGGGGAAATATGCAGACAATTTATCACAATAATGTTTTGAACCCATGGAAAGAATTGGCAAATTCTAAAGGGAGCTTACAAGATGAAGTTCACGCGACAGAGACAGAGAAGCATCTACCTAAAAAAATGCAGACAGTGGAATCCATAACAAAAAACACGAAAGCAGGAGAAGACAGCATTATAATTAAGAAATAAAAGAGTATTCTCAAAAATGTTTGAAAGAACCATTCAGAGTACAAACAAAGAGAAAACGTCTGGAAAGGAAAGTCAAACTAAGACCTTACAGAGTGCCAGAGTTTAAAAATCAGCAAGAAAACATTTCAAAAAATCAAGCAAGTCATAACAGAAGAGTCACAGAGTGAGAAGAGCCCAATATTGCTAATCTCTAAACCTGAACTGGAATAGCATTTCAAATTTTGATAGCTATCCTTTGCACAGAATTGATTAGATGACAGAGAAAGTACAGTTGTGTACACTTACCATAAATGTAGATGTTCGAGTGTATTAACTGTTGCAGTCATCACCTGTGGGTTATCCCTGCTGTGGTAGCCCTAGATTGGCCCAAATACCAGAGTCAATGTTTTTGTGCGCCAGCTGCCGTCGCCTGTAATCTGACATCAGATCGTCAGTGGTATAAAGCAAGGCAGCCAACGTCATTACATCAGTTTTTCTTGCCCTAACCATCAAAAGCGGAAGGGAAAAGAGAGAAGTGGTCCTGGTGGCTAAAAACCACCTTAGGAAGCTTGTGTTCCCCTAGGAGACTATGTTAAATGGGGGAGGGAGGGAAACCAAGACTGCAACAGTGAATACACTCGAACAGCTACATTTATGGTAAGTGCACAAAACTGTACTATGTTCTTCGTGTTTCACTGTTGCAGTCATCACCTGTGGGAGGATTCCCAAAGCTGAGGAAAAGGGTGGAAGGATAGGTTGAGTCCTAGGTATGGGTCAGGAGCCCCTGCAGAACTGCAGAGAGAAACGCTGCCCTAGACTTGAAAAGAGAGGTAGGTGGTAATGCTTTATAATGGTATGGACAGAGGTCCAGGTGGCCGCTTCCAAGATGTCCCTGGTAGGTACTCCCCCGAGGAAGGCAGTGGAAGTGAAGGTTGCCCTAGTGGAGTGGGTACAGATAGACTTTAGGGATGGTTTCCCATGTTGTCTGTAGCAAAAATGGATACAGTGTGACATCCATTTAGAAATAGTTTGTTTGGAGATGGGCTCCCCCCTCTGCCACTGGGGCAAAGCTTACAAGAAGCTGGTCTGTTTTTCTGAATGACTTAGTGTGGTCCAGATAATATCTGAGTTGTCTGTGCATGTCTAGTGAGTGTAGAACTCTTTTCCCCCTTCTTTTGAGGGTTGGGAAAGAAGGTGAGAAGATGTATGGCTGGTTAAGGGTCACATCAGATACCACCTTGGGCATAAAGGAGGGGTTAGTCCTCAGGGAGACTCTTTCTGCATGGAAAATTATGAAGGGCTCGACAGCCATGAGAACCTGAAGTTCTGAGACCCTTCTGGCTAAGGTGATAGCTAGTATGAAAGCAGTCTTCCAAGAGAAGTATTTAAATTCTATAGAAGCAGCAGGTTCAAAAGGAGGCAAGGTTAGTTTCTCTAACACAATTCACATCCCAGGGTGGCGTTGAAGGCCTTCTGGGAGACCTGGTATTAGAAGCCCGTCTGAGGAACTGCTTAATCAAAGGATGAGAGAAGAGGGGTGGTTCAGAATCATAATGGGCAGAGATGGTTGTGGCATGGATTTTAATAGAGGAGAAAATGAGGCCACTATTGAGCAACTCTGCTAGGTAATCCAGGATGACAGGGATGGAAGGTTGGGAAGTACTGCTCTCTTTTGATCGTTTCCAGGAGCAGAATCTTTTCCATTTTCCTGCATATGATTTTCTTGTGTTGGGCCTTCTGGCCTCTGTGATGATGTCCAGGACCTGTTTGCTTAACAGGGAGTCCTTGTTAGTTTTTAGTGTATAAGCCATGCTGAAAGTTTCAGAGTCTGTAGGTCTAGGTGCAGTACCTTTCCCTCTCCTGGGTCAAGAGGTCTGACATCACAGGAAGCAGCTTTGGGGGCTGTAAGGTCAGACTGTGTAATAAGAGGTACCAATGCTGTCTGGGCCAATCTGGAGCAATGAAGATGGCCTTTGGTCTCTCCTCTCTTATTTTGATCAGAACCCTTGGGAATAAGGGTCATTGGAGGGTATGCGTACACAAAGAGGGAGCTCCAGGGGAAGGTCAGGGCATCCACCTTCCATGCTAGAAGGTGATACTCCCTGGTACAGAACTTGTGCAGCTGGTGGTTGAGGTGTGAAGCAAAGAGGTCCACTTCTGGGGTCCCCCACTCCTGGGTGATTTGCAGAAAGATTTCTCTGTGGAGCTGCCATTCGTGGCGGTCCAGTAAGTTTCTGCTTAGGTGGCCAGCCAGTGTGTTGTTGACCCTTTTAAGTATTGGGGCTGTAAGCCAGAGACTCATGGCTAACCTGCACAGGGGGTAAGATTGGGCGCCCCCCCCTACTTGTTGATGCACCACATTACTGTGGTGTTGTCTGTTTTTATAAGGAGGACCCCTGGCCTGAGATGGGGTTGGAAGAATGTCACAGACTTTTGCACTGCCATCATTTCTTTCTGGTTGATGTGCAAGTGAAGTTGTGGGCATTCCAAAGGCCTTGGGTACACCTTCTGCTAGGTGAGCACCCCAAGAAATGTCTGAGGCATTGGTGGTGATGGTCTGGCCGGAAGGGCTTAGGATGAAGGGAAGACCCTTGTTCATGGCACAGGCCTCTGCCCACCAGAGAAATTCGGCCCTTACACAAGGGATCAGAGGGAGAGTGGTCTCTAAGGACTGAGTGCTGACACCAAAGGTTCTTTAAGTACCACTGAAGTTTTCTCATGTGAAGCCTGGTGAGAGGGATGAGAAGGATGCAAGATGCCATGTATCCCAGGGCTTGCAAGAACTTCCTCACAGTGAGATGACTTCTGGAAGCCAGCTGGGTGAAGTAGAGAGGCAGGAAGTTCTGCTTTCTGGGGACAGGAAGGCCATTTGGATTGCTGTGTCTAGCACAGCTCCCAGGAAACCAATTTTTCTGGTGGGGTTTTGCTTTGATTTTTTCTCATTGATGGTGAACCCTTGGGAAGTTTGGAGTGATATGACAAAAAGAAGGTCCTGGAGGAACTTTTCTTTGCAGTCTGCCTGAATTAGGCAATCATCCAGGTAAGGGTAAATCTGTATATTTCTCTGTCTGCAGAATGCTATAACCGGGGCCAAGCATTTGGTGAATACTCTGGGCACAGTAGATAAGCCAAAGGGGAGTGCAGAGAAGTGAAAGTATTGATAGCCTGCTCTGAAGTGCAGGAATTTTCTGCACGATTCCCTGATGGGGATGTGGAGGTAGGCATCTTTTAGTTCTAATGTCACAAGCCAGGCATTTCATGTGAGCATAGGCAGGAGCTGCTGCAAAGTTAGCATTTTGAATCTAGGGACCACCAAGGAGGTGTTCAGTTTGGATAGATCCCGGATTAGGTGCCAAGTGCCCCCTTTTCTGGGAACAAGGAATAGTCTGGAGTAAAAACCTTTTCCCGTTTGATCTGGAGGGACAGGTTCTACTGCCCCCTGGGATTTTAGAGTCTGGACCCGTTTCAATGCCTCTGCCCACTGGTTTGGGGGGGGTCTGGATACCCTCTTGGAATAGGGAGTTTGCTGAAGGAGCATCTATATCCCTGATAAATGATTTTTAAGACCCATTGGTCCATGGTTATAGAGACCCAATTGTCCTTGAACAGGGTGAGCCTTCCTCCTAGTTTTTGATGAGTGAAAGGAGGGCAGTGGGGGAGGGAGAGTCACTGAGTGCTTGCCATAGAAGCTTGGCTTAGAATTCCTTGCCTTAGAGATGGAAGTGGTCAATTGTTTGCTTCTTTGCTGGCCCTGGGAAAGGGGGCCTGGATGGCCTTTCCCTGCGGGGCTTACCTTGGCCCTGTCTGCTAGGTGCAGGGAAGGCCCAGTGCTTAGAGGGAAAGTTCCTGCTGAATCCGGGAGGCTGACCTTGAAAGAAATCTTTTAGCGTTTGCATAGATTTTGCTTTGTCTTCCATCTTTTTAAGCACCTCTTCTGCTTTTTCTCCAAACAGGCATTCCTTACCTAGGGGTGCATCAATAAGTTTAGACATGACACGATCAGGGAGAGGTTGTTCCTTCAGCCATGCATGTCTTCTAATAACAGATCCTGTCACTGCTGCCCTGCTAGAGGATTCTAGGGTGCCATATCCACACTGTAAAGTGTTTGGCCACTTGACAAGCAGAGCTGTGGAGTCTTTGTCAGAAGGAAGAGGATTCTTGGCAGAACTAGTCTTAGGACCCAGCTCCTTTGGGTCCCTATGTAATGACCTCAGGGTCTGCAGCACGATTCCTGTACAGGTATTTGTGAGAATCCAGTAGTCTGTAGTACCTGCCAGGTTTAGTTGGAGCAGAAGGCAGGGCATCAGGGGCTAAGCTGGATTCATGGAAAACATCAACCACTTCCAAAATAGGTGGGATGGCCAGAGGTCTGTGCTGGGGTAGGTCCAGAAACTCTCTAAGTAGTTTCTTTGACTGAAAGAAGTCTTGAGATTCCAAGTGAAAATGTTCCCTGAGGGAGTGAAGGGTTTCCTTAAAGGAGAGGTCCTCTGGAGGGGAAGCAGAAGGGATGGATTCCTCTCTATCTGAATCCTCAAACAGTTATGGGATGTTGTTCCTCTTCAAAAGCAGAAAAATCAGATTCCTCAGACTCTTAATCTGTCATAATTTCTGTAGAAGGATACCATTTCCTTTTTGGAGTGGGGGGCTGAGTACCTCAGATAAGGGAGATGAGATCCTCTACCATTTTAAGCATTTGAGCTTGGGGTGGGGGAACAGTAGCAAGATGGTGGCTAGAAGCAGATTTCCTAGGAGTGTCCTGGCTTCTATGCCTGACAGAATCTGTTGATCTCTGAGAAGCAGTAGTCAGATGCAAAGATGTCAGTTTCAGTCTAGAATAGGTAGTGCGAAAGGCCTCCTCTGAAGCCAGTGTCTGCATCACGGCTCCGGACCCAACCGAGGCAGAGACAGTCCAAGGCTCGGAAGACTAAGTGGATTTCTGAGACATACCGGTCTCCGAAAGAGTCTCAGCAGAGGCCTGCATAGAAAGTGAGTTGGGCATCAGGGGCTGCAAAAGCACCTCATTGAAGTCCGGAGAACTGATGACTTGCTTAGCGGTAGCATCGTCGGAGGGCTTAGCCTTGTGTGGCCTTGTCGTGGCCTTGTCTCTACCTTTATCTCTATGTTTTTTTCGAAATGTCAACAAATTGTTGGCTGATGGATGCCATATCAGAATTTAAAGATGAAACAAGAAAATAATTGTCTACAAAAAGAGCTCTACGGCGAATGGTTCTCGCATTAAAGAGGGCACAGAACCGGCAACGAGGGACATCGTGGTCTAGGCCTAAACAAGTGATGCAGTAAGAATGAAAGTCTCAGCATAGGATCTGCTTTCCACAGGCGAGACAATTGTTAACTTTTTCGGATATCTGTTAGAGCAAGAAAAAAGGGTCCCCCAACAGGCTACTTAGCTTTGGACATTTTCTGCTGAAATTCAGCTTCTGCTAGCGACCGACCAGCACTCGTGTGAACTGTTTCTGCTACAGACTCCACGGCAAGAAAGACTGATATGACATTGGCTGCTCCTTTATAGCACTGACGACCTGTTGTCAGACTACAGGCGAAGGCAGCTGGCACACAAAAACATTGACTCTGGTATTCGGGCCGATCGAGGGCTACCACAGCAGGGATAACCCACAGGTGATGACTGCAACAGTGAAACACAAAGAACATCTTAGAGAAAATCAGAGACCCGACAACAGACTTGATGAAGGTATACTGGCAAAATTATTTTATTATATTTTGTTGACAGGGTAGTCCTAGAAGGCTAGTGGTCTCTCTTCATGGAAGACCCAAGGTGTATTTGTACTACTAGCAGAAATTTAACAGGGCAGTGGGGAACAACTTCTACACTGTTCAACAGCTGCCATGGTATCTTTTGCATCCTGAGCTTACACCAACACAAGCAGACAGGATCTTGGTTTAATATCTTATCCAAAGGATGCCACATTCAGAGGTGCAGTAATCCCCTAAAACTATACTAAACTGCCAGTAATTAGAAAAATTAATACATCACTTGAAGTGGGGATAAACCCACAGCTTCTGATCTTCCAGCAACAAAGGAAAGCAAGCCACCTGTTCCACTGACAGCCCTTAACCCCTCTGACAAAGAAAAAAAATAGTGATGCCTGATGGTTTATTTTAGTATACAGTGTTATCTGACCTACATGGAACCTAAGGGACGTTTCAGAGGCTTCAGATACAGGTATTCTCACTTACCTGAAGTGCAGGCTGTATCATAAATGTTAAAGGAAAATATACTAGGTACAGTGGCAGCCCAGTGCTACAGGAAGAGGTGGTAAGAACACAATTACAAAACAAAATAAAGGACATAAAAATGGTCTACTAAGAGACTATTGAAGGCTTTTCTTAGACTTGTAGGATAGTATAGAAAGTGTGTGCTACTTTTCTGATTACTGGTTGCCCTATGACATCTCACAAAGGGGAAAACATATTTCAAGGTGTAATGGATTCTTCAGGCAGCTAGAGCATTTAATGAAAGAAACCTCTACTTGTATAGATGATGTCCTTTTAGTATCCCTTTGGATTTAAAATGCGTGTGTGTGTGAGCACTAGTGTGTACACACATTCATATATGAACATGTACTTATTTGTAAGTATGTGTCGGCTGGAGAGTCGATTATGGCGCCCAGTTTGCAGTCATCTGCGAACTTGGTCAGCCACAGTCCTTCCGTGTTGGCCTGTACCTCCGAGAAATATATACCGAACAAGAGAGGTCCCAGGACTGAGCCTTGTGGGACACCACTTGTAACTGGTTTGGAGTCTGACATGGCTCCAGCAATTCTAACCATGTGGGTTCTGTCCTTGAGCCAGTTTGCAATCCATCTAATGACATAGGGGTTTATATTTAAGCTGGTGAGCTTATCTATAATGCCCGAGTGGGGTATTGTATCGAAGGCTTTTGCGAGGTCCAGGTAGGCTGTGTGGACCACCTTCCCCTTGTCAATTGCCTTGGTGACTGTTTCAAAGAAATCAACCAGGTTTAAGAGGCAGGATCTGCCCTTAACAAAGCCAAACTGGGTAGGATACAGTGTCTGTAGGTCCCCAATATCTTTATTTATGAGGTCCATGATGATCCTTTCCATAGCTTTGCAGACCAAGCTAGTCAGGCTTATGGGGCGATAGTTTCCAGGATCTGTTGAGGCACCACCTTTACAGAGAGGGACCACTGTTGCTGTACGCCACTCTTTGGGCACATATCCTGTAGTAAGGCTGAGATTAAACAGTAGTTTTATGTTTGGGTTTAGCTCTTCTTGGAGTTCATGTAGGACGCAGCCCGGGACACCGTCTGGTCCCATTGATGCTGTGTTTTTTGCTTTGGAGAGGGCTGCTCTTACCTGAGCATCTGAGATGTCAGGGGGGCAGCACTCTGCTGGGATGGATATTTGCCCTTTTGGTGGGGGGGGGGGTTGCGCTGAACCTGTCAGCTAGGATGTTGGCAATGTCTGTGGGTTCAGTGTATTTTTTGTCATTTTGGACTAATTCTGAGCATATCTGGGAATTACCACCCAGGTTCCTAACATAACTAAAGAAAGCCTTGTGATTATCCTTAGTGTCCTGTGCAATTTTTCTCTTGAAGCTGGCCTTAGACAATTTTATGAGTGCCCGTAGTTTTTGCTAATACTGATCAGTGATGCCTTCCCTTTTTGGGATTTTGCTCTATCATTTAGTAGCTTCCTCCTTCTATTGTATAGTTTGTTTATGGCTGGGGTCCACCAGACAGGACGTCTGCCTTTGGAGGATTGGGTCTTGGTTTTATTTGGGATCGCATGATCCATGCATTCCTGAAGGTGTTCATAGAATGCGTTTATAAAGGATTCTGCGGTCTGGGCCATATTTTCCACAGGCCCGAGGGCTTTGAAGGATTCCACCTCGGTTTTGAGGAGTGTGAAATTTGCTTTAGAGAAGTTTTTCACTGTGGTTTTCTGGGCAGGGGGTGGGGTCGGGATGTGAATACCCAGTGAGATTAGTTTATGGTCTGATCTTACCATTGAGGGATACACTTCTGGTCTGGAGCATATAGAGTCCCCATGTTGGTGATGATCAGGTCCAGTATGTTTTCCCCTCTTGTAGGAGTGGTAACAAGTTGTTCCATAGCATTTGAGTTTATAAATTCTAGGAACCTTTGGGCTAGGGTGTTGGAGCTAGAGTAATGCTCCCAGTCTATGTTTGGGTAGTTGAAGTCGCCCAATATAATGGTGTTTGGAGAGACCTTCATATTTTCCAGTGTTCTCAGGAAGGCTGAGTGGGGTTCCTGGGTTTGGGAGGGTGGTCTGTAGCAGGCTATAAACTGGAAGGCAGTTTTACCCACTGTTAGTTGCACATGGATAGTCTCTGATGCTTCGTGCTTTGCCACCAACCTGGAGGTGTGGGTATCTTTGATGAATATTGATACTCCCCCTCCTTTTATGGTTCGGTCCAAGTTTTGGGGCCGAAAAGCATGGTATGAGGTATAACCTGGTAGTGCTGGGGTGCTCTCGGGAGCCCTGAACCTGGTTTCTGTTACTGCACAGATATCAATGTTCTTCATGCTAAGGAGAGTTTCGGATGCGTGCATCTTGAGGTTTAGACTTCTGGTGTTGAGTAGCATTACTCTTAGTTTCTTATCCCTTGTGATACCTATGGAGGTGGGTTTGTCTTTTGAGTCTTGCCTAAAAATGGTATTATGGGGGTAGCAAGAGCCTTTGCCAATATCCGAAAGCCCAGGGGTGACAGGTGCAAGCCGTCCCTAGCGAAGCATCGTGGCTTGTCGAGCATATCATCCCAAGCTGACAGGCATTGGATCCCCTTTGAATGACACCAGTACTTAAGCCAGTTGTTGAAACTGATCATCTTGTCTTCATATTGTGGCATCATTCTTGGTGAGGGTAAGATGCTACTCGAGGTCAGGGTCATACCGGCCTGGGCTACATGCTCAGAGAGCTCCTTTATGTCTCTTTTCATGTAGTCCAGGGAGGTACATCTCAGGTCATTCACAGCAGCATGGACAATGACCGAGTCATATTTGTACTTGCCTTGGAGTGACCTGAGTGCTTGTGTTATGTGGCGGATCCTAGCGCCCGACAGGCTGCTCACCGTGACCCTCTCCTTGTTCAGCCTGGTGAGCGGGACGTCAGTGTGCCTGACGATAGAGTCACCTATTACAAGTGTATCAGGTGTGCTGTTTAGTCTTAAGGGTTGTGACTGTTCGGCACACTGGCTTTGTGAGATATGTGTTGCACGTGTTTTGTTTTGGGGTAGCGGTTGCTTGGGTGTCTGCTTTGGAGGTCTCTGCTGCTTAGGCAGATCTTTATTTAGAGCCTCCGAGTATGTTTTTGTGTGATTATGTGTTTGGTTTGCTGTCGTGGTAGGTCTATGTGAGACTGGAATTGTAGTGAGTGTGGTTTCCTTCTCCTCCTGACTGGTTATGCCAGTACTGAGTTGAGAGAGCTTAGCCTCCAGTTTGGCTATATGGTTGCATCTCTCACATGTGTTGGAATTTGTTGGGAGGAGGAGAGGGTTGTCTGTGTACATGAGCAGTTGTAACATTGCCTCAAGATTCCCAGATTCACCAGCTGGACCGGAGAGGAGACTGACAACTGACCTTTGGACATGCTAGAATAATATTGGGAATTCCTTAATAATTGAAAACAAGGGCCAGTGGGGAGTGAGGGTATAGTGCTTTTAATTTTTAGTGCTGACTTATATAATTGCTTTAGTGAGCAAGTGCCAGGTAACTTACGTGCAATGTGTTACAGGTAACTTAAATGCAAAAACGACAAACAGTAACTTTCTTTCAAGTGAAACAAGGAAATAAGTACAGTAAGCAATGCAGATATCACTAGTGATCCACAGAAGCGCTGAGAAGCCGCGTATTAGGTGAAATTAGCGTTCCAGGGAAATAGCAAGCAAACAAGCATAAAAACAAAGCTAGATTCAGCAGGCCTGGATCTAGTCTATGCTACAGCAAACAAGGTGTACCAATTTCAGTAAGATACAGTTCAAATATTCAGGCACTATAAACCTTTAACCAGAAATTCCCAGCTCAGAAGGGCAGAGTCCAGCCTCTTCTCCCACAAGAGTGCAGACCACAAAACTTCTTAATGTAAAATAACTGGCCTGAAGCCCAAGTGCTTAAACCAGAAGTAATACACTTTAAGAATAACAGACACTGGGCTCTCAATCAGCAGTTCCCAACTTAGAAGGATGAAAGCTACCTGTCCTGCCACCACAGTGCATGCCACAAACCTTCCTAATGTAAAACAACTGGTCTGAAGCCCAAGTGCTTAATCCAAAAGACTTAGAATGACAGCTACACTTTAATCAAGTTACTACCAAGCAGTAATAAATACAATTGAATACTTTAGAGAATGCCTGGATTAGTGCTCAAGTTACACAAACAAAGCTAGATCCAGCAGGCCCGAATCCAGTCTATGCCACAGCAAACAAGGTGCACCAACTTCAGTAAGAAGCAGTTCAGATATGCATGCACTATAAGCCTTTAACCAGAAATTCCTAGCTCAGAAGGGGAGAGTCCAGCCTCTCCTCCCACGAGAGTGCAGACCATGAACCCTCTTAATGTAAAATAACTGGCCTGAAAGCCCAAGTGCTTAAACCAGAATTAATACACTTTTAGAATAACAGACACTGAGCCCTCAATCAGCAGTTCCCAACCTAGAAGGATGTAAGCTACCTATTCTGCCACTACAGTGCAGACCACAAACCCTCTCAGTGCAAAACAACTGGTCCGAAGCCAAAGTGTTTAAACCAAAAGGCTAAGAATGAGTTACACCAAGCAGTAATAAATACAATGGAGTACTTTTAAGATGATGCAAAAGTAAAATAAAGTAGGTAGAAACACAAGTACAGTAAAAGCAGATGACATTTTTTCTGAACAAGTGCTGAGATCTAAGAAACAGATTTGAGTGCTGAAACTAGAAAACTGGCTAGTTATAAGAAAAATAAACTAAGCTAGAAGGCTTCCCTCCAACACAGAAGGGCTTGGGGGCTCAGAAGCCTACAAATAGTCTATACCACTTAACAGGAAAGGCAGGAAATAAGCTTAAATTTCTCTTTTTGAATACTCTTTATATGATCCCTTTCTGGATCTCGTAGGTCAGGTCAGGTGGGATACAGTAGGGACTCCATATGCTTTTCAAGATAATACTGGTATTAGGAAGCGATCTAAAACATGACAAATTTTGACAAGTAAATGGCAGGTCATACCAAATACTCTAAAAATGAGCCATCTAGAATTTAAAATTCAAGTATGTATAAAACCCAAGTTCTGTCTGCAAAATCCCTGGGCAGTTAAGCTAATGTGGTTACTTAAGTATGAAAAATACAGACATAAGGACAAATGAGGAGAAAGCCAAACTGTGGAAGAATTTACTGTAGGGTAAAGCAAGGAAATGTTGAATGCCTTATCTATTCTCTTGTATTTGTTCAGTTTTGGGCTCTTATGTAAAGCTGTTTTAATTATATAGAAAACAGAGTATACCGTGTGTTTACTTCTCTTTGTAATTTCTCTTTGTCAGCTATAATTAAAATAAAACTCTTGCTGTGTAGAACCTTTAATAAATTCTACCAGAACAAGCTGATGTTCTCATTGTAAGTGCAACCCCCCCCCCCCCAAGTCAAACTGCACTGCAGTGCAGTGCTGTAAGAAGTCAAAGTTCCTGCAGTGGGACACAACCCGCAGCCAAGTGTGTAACCTACTGAGCGACTTGCACTGTATAACAAAGGCAAACTATGCAATTTAACTTAATTTGTGAGGGCAAATTAAAATTTTAGTAGTGGAGCAAGAATCATAACGGTTCTGACATCCGTCTCACAAATGATGCTAAACACTATATATTTTGAATAGACACTATATACACACTTAAAACAGTTTACAAGATTAAGCTTTTACATCTGTAGTTTGCCCCCAACCAAACAAAAATGTTTACTTCTACTGTTGGATTTAATGTTGTAAATACCATGCTTGTAAAAATGGGGAGCCATCTACCTACACAAGTATGCTGTGTGAAGTACCAAAAAATGAGTTAGCACCCATGGGGGATTGGTAGATGCTGAACAAGTGTAGTTTCTGGTTGTTTGAGAGTTGCTATTAAAAAATAGGCCTGACTAAAACTGTACCCTATCCTATTTGTTTGGCTTGACTTGTTCTCAAGTAGGGGAGAGAGGGAATTTATTCCTATCTTCCTTTTTAAAACTCTAAAACTCTAAAAATGCAAGGTAGGTTTCTGTGGGGGTAAAAAGTCCAACACATGAAAATTGTACTGTATTTCTTCAATATTTTTTGCCAGATGCTTGAGAGTGCCGGTTGCGCGAGTTCCAGTTAACTGAGACTTTACTGTACAATGAGCAGCATCTGAGTCCTACTAATACATGTGCCAAAAAGTTTTTTTTGTTTGTTTTGCATAATTATCTTCACAAAGTGATACTTGCATGATTATAGGATGTAAATATAAAACATACATATCAGTTCATCTATGTACTTCACCTCCCTAGTACCACTCAAGGTTATATTAAGGTTCTCTTGTATTTTCTTACTTCAATCCCCACTATTACATTAAGATACAATTCTGCAAGCTCAACTACTAAAGTAAAATGAAGGCAAAGAATAAACACATGCACAACCGCAAAAAAGCAGACATTTCTCGTCAGAAAGGAAGGAGATTTCTTTTCACAGCTACTTTGTGGTAATGGTTTACAGAACCTGAAAGCACAGCAGAAAAACTGTAAGGGCTCTATCCCAGCATCAGTTTTTGAAAAAAAAATGTAACAGCTGAAACCGCTCATGGGTAAGTGGTGACCAAGTGATGGGACTTCTCTCAGCATGGTGCAAAAATATAATTATTTTGTAAAGTGCACTGCAGATGGATTCACAAGTAATTAAAAGTAAATCAAATATATTAAATGTATGAACTGTGACAGATCTGTTGACATGACACTATAATGAATTAACATACTATGCATCTCAGCCATTAAGTACGTGGTTAAGATGTAACTGCGTACAAGACCTGTAACTTTTTTGCTGGGTTGTTGTCTAAGATGGTTTTCGCGTTTTACAGGTCATGCCCATATTTAATTTGCAAATGTACAACTTTATGTCACTATCTGCATACTTGTTTTATTCCACTTTCACAACTACATGTTGCTTTGGTTTTACTTTGAACCATCGAATGTTCAGAACATCGACGTTCTAATCATAGAGACCAGAACATCGAAGATTCAAAGTGGAAGTGCCAGGTAAGTAAAATTTTGGGTGTGCATGCAGGGCAGCAAGGTGTCCTGCATGTTGTGTGTGTGTGTGCGCCATCTGAGTGTGGCATTGCAGGTAGGGTATGGGAAATCTCCCGTTTAGCACTACCGCATATAGCGGTAAACGGGAGATTTTCCTTACCTAACTGTAGTGCGATCTCGGAGTTGGAATATTAAAGTAGAGGGGGTGTTGGGGCGCAGCCCCCCACATGGCGGGTGCAGGGGTGGAAGCCCCCCCTGCATAAAATAGTTTTTGTAAGTTTTTTTGTTTTTGTGTGGTTCATTTTGAACCTTCGATGTTCTAACATCGATGTTCTGGTCTCGATGATCAGAATTTCGATGTTCTGAACATCTGATGGTTCAAAGTGGAACCATTGCTTTTACTTTATTAAATATCTATATGTTGCAGTATTTATGCCTGTTCTTGTTATAGATCATGTGCACTGGTTGCTTTTGGTCCAGATCATGGCTAAAAAGGGTCCCCTGGACTTGTCCTCTAACCGATGTACAAATGAAAATTAAAGCAAAATTCTAAAGAGGATCTGCTAGCATTGTCCTTGCACAAATGAACATGGCCATTTTAAGTTTTAACAATATATAATGCCTGAAGAAACTGAAAAGTATTTACCAAAATTCAGCCTCTAAAGTAGTTTTACCACTACTTGATGCAAACAGACAAAAAGTAGAAGTATTAGGGTCATGTGCAGCAAAAAAGCTTCAAAAGGCCTGAACAGGAGGCAAACAAAATGCATGTGTGGCTTTACAGGATAAGGATGTAGTGAAAACACTTACGTAGTTAATACAGTTAACCTTAAGATAAATACTGGCCCCAGAGGCCATATCCCCTCATTTTCATTCAAATTATGCCAGACATTAGTTAACACGTTTAGTTTTCAGAAAAAATTATGTTGATACAAATCCCTTTTTTATACCACCATAATACTAGCATTTGTAGACTACCTCGGATTCTTCTGTTTATGTGTTTTTTTTTTCTGATTATCTGTTTTTATCCCTAGTTATTGAGGTCTGAAGACAGACTGTTACACTGGACAGCCATCTCTAATATGTAAAAATAGTATTAACATCTTTACAGTCAAATGAGCACAATGAAATGAATACAGACATTGTAAGCTGGATAAAACTAAGTATCAGCTATAATGACAATTATGCACTACTAAGCATCACCACGAGAGAGTTTTAACTGTCTTATTTATCACAGCTTTACAATAGCAAATCTGAGCACCAAATACAGGAAAAAAAATTAGCTAGTTTGTAGAAGCTAATGGTCACACAGAAGGGTTGTTGCCAATTCACTTTTTCTCTTTCAAAGGCAGCACTACTACTAGTAATGTTCACGTTACTTAAGTTCAGAATTCACTATATTTCCACCTACAAAAGACTGATAAGATGATCACAGATGACTTTTGCCAGACACGCCATAACTGCAGTGCTGCAATAAGGATCATAATCTGTTTAAGGCTCCAGAGGGAAAGTAAAGATGTTTAAGAGCTTACCATTACAGCAAATATCCTACTGATAAACCAGTGCAATATTCCTGACATTTCTGTTGCCACCACTAACATCTGGCTGTGGTACCACAGCTTTACCTTCCCAAGGTCATACGTCAGATGCATGACCTCAGTTAATAAATGTAGAGGTATACAGATGGACATAAGCTCATACCTCAGACCATCTCCAAGTCAGTAGCCTGAAGACGACTGAGAGATGGAGACTTGTCAGCTAGGAGGGGTGCAGCTTGAACAGGTAAAGTAAACTCCCCTATTTCCAAGCAGCAGGGTAGAGCTTAAAACAGAGAGGGAGAAGAAGTAAGAAGGAGTACAGAGGAGGAAGAGTGGGAAGGAATACTGCAACAGTGATCAGAAGGACATCTACTGTTATGGCAAGTTCTTACACAACTGTACTATGTCCTTATTGAAATTACTGTTACAGTACTCCTGGCATATGGATGATTACCTGAGCTGAAGGAGGTAGAAAGAATGTTGCATGGCTAATGAGTAGACGACCTCTCTAGAAGCTGAGCGAGGACAGACCTTGCCACCAGCCCTGGACCTGGAGAAACATTCAGTTTTGCAGTGTTTGCTGAAAGTGTGCATACAGGACTAAGTAGCAACTTGCAAGATAGACCTGGGATCCACTCTTTTGTGAAAGTCCCCTCAGGAAGTCACTGCCCTAGTGGAATGAACTTTTGGGCATGAAGGCAAGTACTAACCATAGTGTGAATAGCAGGAGGGCATGGCCTTTGAGATACAAGTTGAAAGAGTTTGTTTGAAGATAGGATGGCTCGTCTTATGGCCCATAAAGGACACAAAACAGTTGGTCAGTCTTTCTGAAAGATTTAGATTTTGCCCAGATAAAATCTCAGTTGTCTGGAAAAGTTCAGAGAATGTAAGATTCTTTCACCCCTATCCTGGGAGTTGGGAAAGAGGGTAGGTAGATGGACAGCACTGTATGAGGCAGCTTGGTCACTACTTTAGGCATTAATGATAGATAAGCCCCAAGAGCTGTCCTTGTGGAAAATAAGAAAAGATATAATGGCTATGATTGTCTGTAGCTCAGAAACTCTTAGAGCAGATGTGAGCCAAAAGAAGTATAAAATTTTGCATTTGGAAAACTAAAGTGACAGAAAATGCTAGTTTAAAGGGCGGTAATGTTATATTTTCCAACACAAAATTGAGATCCCAAGGAGGAAAGATGGGTTTCCTTGGTGGGTTAAGATGTAGTACTCCCCTCAAGAATAGCTTGCCCTCTGCTCTGGCCATAAGTAAGGGGTTTAGAGACAAGCAGGCATTGATAGCATACACGTGAGCTTTGATAGAAGCATAAGCCAAGCCTGAATTAAGTAGTTTGCAAAGATATTGTAAGACAGCAAAAGCCTGTGATAAGAGTGAGTCCTGGCTGTGTTTGTAGTGCCGATAAGAAAATCTTTTCCATTCAGCTGTGTAAGATTTTCTTGTGATGGGTCTCCTGGCTTCCTGTAGTAGTCGAACAACCACCTCCTCAGTGCCTTAGAGGGATTAGAATTCTACCATCCACAGAGTCAGGCTGATTAAGGAAAGATTTGCATGGCAAAGCAATCTTTTTTTGTTGAGTGATAAGGTCTCGCTGCAGTGGTATTTTCCTATAATTTCCTTCTGTCAAGTGAAGTAGCAATGGGGTCTTGGCCAGATGGGGGCCAGTAAAAAGTGCTTTGGCGCTTCCTTTTGCACCTTTAGAAGAGTTTTTGGAAGTAGAGGTAGTGGAGGGAAGGCATAGAAGAACTTCCCTCTCCACTGAAAGGAGAAGGCATCTGTCCTCCAGGCTGAAGGACAAGGTTCCTTCATGTAGAACTGGGGGAGCTGATGGTTGGCTGGTGATGCAAAATAGCCTCTCTGGGGTGTGCCACACTGATAAGTGACTCTCTGGAAGACCTGTCTGCTCAGGGTCCATTTGTGGGAGTCCTCCAAGGAGCTGCTTAGGGAGTTTGTCGGGACATTGTCCTGTGAAGGGATGCATGTGGCTGTGAGGGCGATATGCATCTGGGTGGCCAAGTTCCATACCTCATGTGCTAACCAGCGCAACTGGTAAGGTCTGGTGCCTCCCTGTTTATGTGCCACTTAACTGTGGTGGTGTCTGCATACACTAGGAGTGGAAGTGTTCTGGGTTTCCATATCTGACAGAAGGTCTGTAGTGCTTGCAGAATAACCCTGTTTCCTTCAAATTAATGTGATCGTTCAGGAACGGTGCTTGCCATCTGTCCATATCACCGACTCTTGTCTGAGACACCTACATGAACTGGTAACCATTTGAAATGTCAGGAACCGCTAGAGTTCATCTCGAAATACAGAGACTGAATGGCCGAAATAACAGACTTACATATACCAAGTCCAAGAGGGTTCCTATCGCATTATCGCAGACACATTTTGTCAAATGTGTCTTGATCGAACCTAAAAGAATGATGAGGCAAAATAGCGAAGCGACTTTTCAGCAAATTCTTTCTCTGGGAAAGAATTTGCTTGGCCACTTTTGTTACTTTGCCATTTTTGGCACTGCAGTGTGATCTCGGAGATGGCATATATAAGTAGGGTGTGTGTGTGTGGGGGGGCATAGCCACCCACAATATGTAATTTTTTTTTTTTTTTTTTTTTTTGGAACATAGATTTTTTTCCCTTGGAAAAAAATCGCTGTTCTGAGGTTTCAATGTTGTAAGCTTTCACTTACATGGGGTCGGATTCATTGTCGTTCGCTTTTGTAAGTGTGCGATAATATAATACAGACCTGTCCAAGATGCTTCCTTTTCCAAGCTGTGGTGATGTTGGAGTTTATATATAAAAGTTCAAGGGGTGTGGGAAGTTTTAAGCAGAAGAGCAATTTTTGGAGATTCGTTCTTCTCCTGTGTTTTCAGTCTTTTTGTTTTTCGGCACTCTGCATTTCGAGTGCAAACATTTCAATAGGGAGCTATGTGAATTTCTTGAATAGGAGTAGGTGTGAAGGGAACTCTTGAGTTGAGATTGATCTGCTCCTTCTACCAAAGTAGCTTCTTTTTAAGGCAAGGGAGGATAGGGATCAGGGTGTCCAAGCAGTGAGTGTGTTGGAATGATAAGATTTCAGATACCACTCTATTTTCCTCATATAAAGTCTGGCTAGGGAAAGCGTTAGCATGGTGGCTGTCATGAAACTAAACGTTCTAAGGATCTCCCTTGCTCTGCAGTGTGGTAAAGAGGAGAGACCTACAAAAAATTTGGACAAGCTCTGAACATTATCCTGAGGGACAAAGGCATGTGATTTATTTACGTCTAGTCTGCAAAACCAGGTCTTATTTAGGAACCAGGAGGGATTTTTTTGTGTAGTTGACTGTGAATCCCAGATTTGTCAGGAGTTGGAGTGTAACATGTAAATGTTGGAGAAGGATGCCTGGAGAGAGAGAGAAAGAGCTTGGAGCAGTAGATCATCGAGGTAAGGAAATATTTGAATTCCTTGGGTGTGGCAGAATGCCATCACTGGTGCTAGACATTTTGTGAACACCCTTGGTACAGTGTAAAGACCAAAAGGCAAAGCAGTAAAACAAAGTGCGATGAGCCAAAGAAAAACCTGAGGAATTTCCTGCAAGAAGGACAGGTATGCACAAGTAGGCATCCTTCAGGTCCACGCACACTAGAAAAGCCTGAGGGAGAAAGAAAAGCAAGAGTGAGTGAAGAGAGCACTTTGAAAATTGGTACTTTCAAGAATGTGTTGAGAAGGGAACGGTTTAGGATAGGCCTCCATTGTCCTTTTCTTGGCACCAGAAAGATTATGGGGTAGGAGCCCTTCCTCATATAGTGTTTGGGGACTTGTTCGATGGTGTTCTGATTTAGGAGGTCTTGAATAACAGAAGCAAATGTCAACAAGTAAATAAAATGCTATAGCTAACGTAACAAGCATTATACGTAACATATATTGCTATACGTCATATAACCTAAGCAACATTACATAAATGATTAAATTCCTGCCTTTATTTTTTAAACAAGAAACATCTTTACTGAACCATCACTTAATACACATGCAATCATACATTTATATAAATGAAAACAAAACAGACACAATGCATTTTACATCACAAATCATACTGACACACTCCCAATTGCAAACATAATACATCACTTATAATCTACCCAAGCTTTTTCAGTCAAACATTACATAGCTCATTTAAGTCCTGCTGCCTTTTAAACCTCATTCCTCCCTTGTATGCATTGCTCCCACAATTCCCATTTTTTTCCTATGTAGTTTGCTCCTACTCTTTTCTAAAGATCTCAATTTCAGTTGTTTTATCTCTGTTACTATATTCATTATTTCTATTACAGTTGGTTTAGATTTTGATTTCCATTTTCTAGTAATTGCTTTTTTGGTAGCGATCATTATTACACAGCAAGGCCTTACGATGTCTAGGCAATTCCGATTCTGTATCATAGCTCAGAAAAATTCTCTCCCATGTCAGACCAATCTGCCAACCCAGCATCTCTGACAATGCATCCCGCAGGGAATCCTTAAAGTCTGCCAGCCAATTCACCGCACTCCCAGAAAATATGTTCCCAATTACCTCCTTCTTCCCTGTCAGACCTCCAACATTTGCTGTCTGTCTGAGGAAAAATTCTCTGGCGTCTACTTGGGGTATAGAAATATCTATGTAACCATTTCCAGATAAAAAATCCTAAATCTTCTAGATTTCGTTGCATATTTGGGAGACATGCATATATTCTCCCATCATTTCTTCATAAATTGCTTATCCAGTCTCTCTTCCCAATCCTTTCTACCTCTTCTAATTGATTCTTATAGTTATCATGCAGTATTTCATATGCTGTACTAATTATTCCTTTTTTTTAATGGCCACTTCTGTTCTAGATTCTACTAAAAACTGTACCAAAGCTGGTAACCATCCTTGTTGATGGACATAACCCATTTGTCTGTGGTAATTGTGTTTCACAAGGCCATGGAGAGTAATAATCTTTTAGAAAGTGGGATAATGGGACTATGGGGAAGGCAGGGGGTTAGTTGCACATTTTTATTTCAAAAGGGAGGACACCCAGACACAGGTTCCCTCCCTATGAGGTTTGTCGGAGTACCTTTATTTTTTTTAGCAGTTTTTCAGTTGTCCTAGGATCCTTTCTGAGGAAGGATGTACATTTAGAAGGGCAGTTCCTATGATATCTAAGAATTGACGAAAGTAGACCCTGCCTAAATTCTTTTCATAGTCTTACCTTGATATTGCAGAGTTTTGTACAAATTGGGGGCCAAACAAAAAATCTTTGACTAAGGGGCATTCTAAAAGTTGACATTTGTAACAAGCAATTTGCTACAGTTTAAAAAATAAAAAATATATAACTTTTTTTTTAAATAACACATGAGCACCATAGCACTCTATGAAGGCAGGGTATAAACTGTAGCAAACATTACTACAATTTAAAAGAATAAATTATGTTGAAGGAAGGTTGGGGGCATGGCACAGAAACAGAACCTGAATGGCTGGGGCGGTGGGGGGCTGGTGTTTGTTGTGCATCTGGTTACTGTGCCAGAAGAAGGAAAACACTTTTTTTTGCTCTTCAATATGAGTGCTGGGCGTGGGGCGTAGATCTAACTGTAATAAGCCAATCACTTACAATGTATCAATCGGCTTATTAGGTGAAGTGCTTTTTTGCCTAGCTCTTCAGTTGTATACAGAGGAGGTGGGGCACTGGTTCACAGCACCGGCACTGGGTGTTGGTTGAACCAAGTACGTTTCTGATGCTTAATGCTGACAAAACATATCCAAATCAACTGAGAAGACAAATAATACAAAGGATACATAAATCACATCTGGGAACAGTAAAGGAAAAAAATTATGCTCTGACCTGGAACGTTAGCTAAAACGGAATGAAAAATGCAAATATGCTCTATCTGAAATTCACAGCAAGACAACAACCTAAAGAGACATGCTTCTGTAACCAGTTCAAGACTTTGTATAAAGTCGTATAAGTAATGATTTGCTCCAATTCAGTGAAGCCATATTATATCATAGGTATGGATTATTCTAAATTCCCAGAAACAATAAAACTGACAATGCACCCACTGAAGTGTAATTACTACACCAAAGTCTATATTCTTGAGATAAGAGATATCAGATACTGTCATTTCTGATAATGGTGCACAATATACAAAGTCAAGAATTCAGAAACAAACTTATCTGTGAGTGAGAATTAAAAGCACAATGTCCACAGTTCCATGAAAAGAAATGATCATAAAACAGTGCCACTTCCAAAAACGCTAAAGCCTGAAATAACTAAAATCACTTAAATAAACATTTTTTGGGGGTGGGGGGTCTTCAGTCCCCTGCATTCCTAATATTAGGGGTGGGGGGCAAAGCCTCCCACACCCTGCTATTCATATGCTAACTTTAAGATCACAGTCTCTTTGATTAAAGAAAAATCCCCTATACACTGAAATTTCAGTCTGAGTATGAATCCACAGAAGTGCATTTTAGTGGCACAACAGTGTAAATTACTAAAATCTTACAAATTTATGAATGGCAAAGTCCAGGCCAAATATTTCGCAAACCAGTGGGAAACTGCAGAGATGTAGCCAATCGGAGAAGAACCTTAAGGTAAACCATCATCTCATAATGTTGGAATACTTCATTGCAATTACTGCTTACTCATCAGCTCAGCTGTTAATGGACAGAAGGGTGAGAAGCACACTGTCTACTTCAGCTACACTACTAATCTTTCAAACTCAACAAAATAATTAATAAGAGATGGAAAGAAGTTAGAGGCAAATTCTGCTATGAAAGAAACTGCAAAAAGCTATCAGATTTACAAACTGGAAACTATATAAGAAGCCAAAAACCATGGACAAGTCTGCAACCTAAAGCTGAACTAGTTGCTAAAGCATCTAAAGACCCAAACCCAGGGGAAGAAGGTAAGGTGTACAGAAGAAATTAACATATTTGTTTGCGTAAATTCTAAAGTCAAAATTTTGGGAAGAATAGCAACAAGAAGTGTCACAGCCAGCCTTGTGAAAAAATAAGTATAAGAAAGATAGGCTGGTCAGGAGTTGCAAAATTTTAACTGAAGCTGTACTACAGCAAGAACTATTCCAAAAAAGCTCAGATAATTGATGTAAGCACTTCTATACAACAGACTACTGAAAAAAGCAAAGAGATACATATAGACTGTTCCAAGACTAGATCCAAGACATATGTAGTCGGTGTCCATGCTTTATAGGACTACAAAGGGCATCCCACGGTTGTTCTATACAAATAGGAACCACCACATAAAATGTTCCTCGATGGAAGGGACCAGGACCAAGATCTTGACCACAGGGTGCCTGTGTTTTCAGGTACCATGGGAATTTCCTCATGTACTAAGGGGACAAACAATCCCTCATAAGTACAGCAAGGTGTACAGCCCAAAACATCTCTATCTCAATTCAGAACCAAAAACGGCCAGCGCACATAAATCAGCTCTCCAAAAAAGATTTTATTGACTAAAAAGTCTTCTGATCTTCTTCAAAGCATATTTCCATACATTTTCTACATCCAAAGTACAAAACGAAAACATTCCATCACCCAAATGATGAAAAAAATTAGCATACCAGTTTCTGCAAATATGCCTTCATCAGTGCAATAACCAGTTCAATCCCTCAGTCGAATAATAAATACCTTCATTAAACTCCAATGGCTAACTACAAATGGTCATTAAGTCCAGGTGCAAACAAACTCCCCAGCTTAATTATCCAACATTTTTCTTTTTTCTTAATCTAATATACTATTCCAACCTATTTTATTACTTCCATTTAAGTCAATTCTATCAATAAAACTGAATCTGGCAGAAGTATGTTTAACAGTATGCATAAATAAGGCATTTGAAGAACAAGCACATTGGATGTCACTCAAAGGTTCTGAAATTTGTAATTTGAAAGGAAGTGAAGTTTGGCCCATATAAAATGCGGAACATATACACACTGCCAAATATATGATCCAATCAGAATTACGATTTCCATACATATTAATGTCAAAAACCTTAAATATATTTCTAGATGCAAACGGATTGCTTTTGCAAACATATTTGTAAAAACTACAATTGCTGCATGGATAAAATCCCAACAAAGGCTGACCATCTAAAGTCATTTGGTGTGAAACCAATTCCTTATGGAAAGATTTTTTATGATTAAACCAGTCCCACATAGTTTCCCCTTTGCTGTAAGAAAAAAGACATCTAGAGAGTATCAAATCCCTCAACCAATCATCGGTTAATAAAATATTCCAATGTTTTTGTATCAAATTAACAAAAAAATGGTATTAGTTCCAAAACTCACTAGTCTAAGTTGTGATTCCTTAGCTTCCTTCACTTATACTGCAATAATTCTGACCTGTCCAAATTAGGAGTGGTTAATAACATCGACCACATTTTTACCTTTGTAACTCCGGTCACAGAACCTATCAAATCCAGTTGACAGTTCTCCAACTCCTATTCCGAAGAACATATTCTCCGAAGTCTAAGGAACTGTAATTTTGGGATATTGCGTCATGCAAAAGAGTATCAAATTGTTGAGGTTTCCTAAACACAGTACTAGCTAAAGTACCATCTTCCAGTACCATAACTTGCACATCCAAAAAAGTAATGCTGGTAGGGTGAAAATGTACTGTAAATTGAACTCTCCCACTTATTTTCATTCAAATAATCAACAAACTCTAGTAAATAAGTGGAGTCAGACCTCCAAACAAGCCAACAGTCATCTAGGTATAGTACAGTTGTGTACACTTACCATAAATATAGATGTTAGAGTGTATTCACTGTTGCAGTCATTACATTTGGGTTATCTGCTTGCAGGTTGCCCTCAGTCGGCCTGATTAACAAAGTCTTGGGTCCTGCGTCGGTTGCTGTCTCTTCTTCCATGACGTCAGGGTCGTGAGGGGTATAAAACATGTAGCCGAAGCCAGGACATCAGTTTTTCTTAACCCAGATGTCAGGTGCCCCCCAAATGGGGAGCAAAATATATAAGAAACACAAAAATATACCTCCAAACAAAAGCAAATACACCAAAAAGGCTTTTAAGCATAATAAAAGAAAGGAGAGGTATAGTAAAAGAAAAACAGGGAGCTGGAGGGAGGGTAACCAGGACTGCAACAGTGAATACACTCGAACATCTACATTTATGGTAAGTGTACACAACTGTACTATGTTCATCGTGTTTCACTGTTGCAGTCATTACATTTGGGTAGATTCCCAAAGATAAGGTTGGGAGGATGGATTTATACAGCATTAGGACCAGCTATAAGACCCTGCCAAACAGCAGTGGCAAAGCCAGCTCTGGATTTAGAGAAAATTGTTAAGTGATAATGCTTGGTGAAAGTATGAACTGAACTCCAGGTAGCAGCTTCTAGAATACCCCTGGTAGGAACACCTCTGAGAAAGGCTGCTGAAGTAGATGCAGCCCTGGTGGAATGAGATCTGATCCCCTGGGGGATAGGTTTTCCATGGTGCTAATAACAGAAATGAATACAATGGCATATCCATTTAGAAATGGTTTGCTTTGAAATAGTCTTCCCCTCTGCCCCTGCAGCAAACGCTACCAGCAGTTGTTCAGTTTTTCTCCTGGATTTAGTCCTGTCCAAGTAGAATCTAAGTTGTCTGTGTACATCCAATGAATGCAGAATCCACTCTCCCTTGTTCTGTGGATTGGGAAAGAAAGATGGCAAATGAATGGACTGATTAAGAGCCACAGTGAATACCACCTTGGGCATGAATGATGGATTGGTCCTGAGTGACAACCTGTCTGCATGAAAGATGATGAAAGGCTCCACTGCCATAAGGGCCTGTAATTCAGATACCCTTCTAGCTGAAGTGATAAGGAAGGCTGTTTTCCAGGAAAGAAATTTTAAGTCTGCAGTTGCAGCTGGCTCGAAATGAGGTAGTGAGTTTCTCCAATACAAAGTTAAGGTCCCAGGGCAGGGGTTGGAGATCTCCTGGGTGGTCTCAAGTTTTTGGCCCCTCTGAGACACTGCTTTAAAAGAGGATGAGAGAAGAAAGGGGAGTCTGTGTTGTAATGAGCTGAAATGGCTGAGGCATGGATTTTTATGGAAGAAAAAGACAGACCCTTATGAAGCATCTCAGTTAAGTATTGCAAAATTTGAGGTAAATTGGGCACTGCTGTGCTCATCCCTTGAGATTGATTCCAGGCACAGAATTTTTTCCATTTGTCAGCGTAAGATTTTCTAGTACTAGGTCTTCTCGCCTCCAAAATGACATCCATCACAGGTTTTCTGAGGGATGCTAAGAGTGAATTTAAGTGATTAGCCAAGCTGCAATATTCAATGTTTGGAGCTGAGGGTGCAAAATTTGGTTCTCCTGCTGAGACAGTAAGGAAGGTGTCTGAGGCAGGTGCCACAGAGAAATGTGTGACACACTGCATAGGAGTGGGCACCAGTGTAGGTTTTTCCAGCTGAGGGACAGAGCATCCACTTTCCAGGCTTTTTTGTGATGAGTTCTTGTGCAAAATTTGTCCAACTGGTAGTTCTGGGGTGAGGCAAAAAGATCTATGTCTGGGCTCCCCCATTTGTGTGTCAACATGTTGAAAATCTGTGGTTCCAGTTTCCATTCATGAGGGTCCATGAGATTTCTGCTTAGTTCGTCTACCAGAACATTCTGCTTTCCTGGCAGGAATTGAGCTTGTAGTTGTACTTGGTAGCTCAAGGCCGTGTTCCACAATGCCATGACTAGTCTGCAGAGGAGATAGGAATGTATACCCCCCTGCTTATGCACCACATAACTGTGGTGTTGTCCGTCTTTATCAGTAATTGTCCTGGATGAAGGTAGTCCTTGAAGGCTGTCAGTGCATTCTGTACAGCTAGCATTTCTTTTTGATTGATATGAAGGTGCAATTGATTTGGGCTCCATTTGCCCTGAATGCACTTCCCTACCAGATGAGCCCCCCATGCATAGTCTGATGCGTCGGTAGTTAGGGTTTGGGCGGCACGGGGTGGTGTGAATGGCAGTCCCTTGTTTTGGTGGCAGGCCTCTGCCCACCATAGGAATTCTAGGTACAGGCAAGGTATGACAGGAATCATTGTTTCCAGGCTGTGACTATGTTGACTCCATAAACCTTTTAAGTACCACTGAAGTTTCCTTATATGCAGTCTTGCATATGGAATTAGAAGAATGCATGAGGCCATGAACCCCAAGGCTTGCAGGATTTGCCTTGCAGATAAGCAGGGTTTTTGTGGCCACCTGTTTGAAGTAAGTCACCAAATGAATTTGTTTTTCTGGCGTAAGGAAAGCCATCTGGGCAGTTGTATTCAAGCTTGCACCCAGAAATGTAACTTTTTGAGAGGGTACCCGTTGTGATTTCTTTTCATTTATGGTGTACCCTAGACAGGTTAGAAGTCTTTTTACAAATGCCAGATGTTGTAGAAGAATGGCCTGGTTTTCTGCCTGGATTAGACAATTGTCCAGGTATGGATATATTTGAATATTTATTTGCCTGTAAAATACAATTACTGGGGCCAGGCACTTTGTGAATACCCTGGGCGCAGTAGACAAGCCAAAGGGCAGTGCAGAGAACTGATAATGCATGCAGCCTGCTCTGAAGCGTAGGAATCTTCTGCAAGACTCCCTGATTGGGATATGCAGGTAAGCCTCTTAAGTTGAGAGTTGTCAACCAGGCATCCTTGCCTAGCATAGGAAGTAACTGGTGAAGAGTCAGCATTTTGAATTTTGGAATGTCCAGAAAGGTGTTTAAAGTTGACAGGTCCAGAATTGGATGCCATGATTTGTCTTTTCTGGGTACCAGGAAAAGTCTGGAATAGATACCTAGTCCCTTTTCCTCTTCTGGTACTAGTTGAATAGCCCCCATGTTTAGGAAGGAAAATACTTGTTTCTGAGCCTCTGCCAACTGATTTGGGGGCAGGTCTGGCCACCCGCTTGGTGTTGGTAGCATGTGGAAATGAAATCTGTATCCCTGGGACACTATATTTAAAACCCATTTGTCCTGGGTTATAAGTTGCCAGTTTCTTGAATGAAGAGCCGGTTTTCCCCCCAAAGGGGCAGCTAAGAGGCAAGTGCTTGGTAATTTCAAAGGGAAGTCATTGAGACTGTTTACCATAGGGCAGTGCCTTGTTGTTTCCAGATTTGGAAGTGGAAGCACCCCATTGCTTAGTTCTGAAAGTCCCTTGGGACTGAAACCTTGTGGTTTTGGAGTGTCTGGGTTTGGCTGTAGTGGCTCTGGAAGGAGCTGGAAAGGACCAGTTTTTAGTAGGCCAATGCCTACTAAATCTAGGAGGTTGCACTTGTAAGAAGTCTTTCATGGTTTGCATAGATTTAGTTTTATCTTCCATCTTTTTTAGAACTTCTTCAGCCCTATTGCCAAATAAGCAGTCCTGCTGTAAAGGAGCATCCAAAAGTTTTGCTTTGACATGATCAAGCAGAGATTGCTCAAGCCAAGCATTCCTTCTAAGCACACACCCAGTAACAGCAGCCCTACAGGAGGCCTCTAAGGAATCAAAACCACACTGCAAAGTATGTTTGCCAACTTGTTCAGTTGAATGCAATAAATCCTGCAACTCTTCATTCTCCACACAGTCATAAATCAACATAATTTTCTGTAAAGCAGCCCCATGATATGCTGTTATCTTAACATATGGAATTGACAGTTTAAAGCCCTGATTGCTAAGGCTGCAGAAGTATAAACCTTTTTACCCAATCTATCCAGTGCCCTGGAGTCTCTATCAGAAGGGGTAGGATTTTTAGCAGTAGAAGCTTTAATGGCCTTGGGCCCCTGAGAAATGATTGCAGGGTCCGCAACATGACTTTTGAAAAGGAATTTGTGGGACTCAGGAACCCTGTAGTACCTGTCTGGTTTGCTAGGGGCTAGAGGCAAGGAATCAGGGGCCATACTGGATTCCGAAAACACATCAACAACATCTAGTACAGGAGGTATAGCCAAAGGCCTACACTGAGGAAGAAGGAAGTCCCTAAGCCTCTTTTTGGATTCAGAGAAATCCTGACTTTCCCAGTGGAAATGCTCCCTTAAGGTATGTAAAGTTTCCCCAAAAGAGAAATCCTCAGGCGGAGAAGCAGAGGGAATGGAATCCTCTGCATCAAAGTCCTCATAAGTACGCATGGACAAATCCAGATCATTAGAAGAGTCAGAAGAAACAGAATCCTGTTCAGAAGATTCATAGTCAAATTCAATCCTAGGCCTCTTGGAGGGGGGGGGGGGGGTTTGACTACCCCTGACTAGAGTAATTAAATCTTCAGCCATTTTGATCATTTGTTTTTTAGGCATAGGGACCTGAACAAGTGGCCTGGGCGTCAGTTTTTTAGACATAGATCGAGATTTAGGGCTAAGCACTGAAGTGGAGTCTGTTTAATATGCAAGTCTGTAGGCCTGAATACACCCTCAGAAGCCGGTGCCTGCTCAACGGCTCCGGACCCATCCAAGGTAGAGACATCCGCAGGTTCCAAATGTGAAGCATCTCGCTGCATACCGGACTTCAAATGGGTCTCAGTAGAGGCCTGCGAATCAGAAGTTGCAGGTATCAGGGGCTGCGAAAGCGCCTCACTGAGTACCGACGAACTGGTGACTGGCTTAGGAGAAGCGTAGTCGGTAGTTTTGGACTTTAACGGCCTGTCTTTTTCTTTGCGCTTTTTCGGTATTCCAGTAGTCAGATGGCTAACCGATGTAATTTCTGGATAATTAAACCAAGAACCGAAATATTTTGAAGCAAAAATTTACAAGACGACGGATAGTGTGCTGATTAAATAATGCACAAAACTGACAGCAAGGTATGTCATGGTCAGGGCCTAGACAAGGAATACAGTATAAATGAAAATCCTTATGAGGTATTTGCTTTCCACAAGTAATACAATTATTAACTTTTACTGACATCGGAAAGGAGCAAGAAAAAGTTTCCCCAACGGGGTACTTAGCTTTAAGTTGAAGACTTCGGTTCTGAAACTTGAAAACAAAGACTTCAGGAGTCTGCCGACCGGCACTTGCGAACGGCTTCTGCTTCGGGCACTGCGCGGCAAGAAAGGCTGATGTAATGGTGTCGGCTGCATGTTTTAAACCCCTGACGTCATGGAAGAAGAGACAGCAACCAACGCAGGACCCAAGACATTGTTAATCAGGCTGACTGAGGGCAACATGCCAGCAAATTACCCAAATGTAATGACTGCAACAGTGAAACACGAACATCTGCTCCAAATATCCATTGATTCCAAGAAAAAATTTTGGTTACCGTCATATATAATTTGCTCTTCAGTATACCCCATAAACAAGTCTGCATATATGGAGCAAATGACACCCCCATGGCTGTACATTTGAGATATTAACAACATTGATCCCTAAAGTAAAAAAACAGTATTAGTTAACAGATATTCTGTAAGACGAAGCAGAAATGTGTTAAAACCAGGGCTGTATAATGAAGTCTGATGCAACCAAAACTCTAAGGCATAAGCCCAGCCCAATGATGGATATTAGTATAAAGGGCAGAAACAACAAGGATATATAACCCTTCTCAATTTGTATATCCTGTATAATGTTAAGAAATTGCATTGTATCTTGTATACAAGATTGTACAAACTCTAACAAAGGCTTCAGGTATTGTGCCAAATAAACCAAAAAGGGTTCTGTCAATGACCCCCACCAGAGACTATTGGCCTGCCTGGAGGTTGTCGAAAATCTTTATAAATTTTAGGTAACATATAAGAACGTTGTTTAATTGGATCTTGAACTGTTAAATGGTAGACTGTCTCCTTAGAAATAATCCCTTTATCCTGAACTAGTCATAAAAACTTGTCTATCTCATCTTTAAACTTGGCTGTGGGGTCCAAATGCATCCTCTGATAAAAACGATGGCCTGACAGTTGTCCCTGTGCCTCACTATAGTACACTGCCTAATCCTAGACCACTACTGCACCTCCCTTTGGCTGCTATATTAATAAACAATAGTTTATTTTTACTCACATTTTTAATAGCCTGTTGTTGATTTGCTGACAAATTATTATGAACAATATTTTTTGTGAGAATTATACATGAAAAATGTAAATCCCTTAAAATTTGCTGTTGAAAAATAGCAACATTTTTATTAGAAGGAGGTATAAAGGTAGACGGTCTAAACCTAAAATCAGTATCACCCTCATCAACATGCAACTTTTTTCATTAAAAAGCAATTTAAGATTCAACAATCAACAAAAATGTATAACATCCTGTGCAAAAACATCTTCTGATACTAAATAACTAGGTATAAATCCAAGACCTTTATTCAATAACCTGTTTCAGCAACAGACAATTGTGTGGAGGAGATATTTTGCACATTCTGGCTAGTTCTTATTTGGGAACCATCATCTGTAGCAATGTCTCTAGGGTGGAGACCCCAGTGCTAATGCTTACATCCAGCCCTTCTGCCTCTTCTTAAGGGATAACTATTATTTTTAGCTGTTGGGGACTCAGTGGGTGTTCTAACATCACTATCACTGAGCAAAGAAAATTCTTCAGCTGATGTTTCTAAAGTATAATCATGCCGCTTAAAGATAGACTTCCTCCTTTTACATTTGCCAAAGACAGACAAACTGTTAATATCTTCAGAAAATTGAACAGATTTTTGGATACTAAATTATTTTCCACATAAATAATCTTTATGTCCCTCTGAAATTTTATAGTCATATGTAACTTCAAATCTCTTTTCACTAGCATTAAATCCTCAGTAAGTGGAACAAAATACATGATACTCAGGTTTGTTTTCAAAAGATTTTACCGAATCACAATTTAGTAACTCTGCTCACCAAACTCGCAATCTTACGCTCATAAAAGGACATTAAAACTTTAACAAAAGACATAGAAGCAAACTGTTGAGCTTCTTGCTATTCTTGAAGCAACAAACATCTATGCCTTTAACATAAGGTTAAATGCAGACTCATAGGACCCTAGAAGTAATGCCCATAGCAAGATATGCTTTAAATAGTCTGAAGTGCCAAATTTTAGATTGCAACTCTTTCATATTGAGAGAGATCAGTTTAAATATGTCTAAACATGAAGACAAGTTTGGTATAGTACCTGTTTGTCCTAGTCCACATTCATGAGAATGTTCAAAGACACCTAAATCATCTTTGCGTGCTGAAAGGCCCCTCAAAAGATGAGCGAGATCCATCTTGCACCAAAACAGAATTATAACAAAAACAATCCTTGTAATTCCATTCTTCAAATCAAGAGCAGAAATCCTTCCACACACCTTTCAGCAAGACAGAAAATTCTGGGCCTCCTTATGGGACAGTTCTCCATATATCACCATCCACCAAAGCATATCCCCCAGACATCTGCTATAAGCTCGTCTTCTAAAATAAATACAAAAATCTTGTGGCGGCCACTATTAAGGTACTAATACAAAAGATGCGTCATCATGAATGTAAAAATAGTGTCCCAATGTTGTCCATAAATATTCATATTTGCAAATATTCCCAATGTTCATTCAACCAACACTTGGGACTTATGACCCTGCCACATAATTCACCCAGGCAAAATAACCCAGACCTCATTCATAAATTCATCTCCTTGCATTTAAAAATCTTCCATTGATTGTACAACTTATATCAGGCTGATTATTGAGCAGCCACTATCAAAACAAACACAACAGCTGCAGATACAGATTTGGCCACAAACAATCAGCACATGACTTAATCAGGCAACTAAATATTATTTAACTCATTAAAGCTTGTTGAAGAATAAATGCAGAGTGCTGAATGTGTCAACAGGGTGGGGAAGCAAACAAACCATTGGGCAAACAATCCCTTGTAAGTGTGGCAAGGTACAAGGCCCAAAGCAGCTCCGTATCTCAATTCACAACCAAAAATTGCCAACACACATAAATCAGCTCTCCAAAAACATTTTTATTGACTAAAAAGTCTTCCGATCATCTTTAAAGCATTTTTCCATACATCTTCTACAGCCAGAGTAAAAAACAAAAACATCCTATCACCCAAAGTGGGAAAACTTAGCACACTGGTTTCAGCAACTACGCCTTCATCAGTGCAATAACCAATTCAATCCCTCAGCAGAAAAATAAATACCTTCATTAAACCCAATTTGGCTAACTACAAATGGTCATTAAGTCCAGGTGCAAACAAACTCCCCAGCTTAATTATCCAATATTTTTCTTTTTTATCTAATATACTATGCCAACCTGTTGTATTATTTCTATTTAAGACAATTCTATTAATTAATAAGACTGAATGTAGCAGAAGTGTGTTTAATAGTATGCTTAAAGAGTTCGAAGAACAAGCACATCGGATGTCACTCAAATGTTCCGAAATTCGTGATTTGAAAGGACATGAAGTTTGGCACACAAAATGCGGAACATGTCTGCCTGTGTCTTTCGGCTTTTCCCGGTTAGGGGTCGCCACAGCGGAACTCCGGTCCGCTAATGATTGGTAGTTGATTTTTACGTGCCGAGTTACCAGCTCTGACGCACAACCTTCAACGAAGGTACGCCCATTCACGCATGTCTCCATGCAGAACACGCTCTAGCTGAGAATCGAACCGGGCAGCGTCTTACTGTGAGGCGACAATGCTACCGCAGCACCAAATGCGGAATATGTACACACTGCCAAATATATGATCCAATCAGAATTACAATTTCCATAAATATTCATGTCAAAAATTAGATGCATTTCTACATGTAAATTGTTTACTTCTGCAAAATTGTTTCCTCATGTACACGTTGGCCAAGGGAATTGATAGAGGCCAACATATAACTCACAGCTTTGATATTCCATGGCTCTCTGCATTTCTTTGACCTGATCTGCCTAGATGAGAAAGTCATCCAGACAAGAGTAGAAATGGATTGCTTGAAGTGGCCACATATTCGTGTTAAGCATTTGATAAATACACTAGGTGCTGTGAAGATACCATAGCGCAAACAAATAACAAAGTGCTGGTACCCTGATCTGAATCTCAGTAACTGCCTGTGCTCTTTTTGTATACATTCAAGTATGCACTCTTTAGGTCTAGGGCAATCAGATGAGCTGGTGTATAAAAACAGTGCCTGTAGAGTTAGCATCCTAAATGTTGTAAATCTTAATTACTTGTTTAACCTAGCAAGATCTACTATGAGTTAAGGTTCATTGTTCATTCACACCAAGAAAAGCCTGGAGTCAAAACCATGCTCTTGCTTCCACAGGGGAGCTGTATCAATGGCTTCCAAGTGAAGGAACTGTGCCAAAACCAGTTGTGCTACCTCCCCCCTATGTTAGGTGGGGTAGGGGATAGCAGATATTTCCATGTAGGAAGAAAAGGCTTCGATTTCTGTCTTCAAGTCTGATGAAATGATCTCCCTCACTTATTTGCAGTTTCAGATAACTAACAATCTTTAAAATGAGAAGGCTTTGCATGCAAGAGGTGGGCTGGAAAGGAAGATGGTAAGGACTGAGAACACAAATAATGGCTATGAAACAATTCTTAGTGTATGGATCGTGACCTGCTCCACTTACTACCGGTTGCAGAAAAAAAAAGAATAGAAGCCAAGTGTTTTTCCATCCATCAAAGCCTTTTAAAATTGGTAAAACACGTTTAGTACTGTCAAACTGACAGAGTGAAGTAACTAAGAGTCCTTCTGAAGAACAAACTGTTTTAAAACTGTTATGACACTATTCTGCCACACTTCTTGTATATACATACGGCAAGAGAGTAGTACTTAAGATTTCAAAAAGCTGCTTTACCTTCTGATACTGTTCTTTGCCAGCTAACACTGTCTATTGTCAAGCTCAAACATGACACTCATCTTAGCAACAGATGTTTAACTTGAGAAAATGAGAATGTGACAGATGGGATGGTCAAGAGTTGCAGAGACAGACTCCAGAAGTTATTTTCAAATGAAGCTGACATCAGAAAGGTGTTTAACAAGCGTATCATTTTCCCCATTTTTTAGCACAATTGCGATGCTCAGTGCACTATAAATATATTATGTAGACTAACTTGACAGCAGAAAGTGAAGACCCAGTACTTTAAGCTCAACATTTCCTCACATGAGGTATAGAGCAAACTTTTGATCCATCTCTGGCATCTGCAGAACTTACTGCTATATTCTATCCTCCATAAGGCAATCATCTCAATCATTCTTCAAAATTCTTTGAGTTGACCCTTGGGGCAAATACATGTTATACACTAACAGTAGCTGTACCTATATACTCACCAACCCCTACATAACTATTAACTGCCAGTAATATATAATCCACCATTAAAGGGTAATTTTACATGACAGCAAAAATGCTACCCCTTTCCTCCTTGCCCCAATAAATGAAAATGTTAATCTCCAAGGCAAAGCTCTTTATCAAAGCATCATATTTCTGACCATTCAATTGAGCCTCTTGTAATGCAACTATTCTAGGATCTTTTTTCTAAGATATATTTTTAAATGCATTATTTAATTCATTAACATTCCATGTCATAGTTAATCCATAAAAATGACATGTCATAAAACTCAACTCATCAGTAAAGTGCTGTTCCTTCTTTAACCCATTCTATATATCAATCATAAAAAACTCTTATTAAATTAACCACTCGTTTTGATAAGTAATGTCTCATACTTTCCCTAATACAAGCTCGATCATTTTTTCACGTTGTTTTAGACCAGATATCAATAACACCAACATGCAAACTGGAGAACTATTTACAAAAGTTATTTTAAAAAGTAGTTACATTTTTGCATACCAAAAGTACTTAAACATGCTTCTTATTCACATTCCTCAATTTCAATCAAAAACAGACCATAACCCAGTTTAATCCTATCTTGCAGTTTGAAAATTGACTGTTAAGTCAGTAAAGTCTCTCCCCTCAGTTCATGATGTTCTTAAAATAGAAAGCTATCTTGTATTTAACCATTAAGTCATCATTAAACATATGTGGTATTACAAAATGTTAAAAGCATACATCAGCCTTTTTGTACAGGTCAAATGGAGAAGACTCCTGAACCCCCCCCCCCCCAATAAACAGCGGTATCATCCCAATTCCCATTTATACCTTGGCCAAAAATATCATGCATAAATCGGACAAGTTCTCTTTGTCCATATATCTCTAATAAAGAGAATCTGCATTACATTGCCAACTACCTTAAAACAGGTTATTCTCCAAAAGAAACTGGGAGTTTCCGCCCACCACCCTTCTAAAGACTACTATCAAATCAATAAATACTTAATATGCCATTGTATTTATATAGCACTGCAGTAGAATTCTCTGTAAATAGTGCATATAATGTTTTATATTTTTAACATCCAGAATTTAATCTACCAGATGGGCAAATCTCAACCATCTTCAAAATAAGCACTAAGTCATCATCTAAAATCCTTCTATCTACATAACAGAACAGTAAGCCAGAAAATTGCTAACAAGCTACAAACCATGCAGTTTAGGATACTGGTAACAGCCAAATGCATTCTTTGTTTTATGAAACTTTTTTTTTTGTTGTCACGTGACTTCCTGACTCTGCATCATACAAACTAAAAAGTTACTAAGAGCAAGTTCTCATTCTGAACATTGTCAGCTAATGTAAAGCAGAAAGTTTTTGTGTTTCACTCTCTGCAACTACCTCCTCCTTCAACAAAGCCCACACCATCTCCCCTGATTCTTCCAGCCTGTTAGGAATATACTCACAAAATGCTCATAATGTGAAGCAGCAAAGTCTTAAATCCACTAGACAAACACACCCTAAATGTTACTGAATAAAACATCAAAGCAGTGAAAACATGCCCAACTCAATGGCACAGAGGGACAGAGCCCTAACTTCAGCCAAGGAGATAAGAGGTTTGAATATTGGCCCCACTGCTACATAAGCCAGGCAGGGAAGGAGAGGAGTAAAGGGGCATGGCCCACTTGCCTCTCCTGAGGGGTAGGAATAGTATCTGGTATTTGGGATCATGAGGAAGTATCATTTCTCTGGTGCAGACCAGAGAAGCCTCTTTCAGTGCTTAAGGGAAGGAAGAGGGGTTGCTTGTTGGAACCTTGTTATTCCCTTGCAAAAGTGAGAGATGACCAGTAAACTTCACAAGCTGGGCACAAATGGGGGAATATAGAGGTGAATAAATATAAAAAAAAAAAGTCATCCCATTAACTGTATAAATGATTGCTCTTCCCAGTTGATCCTCACCCTGGTAATGGGGAACAAATGGGCTGATTTCTCAGGAGGGAACTAATGGCCAACAGGCAGTGTTTGGGGGAGGGTAAACCAAGATAAGAACGAAAACATAACTTTCTCAAATTCCATGCCCTATATAGACATTAGAAATTGTGTTCCTTTCCAGCTAATATGGCAAACAAAAAGTTATTTACTTACCATAATTACATATCTATGTTATCTGATTTTTGTCCGGTTCAGCTGTGGGTTGCTGGATCCAACCTCAGCATCTATCTTGAAGCTTTTTGGTTCCAGGGCTTTGACTCTTCCCCTGACATTAGTCCCCTGCCTCCAGCCTGCTACCTCCTATCGCATTTGCCCCTTGATAAACACATTTCAAAGTACAAGCAAGAAACCTTACTCTACTGAAAAAGTGTCTTGTTTCAGTTAATTTCTAAGCGATGTGAAACAAGCCATAACATGGTTATATAGCACTGTTTTGACTGCTTATTGACAGGGAATACAAAGATCGACTGGTCTTCAGAGTCTCAGTGACAGTTTGGCAGGGGACAGGTGAGAGGGCTGTTGAACCAGATGAAAATTAGACAACAGGGATTAACTGTTATGGTAAGTGCATAACGATTGTGTCCAACGTTGTCTATTTTCGTCGGATTTAACTGTTACAGATTCCCAGCCATGCAGTCCAGGGTGGTATCAAGGAAGGACATTCCTAAGATCTTGATTGTTCATCCAGTTTATAATGCAATACCAGATGTATAAATTGTTGACCAAGTAGCAGAAAGGCAGTAGATGTAGTTTAGACTCATGTAGAATGACCTTTAGGCTTATTTTGTAAGGATGACACAATTTTTGTATTGTACAAAAATGTAGTACAGTCAGATAACCATCTAGACAAGGTAACCTTAGCCACTGCTTTGTCCAATTTAAGTTTGGGAAAATGCCAAAAATGTTGATCCGACTTCCTGAAATGTTTAGTTCTGTGAAGACAGAACTTCAGTTGGTGATGGGTGTCCATCAAATGAAGCATGTATTCACCTTTATTAATAAATTAAGTCCAAAACAAAAAGAGCAACCAGCAAAAGACCAAAAGCCAAATGTATGGGAGCAGGAGTATGTTTTTTTCTGACATTAACAGTTTCAAAAGTTCAATACTGTTTTATGGTCGTTATGTGGATGATCTGTTTCTTGTTTGGGGGGGACACAGAGACACGTTTAGATCAGTTTGTGTGTTCTCTGAATAACACTACTAGCTTTCTCCATTTTTCTTATGAATGCTCTACTGAGTTTATTTCATTATTGGATGTTATGGTAGTTAAGACTGCAGGAGGTCTGTACACAAAACAGTTTTTTTTTAAATAATGTAAGACCAACAATACAGTACATTCACGCAGTATGCACCAGAGACATGTCAAGCAGAATGTCCTTAGAGGACAATTTTTTTAGAATGGCAAGACTGAATACAAGAGATAGCAACATGTTTGACTCTTTTGATACACTTAGCAGTAATTTAATGGACAGAAGGTATAGCAGTGCAGAGATAGCGGTAGCACAGAATGATGCAGTTATGCAAAGGGAGACACGTACAAGACCTTACTTTGATTGTAGAGCAGAGGACATTACTCCCCATAATGAGGAGTGCTCTCACAAGATACGTATGAGCATTACATACTCAAAGGATTCAGGACGTATATGTGAAATTATTAGAAAACACTGGAGAATTCTAACCTCTGATAATAAGTGTAAAGAGCTACTAGGAAACACACCACCTTTTTGTTTTAAGAACTGCCCCTCATTAAAGAAAATGTTATGTTATAAACTCCTATCTGACGGTCAGAGGAGAGCCCCTAGCCAGAGGATAGGGACGTTCCCATGCCATCATTGTAGTGCATGTAGATATGTGGATTCAGATGACCAGTTTGTACACCCAGATACAGGACCGGTGTTTAGCATTAGATTACATGCTGACTGTAGTAGTAAGAATATAATTTACTGTGCGTCATGTGTAGTTTGTCAAAGTTTTACGTTGGGAAGACCAACCGCTGTTTAAGAGATAGGATTAGAGAGCATGTTTAAGGTACTAGCAAGCAAGATGTGAGGAATGCTTTAGCAAAACATGTTATGTCAGCAGGGTGAAAACACTGGTTTAAGTTTATAGTTTTGGATATATATATATATATATATATATATATATATATATATATATATATATATATATAGATATAGATATAGATATATAGATATATATATATATAGATATATAGATATACTGGCTTGAGAGGTGGTGATGTAAAAACTAAGACAATGTATTGAAATAAAATGGATGCATTTGCTTAGAGCCAATGAAGGTAAAGGGTTAAATGAAGTTATTCCAATTAGGCCTTTATTGAAATCACGTGACTTGAAACACTAGGCAATGCATATAAAAACTCACTGTGGATGCAATATTTTATGGATCTGAAGAAGTACCTGTGTGTACGAAAGCACTTATCCTATTTTTTATTGTTTTATTGATTTTATTCAGTGTGTAAAGTTTTATTTAAGTTCCTGCTTGTTCAACACTTCTACCCGACCAGCTATTTTTTCGATTTTGTTAGAAAATTGCAGAAAAAAAAGACTGGTAGATTTACTGTGGGATTTATACCAGCTTCAGATACCACTTTATGAAGGAAGTATTAGTTCTTAGTGAAACCCTATTCTTATGAAAAGCCAAGTAAGGAGGTCTGCAACAAAATGTTTGTATCTCTCATATATGCTTAACTAAAGTGACATCCATCTAAAAATTGTTTTCCAAGATAGGAATTTCAAATCCACTGATATGCTGGCTCAAATGGCGACTTAGCCAATGCTTACAGCATGATAGTAATGTCCCAAGGAGGAACCTTAATAGTCAAGACGCTAGCCACATTGTGAAACTGTACTGACAAAAACTCAAAAATGGACGGAATAAGGGCTGAAAAAGGGTCTAGGCCTTTGGATAATGCCCAAACAGAAAATTATTTCCATTTGCTGCAGTATACCTTGGTGGTGGCATATTTTTAAGAGGCTGATAAGATCTAATAAACCAAGTGAGAAAGCCTGACATCTATGGCTGATGGGAGAATTGAAGGAACAAAGTGGTTAATTTCATGGTTTTCTGATCTTGGGGAATTAGTCCGGATGGGGAAAAGAAGACATCTACATACTAATCCAGTTTCCAGACAGGATTTACTAGAAGAGACAACAGGAATGGATATACCATGTCTTCAGAGGCCAGAATGGGGCAAGGCTGATCACCTTAGCCTTGCACATTCTATCTACAAAGTTGTTCATTAGAGGCAATAGGGGAAAAATTCATAAAGGAGACCTGGGGGCTACTTGTGGAACAGACCATCCCTTGGTGACTGTCCCTGTGGATGGATCAGGGCAAAGTAAATGCTGCAATTGTGATTTAGATAAGAAAAAAAAGGATCACAGTACGGCTGGCCAGAGTGACTCAAAAACAAGTTTGTTACTGTTGACTTGAGGGACCAGTCACGATGCATTACAATAGATCTGCTCAGTTTGTCTGCTAGAAAATAGTATGACTCTGGGATATGCATTTCTAAATGAAAACATTGCCCATTGCCAGACACTCATGGCTTTACAGCTTAAGGGGCAAGAATGAGTTCCTTCTTGTTTGCTGATGTACCAGACTACTGGCATTTTGTCTATCCATACCTGAATCACACCTCTAGGGAGACATTCCTGAAAGGCCTACAATGCTAGGAGGACTGCTCCCATTTTCAGAACAATGTGTGAACATATGCTCTAAACAGTTTTCTCTTTGAAATGCTCTCCCCTTCCCCAAAGAGAAGTGTTCATTTTCACAACTGACACTAAGGAATTTGTTTGGAATGGTCATCCATTTATCACCGAAGGAGAAGTTATAAACCAAGATATGTGCCCATCTGCAGATATGAGTTAGCTTTATTTTGGCATGCAACAGATGGATTCTTTGAGACCATTGTACTTCTAAGTCCACTGGAGAACCCTCATAAAACATCTGGCAAGAGGGATCATGAGGACTGTATACATCATAAGACTCAACAGTCAAAAGACCAACCTGATGGAGGACAGAGGTGATGCAGGACTTGCATAGCACTGAGATAAAGAGAAAGAACCCTGGATATTAGAAGACAATCTGTAAGTCTGTGTCCAGGTTATCTGTTGAGAAGGTGTAAGCTGGATCTTGGAAATGCTGACAGTGATCCCAAACTCCTGCAACAGTTGGAGCAATAGGTCCTGGTGGTGCCATAAGCGACTGTCGGTTGTACCTGTAAGGAGCCAATCATTAGATATGGGAAAATGTGGGATTCCTAGTAGGCACAAATGCCCTGCTACCATTGCCGTGACTTTGGTGAACAAGACATTTACAGAGTATTAAAGTGGGTAAATGAGAATTAGAAATACAAGTACAAAAAATGTTGGGAGATGATGAGAATGAGAGAGCGAGAGAGAGAAATATATAAATGAAAAAATTTAAAATTATCAAGAAAAATACTACCATGGAAAATAAAAATTGATGATACAGAGAAGAACAGAAGGATTTAATATAATATGTGATGAAATAATAATATGTAAATCCATGGGAAAATTTAACAGAAGTAATAAAAGCCATTCAAGTAAGGAAAAAGTGATGTATTAAGACTATAGAGTGTAAGGATTACCTATGAGACTGATAAAAAGTAAGTTACCAGTAAGAAGAATATGTCATACAAAACAAAAGTTGAAACAACAAAGTTTATTTTTCTGAAATGTAAGAGTGGTTAAACTCTAGAAAAAGTTGTGTGAAGAAAACATTTTTGAGAATATTAATGTAAATAATATGGATATGAATGTGACTGAATATATGGATATTATAAATAAAAGTGTTTTCCAGGAAAGGTACTTCAACTCACATGTAGCTGATGGTTCCAAAAGGAGGATAGAAAATGTTAGATAAGATAAAATTCAAGTCCCAAGGGGGTGTTGGATTTTTATATGGGGGTCTTATCATAGTGGTTTCTTTCAAAAAAGCTTTACAAACTCTGTGTGACATGATTGCAGAACCGTTCTCTCCTATATGAAAATTGGAAATTGCTGTCAACTGATCCCTAATAATTGCTGTGGTAGTTCCTTCATTGAAAAGTTTTGTAAAAGTTCTAGAATAGAATGAAAGGGCACAGAAAAAGGGTCTATCTGATTCTCACTGCCCCATGTAACACATCATCTCCATTTACTTTGGTACAATTTTCGTGTAGACATTTTATGGGAGGATAATAAAATATGTTTGACTGGACAGGAAAGGGATGGAAACCTGGTGATCAGAGGAACTGGAACAATGAAGCTGTTAGTTTGAGACTGTCCAGATTTGGATGAGCCATTCCCGACGGGTGAGTCAGAAGTTATGGAGCAGGGTCCAGAATCCATGGTTCATCCTGAAGGTGAGGCTTGACAAAGAGAAACCAAATTTGACGAGGCCAATAGGGGGCTATTATGATTACTGTTAGTCTCCAACAAACTTCCTTTCTGCAAAAACTTGGGTATTAGGGGGAATGGAAGAAAGGCATAAAGAAGTCCTGGAGGCCAATCGTGAACAAGTGCACCTCTTGGTAACTCCCCTGTTGGGGGGATCAGGACAAAGTAGTTGCTGCATTTGGCATTGGTGGGTGACTAAGAGATTGCAGCAAAGCTGGCCCATTTCTGGCAGATCTGGTTTGTACCTTCTGGTTGAGGGACCAGTCGTGAGGCTATAAAATGGCTCTGCTCCATTTGTCCGCAATCACACTGCATTTCCCCGGGATACGCATTGCTATCAAAAAACAGTTGGACACGGTAGCCCACTGTTAGACCCTCATAGCTTCTCGACAAAGGGGGTAAGATATGGTTCCTCCCTGTTTACGTACCAGACTATGGACATACTGTCCGACTGGACTGCTGTCTTTCCTAGAGGGAGAGCATCTTGAAATGTCTGCAGTGCTAAAAGCCTTGCCCTCATCTCCAAGATGTTTATCTGCAATTGAGCCTCATGTTCCTGCCAGATGCCTTGGACTGCCTTCCCTAGATAATGTCCCCCCACCATATCTGGGAAGCATCATTGGTCACCCTGGCCTGGGGGTGAATGGATGGCCTTGAGATACTAAAGGGGAGTGAATCCACCATTGAAGAGCCTTTTTGCAGGAGTTGGTTATCAAGACATTGTGTGACATTGGTAGTTCCAAGACTGACTACTGTGTGGAAAGTAGACATTGAAGTATTCTCATATGAAGGCAAGCTAGAGGAATGAGAACAATTGCCACAGCCATTTTCCTTAGTACCTAAAGAACCAGTCTTGCAGATGGTCACTTCTTCCTGATTAATAATCTTACATGATGCCAAAGATAGTCTACTCTGTCTCTTGGAAGGCTTGCTATCATTGTGGTTGTATTCAACTCTGCTCCTATGAAGTTTAAGTTCTGACATGGCTCTAGAGCAGATATTTTGTAGTTTACAGTAATACCTAGGGAGGAACAGAGTTTCATAGTTTCATAGTATAGTACTAGGCTATCTGCCCTGGGGCATTTGTAAGCCTAGCCATAGTGATGTGGCTTTTGCCACCCCATGAAATGGTACAAAAATGTACAGAATAAATCTAGAATACTGTGCCTCTGTCTAGTAGTGACACAATGAAGGTCCCCTTATATAATAGAATTAGTTTACTGTGCCCCTGTCTAGCAGTGACACAGATGTGACCCCTGGGGTAAACTTACGATTACGATCTCCCATCCACTCAAGATTTCTCTTGAAGAGAGTCAGTGAGGGGCTCTGCCTAATACGAACTGGGATCCTGTTCCAAAGCATGGGAAGCCTCTGGGTTATGAATCTATCCCTCCAGCATGTCCTATTCATACTTGTGCCGAGGTTTAAGTCTTTAGCTCTCGTGGTCCTGATGGATTTGGATTTTTTGAGGTGGAGCATGTCCATCAGATCCTGACTGGACATGGCCTTGTACGTCAGGCAGAGATCACCTCTGAGAAGGCGGTATGCTACTGAATAGAGCTGAAGTTTCTTTAGTCTGGCAGAATAAGACATATGTTGGAGACCCTTGATCCTTTTGGTGAGGTACTTTTGTGGTCTCTCCAGCTGTTGCAAATGCCGGGTGAGGTACATACCAAATGGGGCATTGTACTCAATCATGGGTCTGATGAGGGAGGAATATAGGGGTACAATGACATCCTTGGATCTGGATGTGAATCCCTTCATGATGAGGTGTGCAAGGTAGAATGTTTTTCTAACCACTTTGGCAACGTGGGTGTCAAATGAGAGGTCGCTGTCTACTTGGGTCCCTAGGTCTCCGATTATTTTCCGTACTCAGTGGGTTTATGTCTATGTGATAATTTGTGGGTACTTTGTTTTTTCCAAAAGGGATGACTATACATTTTTTGGGACTTAGTTTAAGGCCGTGACTACGGCACCAGTTGTCCGTTTCAGTGAGGCCTTTTTGTAGGATGTGTGTGTCTGCTCCAGCGATTTTAACTTTATGGGTTCTGTCCTTTAGCCAGTTTGCAACCCATCTAGTGACATAAGGGTTTACTTTTAAGCTGTTTAGCTTATCTATGATGCCTAAGTGGGGTATTGTGTCGAAGGCCTTAGCCAAGTCCAGGTATGCTGTATGGACTGCTTTGCCCTCATCAATGGCTCTAGTGACTGTTTCGAAAAAGTCAACCAGGTTTAAAAGGCAGGATCTGCCCTTTACAAAGTCGAACTGGGTGGGGTCAAGTGTCTGTAGGTCCCCTAAGTCTCTGTTTATGAGTTCCATAATGATTCTTTCCATAGCTTTGCAGACCAGGCTAGTTAAGCTTATGGGGCGGTAGTTTCCAGGGTCTGTAGAGGCACCCCCCCTTGTGGAGTGGGACCACTGTTGCTGTATGCCAGTGTTCAGGTACATATCCCGAAGTAAGGCTAAGGTTAAACAGCAATTTTATGTGTGGGTTTAGCTCCTCTTGGAGTTCACGTAACACGCACCCCGGGATACCGTCAGGTCCCATTGATGCTGTGTTTTTTGCTTTGTTTAGGGCGGTTCTCCCTTGGACATCTGAGATGACAGGGAGATTACATTCAGCTGGGAGAAGTATTTTTTCTTTTGGGGGTGAAGGAGGGGAGAAATTTGCACTGAACCTGTCAGCCAGAATGTTAGCAATATCTGTGGGTTCAGTGTATTTTTTGTTGTTGTGAACCAACTCTGAGCATATCTGAGGGTTTCCGCCCAGGTTTCTAACATAGCTGAAGAAGGCTTTGTGGTTATCGTTAGTGTCCTTAGCGATTTTTCTCTCAAAGTTTGCCTTGGATGTTTTTATGAGAGAACGTAGTTTTCTGCTAATGTTGATCAGAGATGTCTTCCCTTCATGGGATTTCGCTCTGACGTGCAGTAGCTTCCTTCTTTGTTATACAATTTGTTTATGGCTGAGGTCCACCAGACAGGACGCTTACATTTGGTGGAGAGGGACTTGGATTTGTTTGGGATTGCATGATCCATGCATTCTTGGAGATGTCCATAGAAAGCATTTGTGAAGGATTCGGCACTGTGGGATGTGGTATCCACTGGCACAGTGGGCTTAAAGGATACCATCTCAGTCTTAAGAAGAGTGAAGTCTGCTTTTGAGAAGTTTTTCACTGTGGTCTTTTGTGCTGGGGGTGGAGGTGGGATATGTATATCCAGGGTGATTAGTTTGTGGTCAGATCTCACTAGTGAGGGGTATACTTCCGGTTTGGAGCATTTTGTCCCCATGTTTGTGATGATCAGGTCTAGTATATTATCTCCCCTAGTGGGAGAGGTGACTAGTTGTTCCAGTGCATTTGAATTTATGAATTCCAGGAACCTTTGGGCTAGGCTATTAGGGCTAGAATAATGTACCCAATCTATATTTGGGTAGTTTAAGTCTCCCAGTATGATGGTATTTTGTGATACATTCATATCCTCCAATGTCTTCAGGAAGGATGAGTGGGGTTCTTGAGATTGGGAGGGTGGTCTGTAACATGCTACCAGTTGTATAGCAGTTTTGCCTATGGTTAGTTGCACCTGTATGGTCTCTGATGCTTCATGTGTTGCTACTAACCTGGAGGTGTGGGTGTCCTTTATGAATATGGACACTCCCCCTCACTTTGTGGTTCGGCCCGGGTTTTGGGGCCGAAAAGCATGATACGAGGTATAGCCTGGTAGTGCTGGGGTACTCTCAGGAGCCCTGAACCAGGTTTCAGTTACTGCACAGGGTATAGTCCCTGGTTTGTAGCAAAAGATGCCTGATCAGGGCAGTTATGAGCCAGTTGTCCAGATATGGAAACACCCGGAATCCTAGGCATCTCAGGTGAGCCACCACTACTGCCATATGCTTGGTGAACACTCTGGGGACCTTAGTGAGTCCAAAGGGCAGAACTCAAAACTGGAAGTGACTGGCTTCCTAGTTGGAAGCACACTTACCTTCTGGATCGCCTTTCCGTTTTGATGTGGTAGCATGCATCCTGAAGATCTGTGGAGCACATCCAATTGTCTTTTGCTAGGAATGGAAGTATCAACTGCAGTGTCAAAATCTGGAACTTGTTTTTTTTTTTCACAGATTTGTTCAGATTGCGGAGGTCCAAAATGGGTCTCGAGTCCCCTATTTTCTTTGGAAATAAAAATAATTTTGAGTAAGTTCCAGATCCTGACTGGTTTGCGTGGACTTCTTAGATGACTTTTTCTTAGCAACTTTTGGATTTCTAATGTTGCTTGCTCCTTTTGACTGGGTAGAATGTCTGGAACTGACTTGTTTGTGGGAGTGGGAAGGGAGAAGGGAATGACATATCCTCTGGATATTATGTCAGGCACCCATTTCTCGCTTATCTTTTGCCAGGTTTTGTGGTGCAAGGACAATCGACCTATGACTGCCTCCGGAGCGCTGGAAGGGCTTGCCACAGAAAGATTATTTGGAGCTCTGATTCTGCAGACCTCCCCTGCTGTGAGGGTGGCATCTTCCCTTATTGTTCCCCCCCTCTGACTCTAGAGGAACTTTCACCTTGTGTGTCCTGGAAAGACCTTTGTGATTTTCTGAATCACATTTCCCCACTACCTCTCTGACCTTTAAGAAAGGGTCTGGTAGGTGTGGAAAACTCACTCCAATGGCAGATAAGTTTTTCACCTCCTGTTCACACCTGCTGAGCATCTCTAACATTAGGCCCAGAAAGAGAGGAGCCATAAAAGGGGGCGTTCATGAAGGAATACTTGAAAGGCTCTGCAAAATTGCAGAGGCACACCCAGGCCTGTCTCCTGAGAAAAATGCTTGAACCTGCCACTCTACATGCTCCATCTGCTGCATATGAAATGAGTCGCACAGACGAGTTGATGACAAAATTAAGGGTGGTCAGTTGAGCGTTGACTATCTGCCACCACATCAGCTACAGCTCCTTGGAGGGTGTCTATAACTTCTTTTAACAGATCCTTCTGTAGTCTTGTAAAGTGGGTGAGGTAGTCCTGCGACCACAAGGAAAAGGTAGCCGACGAAAAGATGAGCTTCCCATACCTATCCATGGTCCTGGAATCTGTTAGGAGGATGGATAGATAAACTGATCTCAGACAGTCCTTTTTTGGTAACTGCCGCCACGACCATGGCATTCACTGCTACACCCTTTGCCAAAAATGGTTTGTCTTTTGGGGCTGTGATGCCTTTATTTGGCCTCCTAGGAGTAGGTTCTACAGAGTCTGGGGTCTCTAAGCCTTCCGATAGATTAACTCAATAAGCTCATTGGAAGGAGGGGTCAACCAAGAGGTTGAAGGGCGAGACCCAAAAGCCTTCAGGTACACCAACTCCTCGGCCGAAGGGGTTGTGTACTGCCAGTCACCCCTCTGCTTAAAGATTTCTAGGATGTCTCAGAAAGAGACATCTTCAGGTCATGACAGTGGGGACCCTTCTGCTTCATTAAGACTGGTGTCCAAAGTGATAGACTCCTCTGGGGAGTCAAGATGCTTCCTCTTGCAGGTCCTCTTCTGAGAGACCTCCTCAGTGGGATATGCTGGAGAGGTTTGGGGGGGGGGGGTCCCTTGTTGGACAACCTGAGGCCTGGGTCTCTGCAGTCCCATGGACAGGATATGGGAGAGGCCAAAGACACCTGTGCAGAGTTGGAAGGAAGATATGAGGGGGACTGTGTCTCAAACTGGGAAGCAGTCAGCACCTGCCTCATGACTTCAAAAGCTGTCTGCCATGCTCCGAAGAATATGCTGGATTGAACAAAAAGGCTGTCAGAGCTGAAGGCATCTCTGGCGCAGAAGGCAGAAGATCAGAAGGAGAGATAGGAGCTGAACTCACCCGCACCCAAGCTCCCAGAGGCAGGGTTGTATCCGGAGGGATCTAAACTAGCTCAACAGACCCCACCAGAGAATGTCAGCTCCCAGAGGTTCCCTGCTCCGACTGGGTTCCGGGTCTGATACAAACACTAGCTGGATGTCAGAATCTTCCAGCTCCGAAACCAAAGGATGGCTCGGAGGTGAAGGCACCGAGGGAGAAAGACTGTCTTATCCAATGCCTGTGGGTTCAGATCCAAAAGTAGTTTGGCCAAGGCTGGTGTTTTCAGCAGCCTTTGTGCCACCCTGTCCACATCTTTGTCGGAGAGACTCCTAGTTGACTGAGTGGAGTGTGTAGGGGAATCTTAACCTTGTTATGAAAGGTGAAGGGAGCTGAGAAAGGATTAGCTCCAAGGAAGGAGATTGGCTCTGATATCTAAATGGCAAAGTCATCTTTGGAGCTAAACATTCAGATAAAGTAGTCATCGGAACTGTAGGTTTTAAATGCTCTGAGGGAGTCTTGGATCCGATTTGCCCTGTCTGCTCCGATGGTTCAGTTGGAGCCGACACTTTAGTTACTTTCTGCTTTGGTTCCAAAGATGACCTCAGAGCTAGAGGGTCATTTTAAAGACTTCTCTGATTTTGGTGAGGACTCGGTAGATATAGCCTCAGAAAATGGGGTTTTTACCAACCCCTTCAGAATTAGCTTGTTCTTGTGCACCAAGAGCACTCTCTGGTTAAAACCACAGCAAAAGTACAGTTTTGTACCTACCATAAATGTAGTTGTTAGAGTGTTCACACTGCTGCAGTCATTACACTTGGGTTATCCTGCCATCAGGCAGACCCGCAGTTGGCCAGAGTTCCAAAGTCTTGGTCCGGCGTCGGTTGCTGTCAGTTCTTCCCTGACGTCAGTGCGCCATGCATCAGACACCATTTTCTTCAGTTTTTCTTGCTCCAGATGTCAGGTGCCCCCAAGTAGGTAGGCAATACATATTGCTAATAAAAAATATACATATAAAATAAAAACAATACCTTCAATTACAAGCAAATACAACACAAAGGTTGTATAGTATAGAAAGGTACAGATAAGTCCAGCTAGTTCAGAGGGGATGGAGGGAGGGTAACCTGGACTGTAGCAGTGTGAACACTCGAACATCTACATTTATGGTAGGTACAAAACTGTACTATGTTCGTGTTACACTGCTGCAGTCATTACACTTGGATAGAATCCCAAAGCTAAGGTTGGGTGGTTGGTCTATAAAGAGTTAGGATTGGCTATGAGGCCCTGCAGAACTGCAGTGGCAAATCTTGCTCTGGATTTAGAATAAAGAGGCAGGTGGTAATGCTTGGTAAAGGTGTGCACTGAACTCAAGTTGCAGCCTCCAAAATTTCCTTGGTAGGTACTCCTCTGAGAAAGGCTGTTGAAGTAGCTGTTGCCCTGGTGGAATGTGGCCTAATGTTGTTTGGGACTGATTTTCCATGCTGTGTGTAGCAGTAACGAATACAGTGTCCTATCCATTTGGATATAGTCTGCTTTGAGATAGCCTTGCCCTGTGATGCTGCAGCATATGCTACAAACAGTTGCTCAGTTTTCCTGAAAGCTTTTGTTTTGTCCAAGTAGAAGCATAGCTGCCTGTGTATGTCCAAAGAATGCAGACGTTTCTCCCCTTTATTCTGGGGGTTTGGATAAAAAGTTGGCAAATGGATGGTTTGGTTAAGAGCCACACTAAATATCATCTTTGGCATAAAGGTAGGGTTTGTCCTTAAAGAAACCCTGTCCTGATGAAAAATTATAAAATGTTCCACTGCCATTAATGCCTGTAGCTCTGAGACTCTTCGTGCTGAAGTTACTGCCAGAAGCAGAGCTGTTTTCCATGATAAAAATTTTAGATCGGCTGTATTGGCTGGCTCAAAAGGTGGTAGGGTCAGTTTTTCCAAAACGAAATTGAGGTCCCAAGTTGGTGTTGGTGCTCTCCGGGGGGGGTCTTATGTTTTCAGCCCCTCTGAAGTACTGCTTTAGCAAGGGATGAGAGAATAAAAAATGATCAGTGTTGTAATGTGCTGAAATGGCAGAGGCGTGGATCTTAATTGATGAGAAGGATAGGCCTCTGTCCAGCATCTCAGTTAAGTATTATAAAATCTGAGGAATGTTTGGAACAAGAGGGTCTAGGCTTTGAGCCTGGTTCCAGGCGCAGAATCTCTTCCATTTTTTTGAGTAAGCTTTCCTGGTGCTAGGCCTCCTGGCCTCCAAAATGACATCCATAACAGCTTTAGAGAGAGGTGCTGCCTGTTTGACTAATGTATCTGCCATGCAGCCAGGTTTAGGGTTTTGAGCTGACCGTGCAAGATCTGATTGTTTTGTTGAGTCAGAAGGTGTGGAATTTGAGGCAAAATCCATGGTGGTCCTTGAGCCAAGTTCCTTAAGATAGGGTACCAGTGCTGGTGTGGCCAGTCTGGAGCAATCAGGATCATCTGTGGTTTTTCTTGTCTGGCTTTTAGGAGTACCTTTGAAAGGAGAGGCAGTGGCGGGAAGGCATAAACTTTTAGGTTTTTCCAGCTGAACAAAAGAGCATCCACTTTCCATGCTTGTTTGTGATAAGTCCTTGTGCAGAATTTTTGTAGTTGGCAATTCAGTGGGGAGGCAAAAAGATCTATGTCTGGGCATCCCCATTTTTGCGTTACCATGCTGAAGATTTGTGGATTCAATTTCCATTCGTGAGGGTCCATAATATTTCTTAGATCGTCTGTCGGAGTATTTTTCTTTCCTGGCAGGAATTGTGCTTGCAGGTGAACTTGATACGTTAGAGCTGTGTTCCACAATGGCTTGCCTGCACAGGGGATAAGAATGAGTGCCCCCTTGCTTGTTTGTGTACCACATTACTGTGGTGTTGTCTGTCTTTAGTAATAATTGTCCTGTATGCAGAAGGTCCTTGAAAGCTGTTAGGGCATTTTGACCAGCCAACATCTCTTTTTGATTGATGTGAAGATGCATCTGGTCTGTGGTCCACTTGCCCTGAATGCATTTTCCTGCCATGTGTGCTCCCCAGGCATAATCCGAAGCATCTGTTGTTATAGTTTGCCTGGCTGTGGGTTGGGTAAAAGGCTGACCCTTGTTTAGGTGACATGCCTGTGCCCACCATCGAAACTCCTGTTGTAGGCAGGGAATCATTGGTATTACTGCTTCTAAACTGTGAGAGTGTTGAGTCCAAACACTTTTTAGGTACCATTGTAATTTCCTCATATGCAGTCTGGCATATGGTATTAGTAGTATGCAGGATGCCATAAATCCCAGGGCCTGCAGAATTTTTCTTGCAGGGAGATGGGACTTTTGTGCCAGTAACTGAAAAAATCAAGTTAGTTGAACTTGTCTGGTGTGAGGTAAGCCATCTGGGCCGTTGTATTTAAGCTAGCACCCAGGAATATAATCTGTTGTAAGGACACTAGTTTTGACTTCTTTTCGTTTACTGTGTACCCTAGAGAAATTAGTAACCTTTTTACAAATGCCAGATGCTGTCGAAGAATGTCCTTTGTCTCTGCCTGAATGAGGCAGTCGTCCAGGTATGGATATATTTGAATTCCTTTTTGTCTGCAAAATGCAATTACTGGTGCCAGGCACTTAAGACCCTGGGCGCAGCAGATAAGCTAAAGGGCAGTGCAGAGAATTGGTAGTGCATTGTACCAGCTTTGAATCTGAGGTATCTTCTGCAATTTTGTCTGATAGGGACATGCAGGTATGCCTCTGAGGTCCAGAGTAACAAGCCAAGCCTTCTTGCCCAGCATGGGTAGAAGCTGCTGTAATGTCAACATTTTACATTTTGGAATATCCAGGTAAGTATTCAGAATTGAAAGGTCTAGTATGGGCCTCCAGGTCTTGTCCTTTCTGGGGACCAGGAAGAGTCTTGAATAAAATCCTTGTCCTTGTTCCTGTTGTGGCACTTTTTGAATAGCTCTCATATCCATGAGGGCTGACATTTGTTTTTGTGCCTCTGCCCATTGATTTTGTGGCAGGTCTGGCATTCCTTTTAGCCTTGGTAAAGTATGAAAGTGGAACCTGTAACCTTGAGACACAATATTCAGAACCCATTTGTCTTGGGTGATTGTATGCCAGTTTTGAGAAAAAAGTGCTAGTTTTCCCCCTAAGGGGGCTTCCAAAAGGGACGTGCTGGCGTACAAAGGGGAAAGTCATTGTGACTGTTTCCTGTAAAGGTTGAGACTTGTCCTCACCTCCTTTTGGGGTTGAGGTGCCCCACTGCTGTTGTCTGTTTGAGCCTTGGGGTTGAGATCTGCCTCTTGGGCGTCTGTATCTGCCTCTCTGTGGCCTGTCTGACACTGGAAAGGACCAATTCTTTGTTGGCCAATTTCTGCTAAACCGAGGTGGCTGTACCTGTAAGAAATCCTTGACTGTTTGCATAGATTTAGCTTTATCCTCCATTTTCTTTAGCACCTCTTCTGCCTTAACACCAAACAAGGTATCATGCTGTAAAGGAGCATCCAATAATTTTGCCTTAACATAATCAGGTAAACTCTGTTCTTTTAACTAAGCATGTCTTCGAATCACAGAACCTATAACTGCGGCTCTACAAGAGGCCTCTAAAGAATCAAAACCACATTGCAGAGTATTGTTTTCCCACCTGTTCAACTGCATGCAATAAATCGTGCATTTCTTTACAATCAGGAGCTTCTGAGCTTGCAAGCATTTTCTGTTTTAACTGAGCCATTAAATATTGTTGGCACTTAAGCATGTGAAACTGGCAATTTAAAGCTCTTACTGCTAAAGTTGCAGAAGTGTATACTTTCTTCCCCCATCTATCCAAAGCTCTGGAATCTCTGTCAGACGGTACTGGATTTTTTGCAATGGAAGCCTTAACCCCTTTTGGACCCTGGGAAATAGTTTCAGGATCAGCAGAAGGGGTTTTGTAAAGAAACTTGAGAGTCAGGGACTCTATAATACCTATCTAGCTTGGCTGGAGCAGGGGGCAAAGAAAGTACAGTTTTGTACCTACCATAAATGTAGATGTTCGAGTGTTCACCCTGCTGCAGTCATCACACTTGGGTTATCCTGCCGTCAGGCGGTCCCGCAGTTGGCCTGAGTTCCAAAGTCTTGGTCCGGCGTCGGTTGCTGTCGCTTCTTCCCTGACGTCATTGCGCCAGGGGTATATAAGAGGCATCAGATGCCATTTTCTTCAGTTTTTCTTGCCCCAGATAGGTAGGCAATATATATATATGTATGTATATATATATATATATATATATATATATATATATATATATATATATATAGCTATATAAAAATAAAACAATACCTTCAGGCACAAGCAAATACACCACAGAGGTTGTATAGGATAGAGTGGTATAGATAAGTTCAGCTAGTTCAGGGGAGATGGAGGGAGGGTAACCTGGACTGCAGCAGGGTGAACACTCGAACATCTACATTTATGGTAGGTACAAAACTGTACTATGTTCATCGTGTTACCCTGCTGCAGTCATCACACTTTGGTTGAATCCCAAAGCTCAAAGCTAAGGATGGGTGGTGGAGTTAAACAGGGTTAGAAGAAGCTAGTAGGGTCCTGCAAAACTGCAGTGGCAAAACCAGTTCTAGTCTTAGAATATAGAGGTAAGTGATACTGTTTGGTGAAGGTGTGCACTGAACTCCAAGTTGCAGCTTCCAGAATATCCTTAGATGGCACCCCCCTGAGAAAGGCTGCTGATGTAGCTGTAGCCCTGGTGGAGTGGGACCTAATGTTAGCAGGTACCGGTTTCCCATGATGCGTGTAGCAGAAACGTATGCAATGTCCTATCCATTTTGAAATGGTCTGTTTTGAGATGTCTTTTCCTTGTGATCGTGCAGCATAGATTGCAAGGAGCTGGTCATATTTTCTGAAAGCCTTAGTTTTATCCAAGTAGTAACGTAATTGCCTGTGAATGTCCAAAGAGCGCAGGAGTCTTTCTCATTTGTTCTGGGGATTTGGGAAAAAGGTGGGCAAATGAATGGTTTGGTTTAGGGCCACACTGGATACCACCTTTGGCATAAAGGAAGGGTTAGTTCGTAGAGTGACCCTATCTTGATGAAAAATGAGGAAAGGCTCCACTGCCATTAGTGCCTGCAGCTCCGAGACTCTTCTAGCTAAAGTTATTGCTAGTAGCAGGGCAGTTTTCCATGAAAGAAATTTTAAATCAGCTGAAAAAGCTGGTTCAAAGGGCGGCAGTGTAAGCTTTTCCAGAACAAAGTTGAGATCCCAAGTAGGTGTTGGTGCTCTCCTGGGCGGTCTTATGTTCTCAGCCCCTCTGAGGTACTGTCTTAGGAGTGGATGTGAAAATAAAGGAGGATCCGTGTTGTAATGAGCTGAAATTGCGGAGGCGTGGATCTTAATAGATGAAAAGGAAAGTCCTTTGTGCAACATCTCAGTTAAATATTGTAGAATCTGAGGAATGTTTGGATCAAGGGGATTTTGGCCTTTAGTCTGGTTCCAGGCGCAAAATCTTTTCCATTTGTCTGAATAGGTTTTCCTGGTGCTGGGCCTCCTGGCCTCCAGAATGACATCCATAACAGCTTTGGATAGAGGTGTTGGCTTGTTGTTTAGGTAATTTGCCATGCAGCCAGGTTTAAAGTTTTGAGCTGGCTGTGTAGAATCTGATTGTCTCGCTGGGTGAGCAGGTGAAAAATTTGTGGCAAAATCCATGGTGGGCCGTGGGCCATGGTCCTTAGAATTGGATACCAGTGCTGGCGTGGCCAGTCTGGTGCAATGAGTATCATTTGTGGCCTCTCTAATCTGTCTTTCGGCAGTACCTTTGCTAGAAGAGGCAGTGGAGGAAAGGCATACACTGTCAATGTTTTCCAACTGAATGAAAGGGCGTCCACTTTCCAAGCTTGTGGATGGAATGTCCTTGTGCAAAATTTTTGAAGTTGGTAGTTTTGGGGGTTGGCAAACAGATCTATGTCTGGGCGTCCCCATTTTTGAGTTATCATTGCAAATACTTGTGGATGTAGTTTCCAGTCGTGGGGATCCATGATGTTTCTGCTTATGTCATCTGCTAATGTGGTTTTCTTTCCTGGCAGGAATTGTGCTTGTAATTGAACTTGGTAAGACAGTGCTGTGTTCCACAAGGTCATTGCTTGCCTGCATAGAGGGTAGGAATGTGTGCCCCCTTGCTTGTTTATGTACCACAATACCGTGGTATTGTCTGTCTTTATTATTAGTTGTCCTGGGTGTAAGAGGTCCTTGAAAGCTGTTAGGGCATTCTGTACTGCTAGCATTTCTTTTTGATTGATATGCAGATGCCTTTGATCTGTAGTCCATTTGCTCTGAATGCACTGTCTTGCCATGTGTGCTCCCCAGGCATAGTCCAATGCATCTGTCGTCATAGCTTGCCTAGCTGTGGATAAGGTGAAAGGATGACCCTTGTTGATGTGACATGCCTGTGGTCACCATAGAAACTCCCGTTGAAGGCAGGGAATGAGTGGTATCATTGTTTCCAAGATGTGGCTGTGCTGAGTCCATGCGCTTTTCAGGTACCATTGTAATTTCCTCAATATGCAGTTTTGCAAATGGTATTAGTAGTATACAAGATGCCATGAATCCCAAGGCCTGTTGTCCATACGCTTTTCAGGTACCATTGTAATTTCCTCATATGCAGTTTTGCAAATGGTATTAGTAGTATGCAAGATACCATGAATCCCAAGGCCTGCAGGTCTTTGTTGCCATTATTTTGAAGAACTGAGTCAGCTGTTGTTGCTTGTCTGGCGTGAGATAAGCCATCTGGGCCATTGTATTCAAGCTGGCACCCAGGAATATTATGTTTTGTGAGGGCACTAGTTTTGATTTCTTTTCGTTTACTGTGTACTTAGGCAACTTAGAAGGTGTTTGACAAATGCCAGATGCTTTAAAAGAATGTCCTTGCTTTCCGCTTGAATAAGGCAGTTGTCCAGGTATGGGTATATTTGAATTTCTCTTTGTCTGCAGTATGCAATTACTGGTGCCATGCATTTTGTGATGACGCTGGGCGCAGTAGATAAGCCAAAAGGCAGTGCAGAGAATTGATAATGGGTTGAACCTGCAATGAAGCGGAGGTATCTTCTGCAATTTTGTCTGATAGGGACATGCAGGTATGCCTCCTTGAGGTCCAACGTTACTAGCCAAGCATTCTTGCCCAGCATGGGAAGAAGCTGCTGTAGTGTTAGCATCTTGAATTTTTGTACTTGTAGATAGGTGTTCAGAATTGAAAGATCCAGAATGGGTCTCCATGCTTTGTCTTTTCTTGGGACTAGAAAGAGTCTTGAGTAAAATCCTTGTCCTTGCTCCTGTGTAGGTACCTGTTGAATGCCTCTCATGTCCATGAGAGCTGTAATTTGTTTTTGTGCCTCTGCCCATTGATTTGGTGGCAGGTTTGGCATTCCTTTTATCCTCGGCAAGGTATGAAAGTGGAATCTGTATCCTTGTGAGACAATGTTTAGGACCCTTTTGTCTTTTGTGATGATGTGCCAGGTGTCTGCAAAAAGTGCTAATTTTCCTCCCAAGGGAGCTGCCAAGAGAGATTTTCTTGGTAGTTTGAGGATTGAGTCATTTTGTTTGTCTTCTGCTAGCTTGGGACCAGTCTTCTCCTCCTTTCTGGGTAGCAGTACCCCATTGGCGAGGTTTGTAAGGGCCTTGTGACTGACCTCTGCCCCTTGGGCATCTGTATTTGCCCCTCTGTGATATGTCAGAAGCTGGAAAGGACCAGTTTTTTGTTGGCCAATTTCTGCTGAAACGAGGGGGTTGTACCTGTAAAAAATCCTTGACCATCTGCATAGACTTTGCCCTATCCTCCATTTTCTTTAAAACCTCTTCTGCTTTGACACCAAGTAATACATCCTGCTGTAAAGGTGCATCCAATAATTTTGCTTTAACATGATCGGGTAGGGTTTGTTCTTTTAACCAAGCATGTCTACGTATGACAAACCCAGTAACAGCTGCTCTACAGGAAGCTTCCAATGAATCAAATCCACATTGTAAAGTATGTCTGCCCACCTGTTCAGCTGCATGCAACAGATCCTGCATTTCCTTGAATTCAGACTGTTCAGAATGTGTGCTCATTTTTTGTTTTAATTGAGACATTAGGAATTGCTGATATTTCAGCATGTGAAACTGACAATTTAATGTTCTCATAGCCAGAGTAGCTGAGGTGTATATCTTCTTTCCCCATCTATATAGGGCTCTGGAATCCCTTTCAGAGGGGATAGCAAGTGGTCTGTGCTGGGGTAGTAAAAGGAACTCTCTGAGCCTTTTCTAGGAATCAGAGTAGTCCTGGCCTTCCCAGTGGAAATTTTCCCTCATGGTGTGTAAGGTTTCCCCAAAGGAGTAGTCCTCAGGGGGAGATGCTGAGGGAATAGAGTCTTCAGCATCAGAGTCTTCATAAGGGGGAAAAGTGTAATCCTGTTCCTCAGAAGAATCTGAGGAAATAGAAACCTAGTCAGAGGAAGCATAATCCTCTTCTTGTCTTGTTCTTTAACCTGGAGGGGGATGGGAACCCCTGATTAGGGTAATCAAATCTTCAGCCATCTTAAGCATCTGTTTCTTAGGCATGGGGCCTTGAACTGTAGACTGATGTACAGTCTTTTTTGGTTTTAATGGAGTTTTAATCTTAGCATAAGATTTAATGGTGAGTTTAGTCGGTCTGAAGACACCTTCTGCAACCAAAGTTGTTTCTACTGCACCGGAATCTCGTTCTGCTCCAGTGTCGGAAGGGCCTAATGAAGATGGCTGCACCAGCCTAGTACACTCCACTTGAGAATCCGCAGCTGTCTGGGATTCCAATTCTGCGGTCATCAGGGGCTGCGTAGGCGCCTCACTGAAAACCGGAGAACCGGCGACAGGCCCAGCAGAGGCCTCGGAGTCTGGCTTGTTCGTAGGCTGCCTGTCCTTATTCTTGCGTTTTTTTATGCATGCCGGTCGTCGGCTGCTCCGACGGCATGATAATTAAATTTCCTACCAAAGTAATGTGGTGCGAAGTCAAAACGGCGTTTGATAGTTCGTTTATTAAAGCTAGCACAAAACCGACAACCTGTGACGTCGTGGTCTAGCCCTAGGCAAGGAATACAATAAGAATGGAAGTCCTTATGAGGTATTTGCTTCCCACAAGAAATGCAATTGTTAACTTTTTCTGACATCGGACTGAGGCAAGAAAAGGTTCCCCAATGGGGTACTTAGCTTTATTGAAGACATCGGACTGAAATTCGATTTGAAAATCTCGGGTGTCGGCGGACCGGCACTTGTGAACTGCTTCTGCTTCGGGCACCGCGCGGCAAGAAAGACTGGAGAAAATGGCGTTGGATGCCTCTTATATACCCCTGGCACAATGATGTCAGGGAAGAAGTGACAGCAACCGACACCGGACCAAGACTTTGGAACTCAGGCAGACTGCGGGACCGCCTGACCACAGGATAACCCAAGTGTGATGACTGCAGCAGGATAACACGATGAACATTCAGGAGATAAGCTGGAATCAGAGAATACATCATCCACAATATCTAGCACAGGCGGAATAGCCAGGGGCCTGTGCTGAGGCAATAAAAGGAAATCCCCGAGCCTTTTCTTGGATTCTGAGTAATCCTGACTTTCCCCATGGAAATGCTCCCTCATGGTATGTAAAGTTTCCCCAAAAGAATAATCCTAAGGAGGAGAGGCTGATGGGACAGATTCTTCAGCATCAGAGTCCTCATACGGGGGTAGAGAGTATCCCTGGTCTGAAGAGGAATCGGAGGAAATGGAAACCTGATCAGAGGAATCATAGTCTGTATCCTGCCTAGGCCTCTTCTCATGAGGGGGATGGGAAACCCTGATTAAAGTAATGAGGTCTTCAGCCATTTTAAGCATCTGTTTCTTAGGCATGGAGGACTGTCCAGGAGAATGCTGTACTTGTTTCTTTGTCTTTAATGGTACCTTTGTCTTGGCTGTTGTTTTAATGATAAGTTGTGAAGGTCTGAAAACACCCTCAGAAGCAGATGCCTGCTCAGCGGCTCCAGACCCATCTGAGGGATTAATTTCCGTAGGCCCAATACCTTGAGTTTCCAGAGGCCTAGTTGCCTCCACGTGGGAGTCGGAAGCGGCCTGTGGCTCTGAGGTAGTGGGTGTCAGGGGCTGCGAAAGCACCTCACTAAGAACTGGCTAACTGGACTGGCCTAGAAGAAGTTTTGTCGTCGATTTTGGACCTCGGATGTCTGTCTTTATCCTTGTCTTTGCGTTTTTTCGGTATTGAGGTCATCGGTTGATCCGACGGCATAGTATAATTGAACCTTCAGCAAAAGTAGCGCAAAGCAAAATCAAAACGTCTTTTTATAGTGCGTTTATTAAATCTAGCACAAAACAGACTAGTGACGTCGTGATCAGGGCCTAGGCATGGAATACTGTAAGAGTGGAAGTCCTTATGAGGCATTTGCTTCCCACAAGAAATACAATTATTAACTTTTTCTGACATCGGTCTGAGGCAAGAAAAAAGTTTCTCCAATGGGGTACTTAGCTTTATTGGATCTGAAATTCGACTTAGAAAATCTCAGGAGTCGGCTGACCGGCACTTGCAAACTGCTTCTGCTTCGGGCACCGCAAGGCAAGAAAGACTGAAGAAAATGGCGTTGGATGCATCTTATATACCCCTGGCGCACTGACGTCAGGGAAGAAGCTACAGCAACCGGCACCGGACCAAGACTTTGGAACTCTGGCCGACTGCGGGACCGCCTGACAGCAGGATAACCCAAGTGCAATGACTGCAGCAGTGTAACACGATGAACATCTGAGCAGGACTCTTGCAGATGAAGAGGCCCCAAGCAATAGACACACAAAGCATGCAAATCGCTAAGGGGCATCTTTTTTCCCCACACTGCTCACACTTTTTGAAGCCAAGAAACTTTGCTTCTTTTTGAGGCACATTTAGAAAAGAAAAGGACACACTCACACGTACAGACCTGTAAGCTAAACAGGACAGGATGGCAGAGTGGAAATTTTTTTTTTTTTTAAGTCATCCTCTAAATTAAACTGACAAAAAGAACAGCAAGAAGAGATCGAGAAATAACATCCTCTAACTAAAATGGACGTTAGTTACACAGCAATAAGGGGTAAAGAAACAACATCCTCTAACTAAAATGGATGTTATTTAGATGCGCTCTAACTTAAACGGATGCTAGCCACCGAAAGAAAGGTGCAAAAGCACTAAAGAAAGGCCTATCACTCACACTAAAGCGTAAAGATCCAGAAAATGTTTTAAGAGAAAAAATAGTTAAGATAAACAAATTTAGAGACACTTAACTCAGAGCTTGCTAGTAGAACCTCCTTTTTCGCAGAGCGGCAAACAAGATCTGAGGAAGCTAGGGGGGGTTGCATTAAGGGTAAAGAGGGATGCCCACGAGCTTTGCTGACGAACTTGAGCTTTTAGAATGGCCGAGATGGACAAGATTCAAACCATCAGTGAGAATAACGGCAAAACTGACAACATCACATCATTCTTTTTATACGTGACTCCATTGTAAGACATACGGATATGCCTCTTACCAGGCTGAGCAAGAAAAAAGTGACAGTGAGCCTAGCATTGAATAGCATTCTACCTTCTCCAAGGATGATGCTGCAATATGAGTGAAAAAAAATAAACTGCCTTCAATAACTGGCTTAGTTTTTTGGTATCATTCAAAGTGGGTTCAATATTTGTTAGCCTGGGAGGATATGACTGACAGACCATGCTTCTTTGGTTGTGGATGGCTTGCACTGTCCCTGCTAGGTTTACTATTATTGGCAGAGACACTGTCCACCCCCATATTGCCTTTTTAAGCAATGCCAACCTGATAAAACTACCAACATAACGAAAGAAAGGAAAATATAAGTGTTACTGATCAATGCTAGGAGCCTTAACAAAAAAACTCCACTCCTTAACAAGCCCTTCTCACTCTGGAGGACATTAACATCTGTGTAGTGACCAAGATATGGTTTAAAATAGCAGAGAGCGTAGTCCAGCTGTCCACGACTATAACACCTTCCAAACATTTTGACCAGCTACTGTACAGGAAATGGAAAAAGGAGGTGTCTCGATGTACATTCAGAAGAGACTCTCATCAAGTCTGGTAAAGTAGCAAGATGCACTAGAGTTTCTTCATGTCTAAATAAAGAATGTTGTTTGTCTTTTCACCTTTTCCCGGTTAGGGGTCGCCACAGCGGTACTCCGGTCCACTAATGACTGGCAGTAGATTTTTATGGTTCCGAGTTGCCAGCCCAATGCTCAACCTTCAGCGAAGGCACGCCCATTCACACATGTTTTTCAGAGGCCACTCTACCACGGGGAGGACATGCAGACTCCCCACAGAAGGCACTCCAGCTGAGAATCGAACAGGAGAACCTCTTGCTGTGAGGCAACAATGCTACAGCTGTACCACCGCAGCTTGTCATGTCCAAATAAAGAATAGTTGAATAAAATCTTACCATAACCGGATGCACCACTAGACAATTCAGCCTTATTTGGTAAGGCAGTAGCCTCTAAGTCCCTACAGGAAAAAACACGGAACTCAAGGAGTTGAAACACATCCTGGTTTCTCCTGTGCCTAGGTTTCACAGGAATTTCCCTTCTAAGCCTGTTTTCATCCACAGTCCCACTCAACACCCCTCCGGTAAGTCTTCCAGAAGAGGCAAAAAAAAACAAAAGCCTAGGCGTTCTCAGCCATCCTCTCAACAAAGGCAGTCCTTTCATGAGAAAGCAGGGAGTCTGTGACTATCCTGCTGATATCTCCCTTTCTCCTCTTTCCCTTTGCCTGTCAAATGCTCACAGGGTCTGAGAAAGCATCACCCAAGACACGAGTTCTTTCCATAATCAAAAAAGGATACTTCATGGTTTGATGCTAGAGGGGGAGAAAAGAGGCAGACAAGCAGAAATAGCGGACACGTGCTTTGACAGAGGAATAAGCCAAGCCAGCACAGAGAAATTCACGCAAGACCGACAGAACCACTGCAATTCCCACTGTCAGTGGGTCTTGGTTCTTACAGACACACCAAAGTGAAAATCTTTTTCCATTTGGAAATGTAAGATTTTCTTGTATTGTATTTTCTGACCTCCTGCAAAACCCTGAGCATGTCCTCTGAGAATAGATATCTGAAGGGGATTAGAATCCTATCACATTGTCAACTGTAGTGTTGACAGGTGTGGGTGTATTAGGGATCCCTTGTTCTGTGTGAGTAGGTCCACACTGCGGGGTAAACTTGTGGTGATGCCCTTGGCTAAACGTAGGAGGGGGAACTAGTACTGTTTTGGCCAAAAGGGACTTACCAGCAAGATTTTTGGTTGGTCTTGTTGAATCTTGAACAGGACCTTTGGTACTAGAGGAAGGGGAGGGAATGCATACAGAAACATCCCCTTCCAAGAGAAGGAGAGGGTGTCTACCTTCCAAACCAGAAGACTTGGGACTCTGGCACAAAATTTTGAAGTTGTCTGTTCAGGGGGGAGGCAAATAAGTACATTTCTGGAATACCCCCACTGGTGGGCTATGTCCAGGAACACATCCCTGTGAAGCATCCATTTGCGTGATCGAGTCAGGGATCTACTTAAAGATTCTGCCACGAGATTCTGTTTGGTGGGAATGTACACTGCCTGAATATTCATGTGGTGCCAGGCCAGAAATTCCCATACCAGAAGAGCCAACCTGCAAATCGACCAGAGGACTGTCATGTTGTCTGTGAATACATGTAGAGGGCCTGTGCACAGGAGAGGGTGAAATGCTTGTACAGCTACTAGCAATGCACGTACTTCCCAGATGTTGATGTGTTCTGATTTTTGGGAGGGAGTCCAAATTCCCTGAACTGTGAATTTGCCCACGGCCTCTCCCCAGCCCATGTCTGATGCATCTGTGTAGAGTTCTAGAATTGGGGCAACAGGATGCAGGGGTAGACCCGGATACAGGTATAGCTGTTGGATCCACCAGAGCAGTTTCCTCTTTAGGCAGTGAATGTGGGGGACTTAGTATTCTAATGGATGAGAATGCTGGGTCCACACATCTGTGGAACCACTAGAATTTCCTCATGTGGAGTTTTGCCATCGGTACTATGGGAATGGCTGAAGCCATGAATTCCAGCACCCTGAGGAACTCCCTGGCCGTGATGTGAGTCAAGGGGAGAAGGGAGTGAAAGAAGGACTGAAGATCCTGCACCTTTGGAGGTAGAAGTGACACTCTCATAATGTCTGTCTGGATTCAACAACTCAGGAATATTTGGTCCTGTGAAGGAGTGAGGACTGACTTCTTGTAGTTGATGGTGAATCCCAGTTTATACAGGAGGGAAATTGTGGTCTCCAGATTTTGGAGAAGAGTGTGGGAAGTTGGGGCCTGTAAAAACTGGTCATCCAGGTGTGGGAAAAATCTAGATGCCCAAAAGTCTGCAGTGTGCAATCACTGGAGCCTGGCATTTTGTTAATACATTTGGTGCTGTAGAAAGACCACAGGGCAAGGCAGAGAACTGAAAATGCCAGGAACCCACAAAAAACATAACAATTTCCTGAACATGGGGTAACTGGAGATGTGAAGGTAAGAATCTTTTATATCTAATCTAAACAGTGTAAGAAACTTCTCTGTGTGGAAGATTTTCAATCCATATATATCTAGTTAATCACTGTAAATTAATCAGATCAGATAATGGTAGTAGAAGTAGCGAACTTAAACTCATCTCAAGTCAAAAAAATTATAAAAAATATATAATATGAAATATTGTACAGAATTACTAAGTATTCGAAAGTAATCCAAGCAGGGTAGGCAGTCTGTTTCCAGTCGAATTGGGATAACAACACAAACTTTAGATTACTGAACTCTGATCAACTTGCACATATAGGCCTAATGCTAGAATTCAAATAAGATATGCATATATTAATTTTCTTAAACCATAAACATTAGATTTTATAACTGAGGTAAGGACAGAAATGGCAAAATGGGAAAAAGTAAGATATAGCGCATACGAATTAATGTCATATTTGAGAAGACAGTAAAGTATAAAGATAAAAATTGCACGGAGTGAACAGTTAAAGATATTACACATAATTAGTGGAGGGAAATATGTCTTAATCCCAGATATACAACTGAATCAAGGAGATTTAGAATTTTTCATGGAAATTTTTCACAAATATTTCTACGCTGCTACAAGACTTGGAAAAAATGTTCCTGCAGATGAAAAGGATGTTGGAGATAGGACATTTCAGACAGAAGTTCTGTGGGACATATTCAGAGAATGTATAGAGTTGCTTCAGTACAAAAATGATTTGAATAGTACGTTAAGTCTTATACTTGGAAGAAAATTTAGTATTAGTAAAGAGATGTTTTTGTTGAATTGGTGTAAAATAACATATTACTAAAGAGGTAAAAGCATTGCTGCCTTTAAGGAGGTGAAAGCATCGTTGTATTTAATGTTGACAGTGGCTATGAAAGCTGCAACTAGAAAAAGAAAAGAAAGACAAACTTAATAAAAGAGATGAAAACGATGACTACAGAAATTAAAAATATGGAAATGAGCACAATGACAAATCAGAAACAAAACTTCATTGTAAAAAAAATTGGGCTGCGTGGGATTCTTGTAAGGGAATATGAGTATGAAGAGAAGACAGATTTATTTATTTATTTAACATTATTATTTAGCGTCTGATGAAGCGGTTACCAACTGTGAAAGCGCTTACCTTGTGTGATGAAACTATTTTTATTTCCATTTGGAAGTTTTATTTTTTGCTGCCTTGCTGGGACTGAACTTGTGTTTTTTATACTTATTTAACATTTGTTTACTGGGAAAGTCCGACTTGGAACAAAGCCAATTTACAGTGGAGGCCGGGGAGAAACACTCCAGACACATGTCTTTGTAATATATATATATATAGAACAGATATAGAACAAGGTACCCAAGATGTATATTGATTTTAACAAGGCGAGAAGTCACTGGACCAAGTTGTTAAGATTCGCAAATATAGTGAAAATAAAACAATGTGGTAATTCTGGTGTAAATAGTTTGTGTGTTTAACAGGTTTTGTTTAAAAGAACAGTGCTAAAGCAAACTTGAGATTAAGACCAGACAGAATACTTAATTGTGTTATTTGGATTTACATGCTTAATAATGGCAAGCTACTGAAAGTTGAATCTAAGCACTGAATGTCTAACAAAAAGTTAGTTTATTAATACTGTATACACATCTAACTATAAAATGATTTTATCTGCAATTAGTGTGAAATAACAAGTGCATCATGCATGTAGATTGCACAGAATGTGAAAATTAAAATGTGGTAATTACTGAAGAACTTGCATTGTGCAAAAAAAAATAAAGAAAGAAATGGGCATCCAGGATCTTGATACACAGCTTCTCCTTCAAGGGGACAAGCATCAGCCATGTCACTGTGTGCAAGCAAACATTTGAACCTGTCACCAAAGACAAAGCCTCAAAATCATAACTGCAGTGGGATACAAGGTATCTCACTGCTGAAGCCATAAACAGATTCATAGTGATCCTACTTCACTCCCTTCCTAAATAGATGACTCTGGAATTGGGACAGATGACAAACTGTTGAGAGTTCCGAGCCTTAATATGGCACAGTACACTTTCTTGTTACATTTGTCAAGTCCTGTTCTACACTCATAGTCAAGGTGAAGAAATACACTAGTCTCTTGAGAATAATAAGCCTAAGAAATCATGTAGTATTCAGAACTAACACTCTAAATTGCTATGTACTCTTAGATGGTAGCTTACAGAAGGAATTGACCTTCTTACCTGCTGAAGGGATAGAACTGTACAGTTAAAGCAGGCTGCCTTGATGGCATCCCAAATGACAGTTTCAGAGGCAGGGAAAAAGTACAGTTGTGCACACTTACCATAAATGTAGATGTTCTTATCTGCCTGCAGGTAGCCCTCAGTCGACCCGAATACCAGAGTCTTGGGATTTCTGCATCGGATGCTGTTGCTTCTTCCATGACGTCAGGTCATCACGGGTATAAAACATGCAGCCGATGCCATTACATCAGGTTTTCTTGCTCCAGATGTCAGGAGCCCCTAAAACAGGAAGCAATTACATGGTGTGGAACACCTTCAGTAAAAAGTAAATTCCACTGCCATAAAATATGGCCAAAAAAGAGGATAGGTAGAATGTATAGAAAAGTCAGGGGGCTGGATGGAGGATAACCAGGACTGCAACAGTGAATACACTCTAACATATGCATTTATGGTAAGTGTACACAACTGTACTATGTTCTTTGTGATTCACTGTTGCAGTCATCACACTTGGGTAGATTCCCAAAGCTGAGGAAGTGTGGAGGCAGTCAAGAAGTATTAGGGTTGGCTAGCAGGCCTTGTAAGACTGCCGTAGCAAATCCAGCTCTGGATTCAGAAAAAAATAGCCAAATGGTAATGCTTAGTGAAGGTGTGTAAAGAACTCCAGGTTGCAGCTTCCAGGATGTCCCTGGGTAGGGACTCCCCTGAGAAATGCTGCAGAGGTTGAGGCAGCCCTAGTGGAATGGGTTCTGATCCCCTGTGGGGTAGGTTTTTCCATGGTGTTTGTAGAAGAAATGGATGCAGTGTGCTATCCATTTGCAGATTGTTTGCTTTGAAATGGCCTTGCCCTTTGCCCCTGTAGCAAAGCTGACTAGCAGCTGGTCAGATTTTCTGAAAGGTTTAGTCCTGTCAAGGTAGAACCTAAGCTACCTGTGCACGTTTCAAGGAGTGTAGGATCCTTTCCCCTTTATTCTGAGGATTAGGGAAAAAGGTTGGTAAATGGATGGATTGGTTTAAAGCCACACTAGATACCACCTTGGGCATAAATTATGGGTTATTTCTGAGGGAAACCCTGTCCGCATGGATGACAGTGAAGGGTTCCACAGCCATAAGGGCCTGCAACTCAGACACTCTTCTTGCTGAAGTGATGGCTACAAGGCTGTTTTCCCAAGAGAGGAATTTTAACTCTGCTGAAGCAGCAGGCTCAAAGGGAGGCAGCATGAGCTTCTCTAGTAAAAGTTAAGGTCCCAGGCTGGAGTGGGAGCTCTCCTTGGGGGTCTTAAGTTGTTAGTTCCTCTCAGGAACTGTTTGACCAGAGGGTGAAAGAAGAGGGGTGGCTCAGTACTGTAATGAGCTGAGATGGCAGAGGGATTAATCTTAACTGAAGAGAAGGTAGGCCTTTGTGGAGCAGTTCTGCTAGCTAATCTAGGATTTGAGGTAAGGTGGTGTCCTTTCCCCGAGACTGGCTCAAAGAACAGTGTCTTTTCCACTTTTCTGAATAGGATTTCCTAGTGCTAGGCCTCCTGGCCTCAAGGATGACATCCAGCACCTGTTTGCTGAGGGTTGCTGCTGATGTATTCAGGTGATGAGCCAGGCTGCTAGATTCAAGGTTCACAGCTGAGGATGCAAAATCTGGCCCTCCTGCTGTGACAACAGGGAAGAGGTCTGAGGCAGGTGCCAGGGTGGCACTCATGTCAGACTGCATAAAAGTGGGTACTAGTGTTGGTGTGGCCAGTCTGGTGCAATCATGATTGTCCTTGGCTTGTCCTGTTTGACCTTGAGTAGTACTTTCCAGAGGAGGGCAGAGGGGGAAAGGCATAGATTGAGAGGTTTTCCCAAGTAAAGATAGGGCATCCACTTTCCATGCTTGGCTGTGGGGAGTTCTGGTGCAAAATTTATTCAGTTGATGTTTCTGGGGGGAGGGCAAAGAAGTCCACCTCTGGTGCCCCCCACATGTGGTTCAGAAGTGTGTCCATTAGATTTCTGCTTAAGTTGTCTGCCTTTAGTTTGCCTGGCAGGAATTGAGCTTGCATATCCACTTGATTGCTCAAGGCAGTGTTACACAGAGCCATGGCTAACCTGCAGAGTGGGTAGGAATGAGTTCCCCCCTGCTTGTTTATGTACCACATAACTGTGGTGTTGTCTGTCTTTATCAAGAGTTGTCCTGGAAAGATAAGGTATTTGAAGGCTGTCAGGGCATTCTGTACAGCTAACATTTCCTTTTGGTTGATATGCAGGTGTATTTGTCTTGGGCTCCATTTGCCTTGAACGTATTTGCCTGCCATGTGAGCCCCCCATGCATAGTCTGATGCGTCTGTTGTCAGGGTTTGGGCGGCGGTGGGGATGAGTGAAAGGGAGTCACTTGTGGTAGCAGGCCTCTGCCCACCAAAGGAACTCTGTCCTTAGGCAAGGAATGATAGGAATCATTGTTTCCAGGTCCTGAGAATGTTGACACCAGAGACTTTTTAAGTACCACTGAAGTTTCTTCATATGCAGTTTTGCATAAGGAATTAGTAGAATGCAAGAGGCCATGAACCCTAGGGCTTGCAGTATTTTTCTTGCAGATAGCTGGGTTTGGGTGGCCAGCAGTTTGTCAAATAAACCTGTTTTTTTTCTGGAGTGAGGAATGCCATCTGGGAAGCTGTGTTCAAGCTTGCTCCCTGGAATACAAATTTTTGGTTGGGTACCAGATGTGATTTCTTTTCGTTGATGGTATACCCCAGAGAAGTCATAAGTCTCTTTACAAATGTCAGGTGCTGAAGTAGCAATTCCTGACTGTTTGCCTGAATCAGGCAATTGTCCAAGTATGGGTAAATTTGAATTATTCTCTGCCTGTAGTATGCGATGGCTGGGGCCAGGCATTTTGTGAATACCCTGGGCGCAGTAGATAAGCCAAAGGGAAGTGCAGAGAACTGATAGTGCATAGAGCCTGCACTGAAACATAGGTATTTCCTGCAAGATTCCCTTATGGGGATGTGCAGATAAGCTTCTTTTAAGTCTAGGGTTGCTAGCCAGGAATCCTTGGCTAGCATAGGAAGCAGCTGTTGGAGAGTAAACATTTTGAATTTTGGAACAACCAGAAAGGTGTTGAGAATAGACAGATCCAGGGTAGGACACCAAGAGTTTTCTTTTCTGGGTACCAGAAACAGTCTGGAATAAAAGCCTTGTCCCCCTGTTCTGCTGGGACAGGTTGAATAGCCTTGCTACTGAGAAGAGAAAATACTTGCTTTTGGGCCTCTGCCCACTGGTTTGGGGGGAGGTCTGGCCATCCGCTCAGGGTTGGGAGTGAGTGGAAGTGGAATCTGTATTCCTGGGAAACAATGTTTAAGACCCATCTGTCCTGGGTAATGCAATCCAAGTTTTTGCCATGCAAGGCAAGTTTCCCTCCTAAAAGTGCAAGTACTTGGGCAAGGCTTGGAAGAGTTAAGTCGTCATTGTGAGATTTTACCATAGGATGGCAGCTTACTACTCCCTGTTTTGGAGGTGGGAGCAATCCATTGCTTAGATCTGTGCATGCCCTGAGACTGTAGTCTTGGTGGTCTGCTGCACCTGGATTTCGACTGAGAAGGTCTGGGAGGGGCTGGAAATTACCAGATTTTTGAAGGCCAATGCCTACTGAATCTAGGTGGCTGTACTTTAAGAAATCTTTAACAGTTTGCATAGATTTAGCTTTTTCCTCCATCCTTTTGAGGATTTATTCTGCCTTACTGCCAAATAGACTCTCTTGGTTTAATGGTGCATCTAGTAATTTTGCTTTGACATGGTCTGGCAAGTTCGTTCCTTAAGCCAAGCATGCCTTCTAAGGACAGACCCAGTGACAGCAGCCCTGCAAGATGCTTTTAAAGCATCAAAACCACATTGCAAAGTATGTTTACCAACTTGGTTAGCAGAATGCATTAACTCTTGTAAATCTTTATGTCCTGCAAAATCAGGAATCAACATCATTTTCTGTTTAATTAGTTCCATAATATGTTGCTGCTGATACTTTAACATATGAAACTGGCAATTTAAAGCCCTGATGGCAACAGTAGCAGAGGTGTAAACCTTCTTACCCCATCTGTCCCCTAGAATCAATGTCCGAGGGGGTACGATTTTTGGTTGTTGTAGCCTTAATGCATTTAGGTCCCTGGGAAATGGTCTCTGGATCCGCAGCAGGATTCTTAAAGAGGAATTTGTGAGAATCATGGTACTCTATAGTACCTGTCAGGTTTCCTGGGAGCTGGAGACAAAGTATCAGGGGTAAGGCTGGATTCCAAGAAAACATCATCTACAATTTACAGAACAGGAGAGATAGCTAGAGGCCTGTGCTGAGTCAAGTTTAAAAATTCCCCGAGTCTCTTTTTGGAGTGAGAGAAGTCCTGGCTCTCCCAGCAGAAATGCTCCCTAAGGGTATGCAGGGTTTCACCAAAAGAAAAATCTTCTGGTGGGGAAGCAGAGGGAATGGAATCCTCTGCATCAGAATCCTTATAGGTAGATAAGGGTATGTCCTGGCAATCAGAAGGGTCAGAGTTATCAGACTCCTGCTCTGAAGAATCAGAAGGAAATTCAGTTCTAGGTCTTTTTGAGGGGGAAGGCTGACTTCCCCCAATTAAAGTAATAAGGTCTTCTGCCATTCTAAGCATTTGTTTTTGTGGCATGTGGGCCTAAGAATGGACTTTGGTCACCGGTTTCCTAGGCGTAGTGCGAAATCTAGGTCTGAGAAATTCGGCGTTTCTGGTTTTAAATGAAGTAGTCAGTTTAATATGAAAATCGGGAAGGCCTGAATACACCCTCAGAAGCTGGTGCCTGCACAGTGGCTCCGGACCTATCCAAGGGAGAGACATCTGCAGATTCCATAGTCGAAGCATCTCGCGGCATACCAGACTCTGAATGGGTCTCAGTAGAGGCCTACGAATCTGTAGAAGCGGGTATCAGGGGCTGGGAAAGTGCCTCACTGAGTACCAGCAGACTGGCTACTAGCTTAACGGTAGTGTCGTCAGCAGTTGTAGACCTATACGGTCTGTCTCTGTCTTTATCCTTACGTTTTTTCAGAAGATCTGTAGTCGGATGGCTTATCGAAGCCATTTTAGAAAATGGAGATCTGGAGCGAAAGAAGTAAACAACAAAAATAGCCCAACGACGAATACTTCTGGCGTTAAACAAGGCACAAAACTGACAGGGAGGGACATTGTGGTCTGGGCCCAAACAGGTGACGCAGTAAGAATGAAAATCTCTGAGGTATCTGCTTTCCACAGGCAAGCCAATTATTAATTTTTTCTGACATTGGTCAGAGCAAGAAAAAAGGATCCCCAACGGGGTACTTATCTTTTAGAAGACTTCAGGTCTGAAACTTGAAAAGTGAAAATTTCAGGAGGTGGCCAACCGGCACTTGCGAACTGCTTCTGCTTCGGGCACCACACAGCAAGAAAGACTGATGTAATGGCATCGGCTGCATGTTTTATACCCCTGACGACCTGACGTCATGGAAGAAGCAACAGCATCCGATGCAGAAATCCCAAGACTTTGGTGTTCAGGCCAACTGAGGGCTACCTGCAGGCAGATAACCCAAATGTGATGACTGCAACAGTGAAACACGAAGAACATTAACAGAGTTGTTGGGAACACAAGCGTGAAAGTCACCGATAAAAATACTGAAAAGTAGGGGGCCTAATATGGATCCTTGAGGACTCCAGTGGGAGTATCTAGGAATGGTGTGGTAGAGGCATGCCATCTAGTTGATTGTTTTCTATTGGACAGGTAAGTTGGAAAACCAGAGTAGAGTCGGTGGAGATATCCCCAGAGTGGAAAGCCTGGAGAGAAGAAGGGAGTGGGACATGGTGTCGAATGCCTTAGAGAGATCAAGGAAGAGGGAGGAGATATGTTTTCCTTCGTTGCAAGCTTGGTTAACAATATTTGTGAATGATAGGAGAGCAGTGGGCGGGTTGGAAACCGTGTTGATAGGAGGACAGAAGATTTTTTAGTAGGCATTACTGGAGCTGGAAGTGTATGCATTTTTCTAGGATTTTAGAAATGGTGGATAGTATAGCGATGGGGTGGAAGTTAGAGATGTCGGAGGTATTACCACCTTTATGTAGGGGAAGAATGTATGCTTTCTTCCAGATGGTGGGTATGTAGGATTCCTGGATTGATCTATTTAACAGTATGCTAACAGGGTAGGATATGGCTGCAGCTGATATTTTAAGGTATTCAAGGTTCATAGGTTCATAGGTTCATACTAGGCTATCTGCCCGAGGGCATTTACAAGCCTAGCCCATAGTTTTGTGGCTTACGCCACCCCTTTAGTATGGGGAACTATACCCATTATTTTGCTGTGCCTCTGTCGAGCAGTGACACTGAGGTAATCCCTGGGGTATATCTGCGATCTCCCATCCATTGGTCAAGATTTCTCTTGAACAAGGCCAGTATAGCGATGGGGTGGGATTGTCAGGGGCATTGCTTCCTGGTTTTAGTTTAAGGAGGAGTTTGGTTATAGTAGAGGTAGGGATGTGGGGAGGGAGAAAATATGCTAGTGGGAGGGTCTGCGGATTGGTTATTATTGGGGCAGTGATTAGCTTGACAAGGTGGAGGTGGGAAGGAGGGAGTAAGATTAGTGATGGTTTCTATAAAGTATGAATTGAAGACAGAAGTGATTTCTAATGGTGCTTTTGCTGGATATGGACAGGGGTTGCTTTTAGTACCAGGGTTTAAGAGTGAGGAAACTGAGCTCCAGAATTGTCTTAGGTTTTGCTTAAAATTATGCTGTAGTTTAATGTAGTGATCTCTTAACATTAATGATTACATGTTTTACTTTGTTGCGAAGCTGTCTATACAGCTGGAGATCAGTGAGAGTTGTAGTTTTTTGCCATTTTTTTCCAGGCTTTGTCTCGAGTGAGCAGAGCCTGTCTGGTACTTTTGAACGCCAGATGGTGTGTTTTGATTTTACTCTTTTGCGATGGAGAGGGGCATGGGGTAAGACCTTTAGGAATGTTGAATTGAAAAATTCAACTGCCTCATCTAGTGGTAGGGTCTTTAGTATATTCCAGTTAAAAGATTTTAGATGGTTGGTAAAAGTATGCGGGTTGAAACTGGTAAGGGTTCTCCGCATTATGTAGTGATGTTGCCTGGGTAGTTGGGAGGTTTTACGTGGCATAGGCTGGTTGGTGGTTGCTGATATTGCAGGGAAGAGTACCTGTTTCAGAGAATTTGTTGGGGTCAGAAACTAGGATCCAGTCTATTACTGAGTACTGTGTTTGGCTGGTCTGGTTATTTCTGTGATTAATTGGTTAAGTTATAGAGGTTGATACTGGGGGGGGGGTATAAAACTGTCTGATTTAGCCAATTTATATTTACATCTCCCAGTATGACTATTTCATTATCAATTTTAGTGGAGATCCAAGCTAAGATTTCTTCGAGAAGGGGAGTAGGTATAGTGTTGTTACACATATGCTTTTGCAGTTAAGTTTTGAAAAAGCAATTAGTATTTCGGCATTTGAGAACTGAGGAATAGGGGACGAGTAGGGGATAATGGAAAGGCTATGTGAGAAGAACAGGGCAATGCCTCCTCCTTTTTTGCAGGGTCTGTCTGATCTAAGGCAGGAGTAATCAGGTGGAAGGAATTCGGAGTCTTTGATATATGATTTTAGCCACGTTTCGGTAGTTGCAAGTATATCTGGTTTAGTATGGGATATCCAGGCATGGAATTCTGGAATTTTTTTGGAGGTTGATAGTGGTAACATTTACTGATCTGTGGGAATGGGTAAGGTTGGAGGTAGAGGAATTGGGTCCGGGGTTACGGTGAATATCTCCACATAAAGAGAGGAAAAGGTTTAAGGATGGGGGGGGGGTGTTACTGTAGATCGTTTTTGTGTCATGTAAGACTGACTCTTGCTAGGTAGCGGGAAGGGGGTCTAGTGATTATTAGTGAAGATTTTAAGTTTTAAGAGTATGAGTGGGTTAGTTTGAAAGAGGTTGGAGGATATGTATATAGGAGGTTAGTGTAGGGGACTGTATGCCAGTTGGTGAGGTCTTGGGGGATAGATGAGGTGTATTCAGGGATGTTAGACTTGTAAGTATAATTAATAACACAGTGATTGTAAGGTGATATGGAGAGGAGTGAAGGAGAGCCATTTTATTAACTCGGGTAAGTGGTTGTATGGGTGTGGGGTATGGATGGATATAAGGTTGCAAGGGGAAGAGATATTTACAAGTAAGGGGAGTGGGGTTAGTTGGCAGGTGGAAGAAGCTGGGTTTAGGGGAGAGGACGTGAGGTCAGAACAAGTTGTTGGGGTGGGTTTTGTGTTGGTATAAATGTATTTGAATATAGGGGTGGGTGGGAATGGGTGTAGAGGAGCGGAGTGAGCCCAAGCAAAGGGCGAACTGAGTGGGATGAGCCAGATAAATAAGCGTGCAAGCACAGAGAAAACAATCATAGAAGTACTATGGCTGGTAAACTGCTCACTGTAAATCTTCTCAGTTGAAGATTCATTAGAGATACACTAATAAAAAAGAAGGCCAGTTGGAAGGAATATTAAGCAGGAGTACGTGGAGTTAGAAAAGCTGGGGTAAAAGGCCTTAGCAGCAGTTGTACTGGACAATCAGGAGAGAGTCCATTTTTTATTTAAAAGTAGTAATTATCTTAGAAGTTATGCAGCCTTATTTATTAAGGCAGGCTGTTGTAGATACATACTTTCTTTTATTTTGTTTCATTTTTTATAGTACAAGAGAAACAAGATAGAACATTTTCTAGAGTTGGAGTGTTATTACCAGGTGGGACATATAGGACAACAATACAAAGTTTTTTTTTTGAATGGTTAATTTCAAGAAAGGAGATTAATATCTCAGCATTTTAGAACTGAGGAATGTGATCTTTGTATGGAGAAATATTGAAAGTGTTGGGGTAAATGAGGGGCCATACCACCTCCCTTTTTCTTTTGTCTACCTGCCCTAATAATACTAAAGTTTGGCGGAAGAAGTTCAGAGTCTTGAATAGAGGGTTTTAACCAGCTTTCTATGGCAGCTAGAATGCCAATTTTGCTTTGGGAGAGCCAGGCTTGCAGCACGGAGGTTTTATTACAGATACTTTAGAAATTAAGACTAGTTACATGGAGTGATTTAGAGCATTTGGAGAAATTGTGGTTTGTAAGGTTGTAAGAGTTGAACAGCCCTGGACTGGGGTGGATGTCGCCAGAGCAGGTAAGAATGGAAAAGACATGAGAAGAGTGGAAAATGAGATAAAGTTTAGAGATAATGTAGTGAAGGGACTGGAAGTGGGAGTTTGGTAAAAAAATGTAAGGTGCAGTTTTAAGGCAGTAAGTGTAGTTTAGCATAGAGAATAGGAGATGAGTGATAAAGGCTGGGGCTAATGTCCGAGTATGTATTAAATGGCATGTGATATTATGGAGTAGGGAAGGGAAGGGAAGTGATAAATCTAAGATGAAAGGAAGTGGGTGGGAGAAGATGTGGAGAGTGAGTGGCTGAATGAGGAGGGTGAGTGGTCAGAAGAGTAAAAATGTAATGGAAAAAGGGGTGTGTGGGAATGGGGGTAGGACTAGGGAGCAGAGTGAGCCTCAGCATAGCAAGGGAGAACAGTGCGGGTTGAGCAGGGAAGAGAGTCTAACACCAGAAAGCAAAATAAACAATCTCCAACTGGTCTAAACTGGATTCGACCAGGTAATGTAAGAACTATTTGCAAAATGCCATCACATTAAGTTTGAGGACCCCTATGGAGAATGAATTAGCAGAAAAAGATCATATATGGTTATAGCGAACTGGTTTTAATTAAATACCGATTCCTGACATAGACTGGCAACTAACAGAAACTACGAGCGTAGGGATGAAATGTTCAAAACTGAAACCAAAAAAATTTGAGACTTTTAGTTTACATTATGTGAGTAAGGTATATGTTAAGAATATCAAATTGGTCTTGGGACGATTTATATTGCTCAGCTACTGAGGTGAGACGGGTAACAGATAATCTCTCTAGAGAGAGATAAGGGGACTGCAGTCTTTAATTGCATGCATGCCAATTACTAAATACAGTGAATAGTACTACACTTTGAGGTCTAAAGAACCTACACTATATATTAAGCAGTGCATTATAAGCTTGACTTGTAGACTACAGATGATGGCACTGAGTGTGGGGTCTCTTGCACTGACCGCGACTATGACAGGACGGTGGAACAGAATGCAGAAACTAGACAACTTTCAACTGCAAATAACTAAGGGAAAAAAAGAAAATAATAGTGAAGAGAGAGAATGGTTAGTTGATTATTCCCCTTACTCTAGGGGATGCATACCATTCACAATCACATGCATAAGAAAACAACATCCTATATCATATATCCACATAGTAAATACTTGTACATTCATTCGTTAGCTGCATAGAACAGTTACAATTAAGGCACCACAGATTAGGAACAATATGATAAAACGAAATGCAGTGATCACTACTGTGACAGAGGAATCAGGAGATATGCTGGGTCACATTTATCGGTAAGCAAGAGCTAAGGATATACATTACATATAGCTTGCAACAGTTTAAAAAATACAATTAGGTGTAACCAAGAAGTGGATTATCAGCTGCAGTTACAACTTAATGTATAGCGTATTGCAGAGGTTACACAGCTAGCGATGCATACAAGGTGATTATAGTTATACTTGTGAGTCAAAACAGCCAAGACTGTATTGCTAACATTTATGTACACATGCATCTACTTCAGACACTAAAACACACAGGTTATACTGCAATGATATAGCATAACAGTCAATAATGTATGTCTACTTTAAGTCGCTAGACAGAACATATATCAGACTCTAATCTGTGCACTGACATAAATGACATAGACTGCATACATAACTTTGTCAGAGAAGTCAACACCAGAAAAAAAGCAGTGCCCTATCTCAGATTGCTAAGCACACTCAATAAATCGCTAAAATATTGCACAAACTATTACTGTACAGTAAATATTGTAAAACACAACAGACTTACTCAGCGTGCACACACCTTGATGCAGATAGTTTTGTGAGTATTTTAAAAATGGCACCAGGTGCACAGGTAGGCTAAGTAAACTCCTCCAGGATATTGGTGGGATAGGGGAGATGTTGGCCACTGTAACACGTGGGAGAGTAGAAAAGTAGGATGGGGAAAGGAAGCTAGACTCCGGGAAGAGAGTCTAATGTCAGAAAGCAAAATAAACAATCTCCAACACTGGTATAAACTGGAATAACAGGTAATGTAAGAACTATTTGCAAAATGCCATCACATTAAGTTTGAGGACTCCTATGGAGAATGAATTAGCAGAAAACGATCAAATATGGTTATAGCAAACTGGTTTTAATTAATACTGATTCCTGAAACAGACTGGCAACTAACAGAAACTACGAGCGTAGGGATGAAATGTTCAGAAATGAAACCCAGAAAATTAGGAACTTTTTATTTTACATTATGTGAGTAAGGTATATGTTAAGAATATCAAATTGGTCTTGGGACAATTATTTATATTGCTCAGCTAATGGGGTGAGACGGGTAACAGATAATCTCTCTCTCTCGAGAGAGAGAGACAGGGGGACGGCAGTCTCTAATTGCATGCGTGCCAATTACTAAACAGTGAATAGTACTAAACTTTGAGGTTTAAAGAAAGTACAGTTGTGTACACCTACCATAAATGTAGATGTTCGAGTGTCTTCACTGTTGCAGTCATAACTGTAGTGTGATCCTGCCGGCAGGCAGCCCGAGGTCGGCCAGAATCACAAAGTCTGGGTCCGGCGTCGGCCGTACAAGCTAGTACCCTGACGTCAGTACGCTCTGGTACATAGCCCTCAGCCGACGCCATCTTCTCCAGCCTTTCTTGCCCCAGATGTCAGAAATCCCCAATAAACAAAAAAAAAAAATGAGTCCCACAAGGAAACACAAACACACCATAAAGTGAAACAAGAGGGGATAGGAGAGAGGGAAACACAGACTGCAACAGTGAAGACACTCGAACATCTACATTTATGGTAGGTGTACACAACTGTACTATGTTCTTCGTGTTTCACTGTTGCAGTCATAACTGTAGGGTGGAATCCCAAAGCAGTGAAGAAAGGGAGGAGGTTAGATAGAAGAAGGGGCAGCAAGAAGGCCCTGCAAAACAGCAGAGGCAAAACCTGCCCTGGTCTTAGAATACAAAGGGAGATTGTAGTGCTTGGAAAAGGTATGCACAGAACTCCAAGTGGCAGCTTCCAAGATATCCTTGGTAGGGACTCCTCTGAGAAAAGCAGTAGAAGTGGCAGCTGCTCTAGTAGAATGACTTCTCACAGTACCTGGAAACTGTTTCCCATGATGAGTGTAACAAAATCTTATTCCATAAGCAATCCATTTGGAAATAGTTTGTTTGGAAATAGCCTTTCCAAGAGAACTGGAGGCAAAAGAAACAAACAATTGGTTAGATTTTCTGAACTCTTTAGTCTTGTCCAAGTAAAATCGTAACTGTCTGTGTACGTCCAATGAATGCAAAATCCTTTCCCCTTTATTTTGAGGATTAGGAAAGAAGGTAGGAAGGTGAATTGTCTGATTTAAAGCAACTTTTGAAATCACCTTAGGCATGAAAGTAGGATTAGTCCTCAAGGATACTCTGTCAAGATGGAAAATTAGGTATGGCTCCACAGCCATAAGAGCTTGCAACTCTGAAACCCTTCTGGCAGAAGTCAATGCTAACAAAAGAACTGTCTTCCAGGATAAAAAGTTTATATCAGAAGCCGCAGCAGGCTCAAAAGGAGGCAAAGTGAGTTTTTCCAAAACATAGTTAAGATCGCAGGCCAGGACAGGAGGGGTCCTGGGAGGCCTCAAATTCTTAGCTCCTCTCAAGAATTGTCTCACCAATGGATGAGAAAAAACAGGAGGGTCAGTATTAAAATGAGCAGATATAGCAGAAGCATGAATCTTGATGGAAGAAAAGGAAAGGCCTTTAGACAAAGGTCTGAAAGGTAAAGCAAAATAGACGAGAGATCAGGCACAAGAGGATTAGAGCCACGGTCCTGCATCCAAATACAAAACCTTTTCCATTTAGAGGCATAGGATTTCCTAGTGCTAGGCCGTCTGGCTTCAAGAAGAACATCCAAAACTTGTTTGGGGAGCTTAGAAGAAATCAAATTTCCTTGAAGAGCCAAGCTGCCAGGCAAAGGGTCTTGAGATGAGGGTGTAGCATCTGACCCTGATGCTGGGACAGAAGAGAAGGGTACAGAGGAAGGATCCAAGGAGGTTCCAAGCACAGATGTTGTAAGGTCGGATACCAAAACTGTCGAGGCCAATTTGGAGCAATCAAGATGATGAACTTGGGCTTGTCCTGTTTTATCTTCAGTAATATCCGGGGAAGAAGAGGAAGAGGAGGGAAGGCATATCCCGAAAGGTTCCTCCAACTGAATGACAGGGCACCCACTTTCCAAGCTGTTTTGTGGAAGGACCTGGTGCAAAAGAGAGGCAGCTGATGATTGAGATGGGATGCAAACAGATCTATCTGGGGACACCCCCAAACTGCAGTTATCCTGTTGAATAAGTTGGTGTCTAGCATCCATTCGTGAGGATCCAGAATGTTTCTGCTTAGGCTGTCTGCTAAGAGATTCTGCTTTCCTGGAATGAATTGAGCCTGAAGATGCAGATTCAGACTTAGAGCTATGTCCCATAAAGTCATAGCTAGTCTGCAAAGGGGGTATGAATGAGAGCCCCCCTGCTTGTTTATGTACCACATGACTGTGGTGTTGTTTGTACGAATTAGAAGAGGCCCTGGTTGCAAAAGGGTCTTGAAGGCTAGAAGAGCATTTTGAACTGCCAACATTTCCTTCAGATTGATGTGCCAGTGCAGGTGATTCTTTGTCCAGGTCCCTTGCTGGCAATTGTTTAGAAAATGTGCTCCCCAAGCATAATCCGAGGCGTCCGTGGTTATGATTTGAGAAGGTTGAGGTAGACGAAAAGGCTTCCCTTCATTTAAAGCGCACACCCTGGACCACCAAAGGAACTCCTTCGGGAGGCAGAGGATCAAAGTGTCCAGATCTTGGTAATGCTGTGACCATACACTTTTCAGGTACCATTGAAGCTTTCTCATATGAAGCCTTGCATTTGGAATTAACAGAATGCATGAAGCCATATAGCCCAGTGCCTGCAGGAATTTCCTTGCAGTGAGCTGAGTTAAGGTTGCCAAGGTTTTGAAAATTGAAGCCAGCTGTATTTGTTTTTCTGGAGTAAGGAAGGCCCTTTGTAAGGTTGTATCTAGGAGGGCTCCCAAAAATATCATTTGTTGAGAAGGAATCAATTGTGACTTTTTTATGTTCACTGAAAATCCCAGGAGGAGGAAGAGACGTTGAACAAAATCCAGATGTTGAAGTAAAAGGTCCTTGCTGTCTGCCTGGATAAGGCAGTCGTCCAAATAGGGGTAAATCTGAATCCCCTGAAGTCTGCAATAAGCCACTACTGGGGCCAGGCACTTGGTGAAAACCCTGGGCGCAGTAGATAAACCAAAGGGCAGTACAGAGAATTGAAAGTGCCTCGAGCCTGCTTTGAATCTGAGGAATTTCCTGTGTTCCTGCCTGATGGGAATGTGTAAGTAGGCCTCCTTTAAATCCAATGTCACCATCCAAGCGTCCTGGGAGAGTACTGGAAGCAGTTGTTGTAGAGTAAGCATTTTGAATTTTGGAATTTCCAAAAAGGTGTTTAACACTGAAAGGTCCAGAATAGGTCTCCATGAGTTTTGTTTACTTGGAACCAGAAATAGTCTTGAGTAAAAGCCTTTTCCCATTTCTGAGAAAGGAACAGGCTCTATGGCTCTCATGGCCAGTACAGCATCCACTTGATTTAAGGCCTCTGCCCATTGATGTTTTGGCAGATCTGGCCAACCGACAACCCTTGGCAGAGTATGAAAATGGAACTTGTAGCCTCTTAAAATCACGTCCAATACCCATTTGTCCTGGGTAATATGAGTCCAACTTCTGTAAAAAAGAGAAAGCTTTCCTCCGAGAGGGGCATCCAGGTAAGGGGGTCCTGAAGCCCAACCGAGAGAGTCATTGAGTCTGCTTCCTTTGAGATTGGGATCTGTCTTCTCCCCTTCTAGGTGAAGAAGCAGTCCATTGTCTGGATCTGTAAGAGGCCTGAGCTTGACCACGACCTCTGGAGCGTCTATATCTTCCCCTTTGAGGCCTGTCAGACGTGGGAAATGACCAATTTTTGGAGGGCCAATTCCTGGAAAATCTAGGAGGCTGAACTTGTAAGAAATCTTTCACAGTCTGCATAGATTTTGCCTTTTCTTCCATCTTTTTAATCACCTCTTCAGCCTTGGATCCAAATAAAACATCATGCTGAACAGGGGCATCTAAAAGTTTAGCCTTAACCTGTTCCGGCAAACTTTGTTCACGAAGCCAGGCATGTCTCCTAATAACAGTACCAGAGGCTGCGGCCCTGCAAGAAGCTTCCAAAGCATCAAAACCACAATGCAAACTATGCTTGTTCACTTGTTCAGTTGCATGCAATACATCCTGCAATTCCTTATCCTCTGCACATGCTGGAAAGGTAGCAAGCTTTTGCTTCAAAACAGACAAAAGAAATTGCTGATACTTAAACATATGAAACTGGCAATTTAAAGCCCTAATAGCAAGGGTAGCAGAAGTATATACCTTTTTACCCCACCTGTCTAAGGCACGAGAATCCTTCTCGGAGGGAATAGGATTTTTGGAAGAAGCAACCTTAGCAGCCTTAGAACCCTGAGAAATAGTTTCAGGATCCGCAGAAGGGTTCTTGAATAAGAATAAATGAGAATCAGGGACCCTGTAAAATCTATCAGGCTTAGGAGCAGGGGGCATGGAATCAGGATTCAAATTAGCCTCAGAAAAGGCATCATCCACAATATCAAGAACAGGAGGAATAGCTAAAGGCCTGTGTTGAGGAAGAAGAAGGAATTCCCTAAGCCTCTTCTTAGAAGCAGAATAATCCTGACCTTCCCAATGAAAATGTTCCCTCATCTCATGTAAGGTCTCCCCAAAAGAGAAATCCTCAGGCGGAGAAGCAGAGGGCAGGGAATCCTCTGCATCCGAATCCTCATAAGGAGGAAAGGAATATTCCTGACCAGAGGAAGAAACAGAAGATACAGAAGCCTGGTCAGAGGAATCCAAAGGAACATCCTGTCGAGGCCTTTTCTCTGGAGGGGGGTGAGAACCCCTAATCATTGTAAGCAAATCTTCAGCCATCCTTAGCAATTGCTTCTGTGTCTTGGGAGTAGCCTCAGAAGTAGCTGGAGCAGAAACTTTAGGTTTAACTGGAGTCTTGGACTTTGCCTTTGTCTTTGAAATGGTGATGTGAGTAGGCCTGAATACCCCCTCAGAAGCTGGTACCTGCACAGCGGTTCCGGACCCATCTAAGGGAGCGACGTCCGAAGGTCCTGCAGCAGATAAAACAATAGGCCTTGATGGCTCCCCATGGGAGTCCGTATCGGCCATCGGTTCAGAAGTGGCGGACGACAGGGGCTGCAGAAGCACCTCACTGACGACAGCCGAACCGGACGCTGGCTCCAGCTGCGACGAATCCTGTTTGGACCTCGGAGGCCTGTCCTTGTCTTTGCGCTTCTTTTGAATTCCGGTAGAATCCGACGACATTCTATAATTGAAGCGTCTGCCAAAGTAATTTAAAGCCCAGTCGTACCGACCCTTAATAGTGCGAGAATTGAACCTGGCACAGAACCGACAACAAGAAACGTCGTGGTCAGGGCCTAAGCAAGGTAGACAGTAAGAGTGGAAATCTTTATGAGGTATCTGTTTTCCACACGCTATACAATTATTAACTTTTTCTGACATCGGAGGAACAAGAAAAAGATTCCCCAATGGGGTACTTAGCTTTGAGAAGAGAAGTAAGAACTTCGGACCGACAGCAATCAAAAAACGTAGATCGAAAATCGCCAACCAACGACTTGCGAGCTGCTTTCCACCGCACGGCAAGAAAGACTGGAGAAGATGGCGTCAGCTGAGGGCTATGTACCAGAGCGTACTGATGTCAGGGTACTAGCTTGTACGGCCGACACCGGACCCAGACTTTGTGATTCTGGCCGACCTCGGGCTGCCTGCCGGCAGGATCACCCTACAGTTATGACTGCAACAGTGAAACACGAAGAACATCCTACACTATATATTAAGCAGTACATTATAAGCTTGACCCGTAGACTACAGATGATGGCACTGAGTGTGAGGACTCTTGCACTGACCGCGACTATGAGAGGATGGTGGAATAGAATGCAGAAACAAGACAACTTTCAACTGCAAATGAACTATATATTAAGCAGTATGTTATAAGCTTGACCCGCAGACTAGAGATGCTGGTACTGAGTGTAGGCTTTCTTGCACTGACTGACTATGAGAGGATGGTGGAATACAATGCAGAAACAAGACAGCTTTCAACTGCAGATAAACTGTATATTAAGTAGTACGTTATAAGCTTGACCTGTAGACTATAGATGCTGGTACTGAGTGTGGGGTCTCTTGCACTTACTGCGACTATGAGAGGACGGTGGAATAGAATGCAGAGACAAGACAACATTCAAATGCAAATAAACTATATATTAAACAGTACTTTATAGGCGTCATCATTAAGGTGTTGTCTTTAATAACTTACAGGAAGTCCTGGAGACCAGAGGTGATTTAAGGCTTGCTCCACAGACTTTGTACTTTCTCTCCCTTTGCTATAGTCCCCTACACAAAGTCTGAAGCATGTGTTGCGACAGACAAGAAGACATGAAAGGGAGAAGAGGAGACATGGGCTGAGCGAGAACTGGTCCACCTACCGCAGTATCTCTCTTCTTACAAACCCTAGAACTGGGATTTGAAAAGATAAGGTAATATTGATACAGAGTTCAGACTGACCTAGGATACCAATGAAGTTTCCTTTTATAAAGTCTGGCCAAGAGAATCAGAAGGATCACTGAAGCCATGCAACCCAAAATGCTAACATTTTTTTGGCAGATGCCAGGCATTGATTGAAAAAGTGCAGAAAGATCTCTTACTACATCTCTACTTTGTCCGGTGGAAGAAAAGCTCTTCCTATGGCAAAATCCAACAAACATTCCTGGAGAGTTATTTTTTGTGAAGGGAAGTGAGAAAATTTTTGTAAGTTCACTTGATCGAGGAGCTTCTGAACACTTGTCAAGAACAACTAACAACTGGAAAGAGAGAGTCTACAAACACAAGACAATCCATCGAAATACTGACAAATGTTACTGCCTTGAAGTGTGCAATAAGCAATTACTTTGAGAATCCTGGGAGCAGCAGATAGTCCGAGGGTAAGACAAAAAACTGACAGTCTCTATAAATATTTAGTCTTGTCATGGAATATAATACAGCTTTCTGCTCTAAATTAATCAAATACCTATTTTAGCAGAAGCATCAATGAAGTAAACTAACGTGCTTAAGACAACCCTCTAAAATTTGTCACTGATTTTAGTCTGCTAAAGATCTATTTAGCATATTTTTTAAACTGCAGTTATTTAGCAAAACACAGTCTCTTGTAATCCACTCATAAAACAAGACCCTACACAAACAGAATGAGAGTTTTTGTTTATGATTATTCATATATTTATGCATACATTTTTGACACATTTATATTTTAAATTTTCACAGCAATAATTTTTTTAAGGTTAACTTTAGTTTTGTATTTTCTGTATTTTTATATCAGTCCACTGATCAACAATGGAAGTGATTTGCATTGGTTAGTGCCATGTGATTTATTTTGTCAATGATATAAAAAGGTGATGTGTACTTGCTCCTGAGAGATGAAAGCTCTCAAATGGGAATAAAGTATTGCTTCATTTTCCAGGTGCACGCTGTTATGGTGTGATAGCAATGGAGAAAGTGAAGTACCAGTACTGCCTATTGTTGTTACTATATATAGGTTCAGAATGTCAATACTAGGCTATCGATCCAGAGGACCACTAGTAATCTAGCCACAATAACACAAAATATAGGTACCCATTGACATAATTCATTTATACATAGTTTCAACCCCTTTCAATGAGGGCCTGAGAAGCTAGACCCAAAGAGTACTTCCAATTGCCCATCCATCCAAGTTGTGCTTAAAAGGGTCGCTGAGCTACTTTACTGTATTCCCAAATTAAGTCTATTCTAGAAGAGTGTGATTCTTTAAGATATATAGAGGTGGTTACTGACTTGAAACTGTAGTTTTATTGGCCACTAGGGGTCATTTCCATAACTCCTTCATCTTCCTCTCTTAAAACATAGTTGCCTCGTGGTTTGGGCGTCTTTTCAGGCTTGTTGGCTGTTGGTGAAGCACCCTCCAAGAGGAAAAAAACGCTGAGAGAAGAAGGGAGCCACTTTTGAGATTTTAAGTATTTTTTCTCTGTTTATTTGCTAAGTTTTTCTGCATAGCTGCCTAGCTTGAGCATTTTCTGGCTTGTTAAAACTTGATTTCTGTATTAGTAGCTGTATTTAGAGCACAACCAAAAGCTGTTTGCTGAATTTCCTGTTTGCACTTAATTTTAAATCGTTTTTTCTTAAAACTTGCATATTTTCTGTCCTTGACCTAGCACTCTTGTGTGGGGTCATTTACTGCACTGTTATAACTTGATATTACTTGTGAACCTCTGCTATCTCTGTAAAAAACAAAAACAAAAAAAAAATCTTGCTTTTTTCCCACTTTTCTGAGAGTTAAAAAAGTTCAGTTACAGGCTTGCTGTTCCCGAACTGTTTGAAAGTTTCTGTGAGGCCATTTTTGCTTGGGCTGAAGGAGGGTCTCTCTGTTGATCAGTGGCAGTGACTAACACTGAGCAGCTTCCCTGCCCCCCGTAGAGGTGGTTACTGACTTGAAACTGTAGTTTTATTTTCCCTTTTGGGTCTATTCCTGCTTCTTTCCAGCCCCTGCTATCAAGCACGCTTTAACGTGCTTTAGCGATTTAGCAGAGTTGCCACTAGAGCAGCATCGGGCAGCACGGGTTAAACAAGGTTAAACTCTTTCTGGCTCCAGAAAGTCTGTTCTTCAATTTTTCCCTTAGAACTGCTCTGTTAGGAACCTAAACAGTTTACACCTACACTAAAAAGTGCAGCACTTGTTCCAAATAGCTTTTTCTTCTCAAAAGCTCAGCACTTGTCTTATAAGCATATCCCTTATCTTATAAGCATTCTCTTTGCAGGTCAAGCACTCCTATATTATACAAATCTCTCACTAGCAAAACCCCCAGGAGTGCCCACTTCCTGCTAAGCCCACTACTTTTCTGTCTCATACCAACTCATAATTCTTTCTAGCATGTCGAAGGGTCAGATGCTGGCGTCCTCTCCTGCCCATTTGGTGAATCTGGGAATTCTGAGACAATGTTACAATTGCCTCATGTACACGGACAACCCTCTCCTCCTCCCACGTAACACTAACACTTGAGAGATGCAGCTATTTAGCCAGACTGGAGGCTGAGCTCTCTCAACTCAGGACTGGCAAGACCAGGCAGGAGGAGAAGGCAACTACACACACCACAATACCAGTCTCACATAATCAACCACACCACTGAATCAAACACAAACACACTAAGACATACTCAGAGGCTCTGAGTAAAAATTTACCTAAACAGCAGAGGCCTCCAAAGCAGACACCCAAGCAACTGCAAACTCAATACACCACACAAACAACACAAACAACAAAATCAGTGTGCAAAGCAGTCACTGCCCTTAAGGCCAAATACAACACCAAACATACTTGTCATAGGTGACTCCATAGTCAAACACACTGACGTCCCGCTCACCAGACTGAGTAAGGAGAAGGTCACAGTAAGCTGCCTGTCGGGCGCTAGAATCCGCCACATAACACAAGCACTCAGGTCTCTCAACAGCAGGTACAAGTACGACTCAGTCATTGTCCAAGTTGGTGTCAACGACCTGAGACGTACCTCCTTGGACTACATGAAGAGACATTGAGGAGCTCTCTGATTATGTAGCCCAGGCAGGTATGACCCTGACCTTGAGCAGTATCCTACCTTCACCTAGAATGATGCCACAATACAGTGATAAGATGATCATCTTTAATAATTGGCTTAAATTCTGGTGTCATTCAAAGGGGATCCAATGTCTGTCTGCCTGGGATGACATGCTGGACAAGCCACGCTGCTTCGCAAGGGACGGCTTGCACCTGTCACCCCTAGGCTTCCGGATATTGGCAAAGGCTCTTGCCACCCCCATAGTGCCTTTTTTAGGCAAGGCTCAAATTCTAAACCTACCACCCTAGAACACAAAAAGTAAAAACTAAGGGTAATGCTGCTCAATGCCAGAAGTCTCAATCTCAAGATGCACGCACTCGAGGCCCTTCTCAGTATGGAGAACATCGATGTCTGTGCTGTGACAGAAACCTGGTTCAAGGCTCATGAGAGCACCCCAGCACTAGCAGGTTTCACCTCATATCATGCGTTCGGCCCCAAAATCCGGACAACACCAAGAAAGGAGGGGTGTCCATATTCATAAAGGACACCCACACCTCAAGGTTGGTGGCAACGCACGATGCATCGGAGACCATCCAGGTGCAATTAACCATAGGCAAGACTGCTCTGCAATTTGTAGCATGTTACAGGCCACCCTCTCAAACTCAGGAACCTCACATGGCCTTCCTGAAAACAATGGAGGGGATAAATGTATCTCCAAACACCATCATACTAGGTGACTTCAACTACCCTAATATAGACTGGGAACACTACTCAAGCCCAAACACTCTAGCCCAAAGGTTCCTGGAGTTCATAAACTCAAATGCCATGGAACAACTAGTCACCATCCCCACAAGAGGAGAAAACATACTTGATCTCATCATCATGAACATGGGATCACAATGTTCAACACCGGAAGTATACCCCTCACTGGTGAGGATCAGATCATAAACTAATCTCACTGGAGGTCCTCATCCTGCCCCCACCTGAAATAAAAAAGACCACAGTGAAAAACTTCTCAAAAGCCGACTTCACACTTCTAAAAACTAGTGTGGTCTCCTTTAAGGCCCCTGAGCCAGTGGTAAACATTACTCAAACCGCTGAATCACTTACAAATGCCTTCTACCAGCACCTACAGGACAATCCCAAAAAAAACTAAGACTCTTTGTACCAAAGGCAAGCGTCCAGTCTGGTGGACCCCAGCCATAAACAAGCTCTACAACAAAAGGAGGAAGCTACTACAAGATAGAGCAAAATCCTTGAAAGGTAAGACACCTTTGATCATTATAAGTAAAAAACTAAGAGCTCTCATAAAATCATCCAAGGCAAATTTTGAGAGAAAAATCGCCAAGGACTCAAAAGACAATCATAAGGCCTTCTTTAGCTATGTTAGAAACCTAGGAGGAAACTCCCAGATATGCTCAGAATTAGTTCAAAATGATGTGAAGATTATTGAACCTACACACATTGCCAACATACTGGCTGACAGGTTCAGTGCAAACTTCTCCGCCCCCCCAAAAGGAGAGACATCTATACCAGAGGATTGTAGCCCCCAAACATCTCCAATGCCCAGGTGAGAACTGCTCTCTCCAAAGCAAAAACACAGCATCCATGGGACCGGATGGTGTCCCCGGCTGTGTGCTCCATGAACTCAATGAGGAATTAAACTCGCAGTTAGGACAGCTGTTTAATCTTAGCCTCACCTCAGGATACGTACCCAAGGAGTGGCGCACGGCGACTGTGGTCCCACTTCACAAGGGCGGTGCCTCCACCGACCCTGGAAATTACCGTCCCATTAGCTTGACAAGCCTTATCTGCAAAGCCATGGAGAGGATCATAATGGAACTCATAAATAAAGACATAGGGAACTTGCAGACTTTGGATCCAACCCAGTTTGGCTTTGTCAAAGGCAGATCATGCCTTTTAAACTTGGTTGACTTTTTCGAGACAGTCACCAAGGCCATTGATGAGGGAAAGGCAGTCCATACAGCCTACCTTGACCTGGCAAAGGCCTTCGACACAATACCCCACTCAGGTATCATCGAAAAACTCATCAGCTTGAATGTAAACCCATACATCACAAGATGGGTTGCAAACTGGCTAAGTGACAGAACCCACAGGGTCAGAGTTGCTGGAGCCATGTCAGACTCAAAGCCTGTCACAAGTGGTGTCCCACAGGGCTCAGTCCTGGGTCCACTCTTGTTCGGCATCTACTTTTCTGAAGTACAAGCAAACACAGGAGGGTTATGGCTGACAAAGTTTGCAGATGACTGCAAACTGGGTGCCATAGTCGAAAACACATCTGACACAGATATCCTTCAGAAGGGCCTCACAGAAACGGATAACTGGTGCCAGAGCCATGGCCTAAAGTTAAATGCCAAGAAATGCATAGTCATACCCTTCGGGAAAAACAAGGTTACCCCTAGCTACCATATAGGTGGCAATCCACTGAGCACAGAAGTCATCAGGGATCTGGGGACCCAGGTTGACAGTAGCCTTTCGTTTGACACTCATGTTGCTAAAGTAGTTAGGAAAACCTTCTACATTGCCCACCTGATCATGAAGGGATTCACATCTAGATCAAGGGAGGTCATCGTCCCCCTGTACTCATCACTCATTAGACCTATGATTGAGTACAATGCCCCATTCGGAATGTATCTGACCCGACACCTGCAGCAGCTGGAAAGGCCCCAAAAGTTCCTCACCAAAAGGATAAAGGGTCTCAAAAATATGTCTTATGCTGCCCGACTGAAAGAACTCCAGCTCTATTCAGTCTCATACCGCTTGGCTCAGAGGTGACCTGTGCCTGACATATGAGGCCATGTCAAACCCTGATTTGATGAATATGCTTCACCTCAAAAAATCTAAATCCCTCAGAACCACAAGGGCGGGAGACTTAAACCTTGACACGGTTATTAATAGAACATGCTGGAGGGACAGATTCATCACCCAGAGACTCCCTATGCTGTGGAACAAAATCCCGGTACATGTGAGGCAGAGCACCTCGCTGGCCTTGTTCAAGAGGAATCTTGACCAATGGATGGGGGATCGCAGATATACCCCAGGGATTACTTCAGTGTCACTGCTTGACAGAGGCACAGCAAAATAATAGGCATAGTTTTATTCAAACTAAAGGGGTGGCAAAAGCCAAATAACTATGGGCTAGGCTTATAAATGCCCTTGGGCAGATAGCCTAGTATGAACCTATGAACCTATATATTTATTTAACCAGCAGGTCCTATTTATGTTTTTGTAGAAGTTAAAATCTCTTAAGTGGGTATTTAGGGTGTTATTAGTTTTGAGGATGTACAGAAGGTCACTTAGGACTGGATCCTTCAAGGCTCTCAAGGTTAAACAAAGGTCACCTTTCAAGAGTATGTAGGAAACTGAACAGACTGTCTGGGTTGCTTATGGAAGACCTACCTTGATTATCAGTGAGAAAATGCTGCTGCCTCTCATGTTGAGACATATGCTTAGACAAGCACATACCAAAGAGGCCTACTATACTCATTATGGACTTGATGAGGGAGTAGTAGAGAAGGATGACAACTTCCTTAGATTGGAAGAAACATTCCTGATGATTAGTCAGCCTAGGTAAAGCATTTCCTAACAGTAGATACATGGTAATCAAAGGATAGTACACCTTCAATGAAAGTGCCCAGGTCTCTAATGATGGTGTTAACTTTCAAAGGGATGTCACCTGTGTATCAGATGCACTGCTACCTTGTTTTAGCAAAGGACACAATGCTGCATTTCTTGGCATAGTTTTTGGCAGTGGCCAAGCCAGCACTTATTGAAGAGTGTTACCCCTCCCCCCATAAAGAATCTGGAAGTCAGATGGGGAGTTAACAGCAGCTCCAACTTTGCATTCATCTGCAAACTTGCTCAACCACAGGCTCTTTATATCAGCCTTGACATAACAGAAGTGGCCCCAGTTCCCTTGGGGACACCACTGCTAACTACCTTTTTTTCTAGTGCGCTTCCCATACTAACAGACTGGGTTCTGTCCATTAGCCAGTTTGGTATTTAGTCAGTAACATAAGGGTTTACATTTAGTTTGAAAAGCTTATGGATAATGCCAGAATTTGGGATGGTACGCAAGACTTTGCCCATGACCAGGTAGGCAGTGTGAACCCTGTCGGTCTGAGTCTGAGTCTAACGCTTTAGTTACTTGCTCAAAGAAAGCCACCAAGTTCAGCAGGCAGGATTGAATTTAACATTCCAAACTGTCTTGGGTCCAGGTCCTAGGGCCTGTATACTTGTCTATGTCTCTGTTAAGTACCATAGTGATGCATTTCACTGTCTTAAAGGTAAGCCTGGTGGAGCTTATAGAGCTATAGTTTCCTGGATCAGTAGTGGAATCCCCAGTGGAGCGGGATGATTAACACTGTTCTCCATTTCACTGGTATGAATCCAATGGAGAAGCTAAGACTGAATAGGTTTAGCAGCATGTGCATCACACAATGCTTATTGTTGTACAATCATCCTCAATCCAACATTACAAAAATTGCACAATTCCTACTTTCCCTTACACCTTACTCCTCCTCCAAAACATTACTCTGCATGTATTGCTCCCACACAACTCCATTTCTTCTATTTAATTTGCTCCTACCCTTTTCTAAAGATCCAGCTTCCAGTTCTTTTATCTTTGTTACAATATTCACTACTTCAAATACAGTTGGCTTGGACTCTGACTTCCATTTTATAGCAATTGATTTTTTGGCAACCACCAGAATTAAACTTAAAGGCCTTACTATGTTTAGGTAATTCAGATCCTGTATCCCAGCTCAAAAATACAATTTCTTTAGTTATACCCATTTGCTCACTCAGTGTTTCTGACAGAATAATCTGTAGGGAAGTTTTAAAATCTGCCAGCTCATTACACTCAAAACATACATTCCAGTTACCTCTTTCTTCCCCACCACACCTCCAACATTAGCCTTCTATCGGAGGAAAAATTCTTTGGAGTCTGCTTGGGATATACAATACCTATGCAAACCCTTCTAAGCAAAAATTCTTAATCTTCTAGACTTTGTTGCATATTTGGGGACTGTACATATGTCCTCTTATTGTCTCCTTGTGAATTGCTTATTAAACCTATTTTCCCAGTTTTTTTTCTAACTGTCTCTGATGGATTCCTCTAATTATTATGCAGTACTTTATACTTCCTACTAATTATCCTTTTTTAACAGCAACTTCTGTCCCAGACTCAACTAGAAACCGTACCAAAGCAGGTCTTTTACTTAGGATTTCTCTATCCTTGTCTCTTTGCCTGTACTCTGATACGAGTCCCTGATAGGGAGGGCAGTCTCTAGCATGCAGTCCAAATGTCTTCTTGGTCTCTTCCCAATCTATTACCTTTCCCTCTACAGTTATTTTCTCCAAATACTATGGCTCCTTTCCAGTTTTCACCAGTAAATCTTAGCCCCCTCTTGCCTGTTATCTGTAGCCCTAATTGCAAACATCACTATCAACATAATCTTCTTTATCTAGTCTTGTCTTGGATTAGTTCTTAAGAGTACTTTCTACATTATGAAAGTAAGATTCTGTATGGCTGTTATTTCTCCTTAAGGATTTGTATCCAAAATCTCACTCCCTCATTTTTTTAAATTCCTCTGCTTAATCATTATCCTTCTCTACTTTGAATTACAGGTTTTTGCTTGTGTTATGTATACATCTATATCAAACAAAGCTCCTCATTAGCACTCTTCAAGAAAAATCTTGATGATTGGACGGGAAATAGGAAATTCACCCCGGGGATCACCTCTGTGGCTCTGCTCGACAGTGGCACAGGAAAATAATTTTCTTGGATGGCAAAAGCCAGGGTACCTTTTTGGCTGGGCTTGCATAGGCCCCAGGGCCGATAGCCTAGTACCTACCTATGAACAAGCCTTAACTGTGTAGCTCTGAAATATCCCTTCAAATCAGGTAACTTATTGCAATTCTCCCTTGTCCTCTACCCCTCCCTGATAAAACCCTCCCTTCAACTCTATCCAAGACACCTACTCTGGGTGATATGAATATGCCTGACCTGTACATAAAACTAAAGGAACTTAAAAACATGAAAACTGCTTGTACCTTGCTATCCATAAACAATAGCTTCCAGTTTATCAGTTTTTGAGTTACCTTTTGTTTAGTCTTATCTTTCATATTCTTAGGGACCATAAGCGTCGTTTTTAACCCATACTCCTAAATACTTCATTTTATTGTGTACCCATACACGTGGGTATTGCTGAACCTATTCATGTGTGGGTACATAGTTTATAACTTTAGCCTTTGTTTTATCTTCATTTATTTTATAAAAATGTGAAACTGTCTCAGAACGTTTCACAACACTAACATGTACTTTTCTGGTTTTATCAAGTACACAAATAGTACTGTCTGCAAACAGTCAACTTTTCTTCATTACCACACCAACTACATCCTTGAATTTGAGTCTCTTATTTTCTTTGCTAATGGTTCTAAATATAATGCAAATAAAAGGGAAAGTGGACGCTCCTACCGGTTTCTTCTGTTCAGACACAACATAGCTTCCCACTTTAATTTTTGTCTATGATCTATCACAGGATCCTCCTAATTAACCTTATTACTGTATCAAGAAATGTAAATGCTTCCATTGCCCTACTCGCAAAATCCCAGTTTACTCTTCGAATGCCTTCTGTGCACCAAAACCCACCAACAGCAGCAGTATTTTCTTACATTCTGCTTCACTCTGGATCATTGTTCTGTAAATGTTGTCAAATCTTTGCTTCCCCTCCACAAAACCACATTAAGCCATACCTATTAATTTTGGAAATACCTCTGCTGTTCTTTTAGCTACTAAACATTTTATAATCATGGTTTAAAACTTGAAATGGTGGGCCTACATGAACCTGGGTCTGATGGGTCTTTACAGTCTTTAGGTACTACATCCACCACAGCTTTCTTCCAGGATGTTGGTACTTCCCCCTCATTTTAAAATACTGTTAAAACCTTTCAGATCTTTATAACTTTCTTCTCTCCTAAATTCCAAACTTCCAAAGAAATACTATCTGCGCCTGGAGACTTTCCTGCAGATTGATTACACATCTCCATTTTTATCTCATGTTATCATAATTTAACTGTTAATTGTTGAGTTTCATCTACCTCTAACCTTGCATACTTGTCTTCCATAATTTCCGAGGTCTATATTGGAACATCGAAACAGCAAAATATCGAATGCCGTTACATCGAACCAGCAAAACATCGAAAAGCTGTCAGTGACAGCTTCCAATGGGGACATAACACAATAACGCTTTAGGCAGGGGGGCAAGCCCCCCTGCACCCCCCACTACTTAAATATACCAAATCCAAGATTGCGCTACAGTGCAGGAAACAGAAATCTTCCATTTCCGCACTGTAGTGCAATCTCCAGAGTGGAATTTCTGGGGGATGCAGGGGGTTTTGCCCCCTGCATGTAGTAATTTCTTTTTAACATTCACTCCACATATGAGTGAGCTTTGCCATTTCGATGTTATGCCTTTCGATGTAAGCATTTTGATGTAACGGCATTCGATATTTTGCCGTTTTGATGTTCCCATATACACCCACAATTTCCATTTGATTTCCACATTTCTCTACTGTATACAAATTTTCATAACATTTCTGAAATACCACTGATTATTTTTATGGCTCCTTAAGTTTTGCAGCAACTCTTTCTACTTTCTGCTGCCTAAGTCGTTGTGGTAAATTTTTGTGCTCTGGACTTATCAAAAAAAAAGTTTTAAACGCACCATAATGTTTCATCTGTGATGCCCATTTTAATTCTTCTACTATTGGGCTCAGACCACATTGTAAAATATTTGAACTCTCGAGCTCCTCCCTTTACCCATGATGCCCTTAGTGACCTTACATACCTCAGATCTAGTTTGCTGCCCACAAACCTACACAGCAGTGGAAAATAAAGAAAGAATGGAATCTGGGGTTCAAACAAGGAACAGAGGTTCCTCCAATACCATACAATATCTCCAGGATTAAAAGCAAGGAGGGGGCTGGTGGGTGGGAAGTTGAGGAAGAATGAAAATGGAAAACACAGATGGAATGTTATGGTGAGTACATAAAACTTTTTTATCTGATGTTGTCATTTTCACTCAATCCTCAACTGTTGGGACAGTCTCCAGTTATCTAAATCCTGGGAGGACTCTAAGGAAAGGCTGCTCTTCCTCTAGAGACCAGATCCAATTTGTAATGAGCAATAAAGGTATGAGGTTTAGCCCAAGGTGCAGCTGCACAAATATACAAGGAAGTTCTAGACAAAAAGGCTGAGGAAGTTGCCACAGATCTGGCAGAATGCACTTTTGGAGGTTTGGGTAAAGGTAAATCTACTTTTCGTAAACAAAGGTAACACAAGTCAGTGAACCATTTGGCCAAAGCCACTGTAGAAACTGGTTTGCCTAATTCTGAATCACAAAAGGAGACAAAGAATTGTTTAGTCCGTCTCAAAGTTTTTGGTTCCATGAAAGTGCAGACGTAACTGTCTGGGGATGTCCAAAAGGTGCAACATATATTCTCCTTTATTAGAAAAATTTGGAAAAAAAACTGGTAAGTTGACATTCTGATTAATACTGGATTCGGACAGCAATTTTGGTATAAAAAAAAAAAAAAAAAAAAAAAAAAAAAAAGTAGGAAAGGTCCGTAAAGAAACCCCGTCCTTGTGAAAAATTAAATAGGGATGTTCAGAAGACAGAGTGTGAAGTTCAGACACTCTTCTGGAAGAAGTAACAGCAACTAGGAAAATGTTTTTCTAATCAAAAATTTTAGATCAGAATTAGCTGATGGTTCAACGGAGGGTTGGGTCAAGGCCTAAGGAACAACAGTTAAATCCCAAGGAGGTGTAGGATACTTTAAAGGATAGCCAGGTAAATACAGGGTTCCTATTATATAATCGAAGACGCAATCCTTCGAATGAGTCTTGATTGAACTTGAAAACTTGAAAGCACGAAAAGTACAGTTTTGTACCTACCATAAATGTAGATGTCCGATAGGTATGCATCTGCAGTCCTAACAAATGGGTTGTCCTGCCTCAGGCAGCCCTTCGGTCGGCCGGATTCCAAAGTCTGGGTCTGGCCTCGGCTAATGTCGCACTTCACCCGACGTCATAGCTGCTGGGGTATAAAGGCATCAGACGACGCCATTTTCCTCAGTGTTTCTTGCCCCAGATGCCAGGTGCCCTCTAGGAAGGCTAAATTTGGATAAATGCAGATAATTCCAAACAGAAGAAAGCAAAATATATATATATACATATATACATACAAACAAATACACCATAATAGATTCCCCCAGCTAGCTTAAAGAGGGGTAAATACCCTAAGAATACCACAGAGGGGAAGGAGGGTGGGTAATCCTGACTGCAGATGCATACCTATCGGACATCTACATTTATGGTAGGTACAAAAATGTACTATGTTCTTCAAGGATGCATCTGCAGTCCTAACAAATGGGTAGAATACCATAGCTAATCTGAGGGAGGAGGCACTAAGATAATGATGGTGTAGTTAAGATCCCGTGTAAAACAGCAGTTGCAAAACCTGCTCGGGATCTGGAGTATAAAGGAAGATTATAATGCTTGGCAAATGTATGCACGGAGCTCCAAGTAGCAGCTTCTAAAATGTCTTTGGTAGCCACTCCTCGTAGGAAAGCTGTAGTGGTGGCTGTAGCTCTTGTGGAGTGAGGCCTGATATTTTCAGGAGTTGTCTTTCCATGAAATGAGTAGCAGAATCGAATGCAATTTCCTATCCATTTTGAAATTGTCTGCTTTGAAATTGCTTTTCCTTGCACTCCTGTTGCATATGCTACCAGAAGCTGGTCAGTTTTTCTTCTGCTCTTGGTTCTGTCCAGGTAGTAGCGCAGTTGTCTGTGTACATCCAAGGTGTGTAGTAGTGTTTCCCCCCTGTTCTGTGGGTTGGGGAAGAACGTAGGCAAATGTATGGCTTGGTTTAAGGATACCCTGGATACCACCTTTGGCATAAAAGTAGGATTGGTTCTCAGACACTCTATCCTGATGGAAGATAAGGAAAGAAGATAAGAACTGTAAGTCTGCTGTTGCTGCTGGTTCAAAAGGGGGAAGTGTTAATTTTTCTAGCACAAAATTGAGATCCCATATAGGTAAAGGTGGTTTCCTTGGAGGCTTTACATTTTTGATCCCTCTCAAAAATTGTCTGAGGAGAGGATGAGAGAAGACAGGAGGATCCATGTTGTACTCTGCTGAAATTGCCGATGCATGTATCTTAATGGAAAAATAGGACAGGCCATTGTGGAACAGTTCTGCTAATTATTCCAGGATGTGTGCCAGATTTGCTAGTGTGGCATTTTCTCCCTTTTCTGCACTCCAAATGAGGAATCTTTTCCATTTGGCTGAATAGGTTTTCCTTGTGGAGGGTCTGCGAGCCTCCAGGATAATGTCCTTGACCCTCTGAGATAAATCAAGTTGGTTTTGTTTTATGCAATTTTCCAAGCAGTTAGCTGCAGTGTTTTTAAGTTTGGATGCAGGGTCTTGTAGTTGTTCTGCATTAGAAGTAGAGGACATAGAGGTAGATGCCATGAATGCGTCCGAGACATGCTTCTTAGTAGCGGGTACCAATGTTGCCTTGGCCAGTCTGGAGCTATCAGAATTACCTTTGGCTGTTCCTCTCTGATCTTCAGTAGAACTTTGTACATCAAAGGAAGAGGTGGAAAGGCATACACTGTCAGGTCCTTCCAGCTGAAAGAAAGGGAGTCCACCCTCCAGGCAAGTGGGTGGTATACTCTTGAGCAGAATTTCTTCAGTTGGTGGTTGTGTGGGGAGGCAAACATGTCTATCTCTGGCATTCCCCATTTCTTTGTTAAGGTTTTGAAAATATCTGGATGCAGCATCCATTCGTGAGCATCCGTGGTAGTCCTGCTTAAGGTGTCTGCTAGTGAATTTTCTTTTCCTGGTACAAATTTGGCCTGCAGTTGGATGTTGAGATTCAGGGCCAAGTTCCACAAGTCCATTGCCGTCCAGCATAGAGGGTATGAATGTGTGCCTCCCTGTTTGTTGATGTACCACATGACTGTGGTATTGTCTGTCCTTATCAGCAGGTGTCCTTGCTGGATGAATGGTCTGAATGCCTCTATTACATGTTTCACTGCCAGCATCTCCTTTAGGTTTATGTGTAGGTTCAGCTGGTCTTGTGACCATAGGCCTTGGATACACTTGTCTTCCATGTGTGCCCCCCAGCCTAGGTCTGAGGCGTCCGTGGTGATGGTCTGCCTTGGATGTGGTTTGTGGAAAGGCAATCCTCTGTTTATCTGACAGGCCTGAGCCCACCACAGGAATTCTTTTTTCAGACATGGAATGATTGGTATCTGGGCTTCTAGACTGTGTCTGTGCTGAGACCATACATTCCTTAGGTACCATTGTAACTTTCTCATATGCAGCCTGGCATGTGGGATCAATATTATGCAGGATGCCATGCAACCCAGGGCCTGCAGGACTTTCCTTGCAGTAAGCTGAGTTTGTCTTGTTAATGCCATGAAATAGACTGGTAGTTGCTTTTGTTTTTCCTCTGTGAGAAAAGCCATCTGAGTTATTGTGTCCAGTTCTGCCCCCAAAAATGTTATCCTTTGAGATGGCACTAGTCTTGACTTTTGTATGTTGACTGTGTATCCCAAGGCTTGCAGCAGTTGTATGACATAGGCCAAATCCTGTATTAATGTTGTCTTGTTGTCCGCTTGTATTAGGCAGTCGTCCAGGTATGGGTAGATTTGAATTCCCTGAAGCAGCAGTTGTATGACATAGGCCAAATCCTGTATTAATGTTGTCTTGTTGTCCGCTTGTATTAGGCAGTCGTCCAGGTATGGGTAGATTTGAATTCCCTGAAGCAGCAGTTGTATGACATAGGCCAAATCCTGTATTAATGTTGTCTTGTTGTCCGCTTGTATTAGGCAGTCGTCCAGGTATGGGTAGATTTGAATTCCCTGAAGCCTGCAGTGAGCAATTACTGATGCCAGGCATTTTGTGAATGCTCTGGGCGCAGTAGATAAGCCAAAGGGCAATGCTGAGAATTGATAATGCTCTGATCCTGCAAGAAATCTGAGGTGTCTTCTGCAATCTGGTCGTATAGGGACGTGCAGGTATGCCTCCTTGAGATCTAGAGTCAACAGCCAAGACTCCTTGCCCAACATGGGAAGAAGTTGCTGTAGTGTCAGCATTTTGAATTTTGGAACAATGAGGTATGTGTTCAGTGAGGACAAATCTAGAATAGGCCTCCATTGATTTTCTTTTCTTGGTACAAGGAATAGTCTGGAGTAAAATCCTTGGCCTTGTTCCATAGATGGTACCTTTTCTATTGCTCTCATCTTTAGTAAACTGATGATTTGTTTTAGAGCCTCTGATTTCTGGCTTGGTGGAAGGTTTGGCATTCCTCTCTTTTTTGGTAGAGTGTGGAAGTGAAACCTGTAGCCATTGTCTATTGTTTGTAAAGTCCATTTGTCTCCTGTAATACAATGCCAATTTCTTGAGAATAAGGCTAGCTTTTTTGAAAATAAAGCTAGCTTTCCGCCCAAGGGTGCTTCCAGTTGTTCCCTGGTAGGCGGAATCAGAGCCAAGTCATTGCGTCTGTCCTGTAGATGTGGTTGCAGTCGCAGCTGTGGCGGCACTTCCTTGGTTGGCAGGTTGCCACTGACGACCCCTATAGGCACCCCTAGATTGACCTCTGCCTCTTGGGCGTCTATTTCTGCCTCTCTGTGCTCTAGAGCTGTCTGGAAAGGACCAATTCTTTGAAGGCCAATTTCTGCTAAACCTTGGAGGTTGGACCTGCAAAAAATCCTTGACTGTTTGGACAGATTTTGCTTTTTCTTCCACTTTCTTTAGAACCTCCTGTGCAGGGAAGCCAAACAAACTTCGCTTCTCCATAGGGGCATCCAGGAGTTTAGACTTAACATGGTCTGGTAAGGATTGTTCTTTTAACCAGGCATGCCTTCGAATCACTGCTCCAGTCATAGCTGATCTAAATGAAGCCTCCAGTGCATCATAGCCACATTTTAAGAAATGATTACTGACCTGCTGAGAATTGTGTACCAAATCTTGAAGGGACTTATGGTCTAAAGGTTCAGGAGAGGCCAGCTTTTTATTCAGCTGATCTAACAAAAATTCCTGATACTGAATCATGTGAAATTGACAGTTTAAAGCCCTGGCAGAAAGAGTAGCAGATGTATAAACCTTTTTACCCCATCTCTCTAATGCTCTAGATTCCTTTTCAGATGGGAGTGGGTTTTTGGCAGAGGCAGCTGCAACACCCTAAGGGCCCTGAGAAATGGTTTCTGGGTCTGCAGCATGAGCCTTATACAAGTGGTAGTGAGAATCCGGGACCCTGTAGTATCTGTCAGGCTTTGCAGGGGCCGGGGGAAGAGAATCAGGGGCAGTACTGGCATCATTGTATGCATCATCAACAACTGAAAGTACAGGTGGAATGGCTAAAGGCCTATGCTGTGGTAAGTGTAAAAAAGTCCTTAGCCTTTTCCTAGAATCAGAAAAATCCTGACCCTGCCATTGAAAGTGTTCCCTCATTGAGTGTAGGGTTTCCCCAAAAGAAAATTCTTCTGGAGGTGAGGCAGAAGGAATGGAGTCCTCTGCATCAGAATCCTCATAAGGTGAGTACGGGCCTTCCTGATGGTCTGATACATCTGAACCATCCGAGGAGCAGTCAGACGACAGAGGTTCAGGGGGTTCAGTCCTAGGCCTCTTATCAGGAGGGGGTTGTGAGGCCCTGTCTGGGTGAGGATGGGATCCCCTGATCAAAGAAATAAGGTCCTCAGCAAGGCTGAGAATCTGTGAACTGGAGGTAGGCCTGTGAGAGGGAGCTTTTGAAGGTAAGGCCTTGGAAAGTTTGGCTGCTTTAGCCCTGGAAAAAGCCTTGATAGACATAGAAACAGGGGGTCTAGCTGCCCCATGTGCAGGAGTAGAGATGTCCAACGGAATAGTGTCAGACAACTCGTGTGCTTGCTACTTCAGCAGGAATTTCTGTAGCCGACTCAGCCATGGCCTGTGTGGCCTCGGTTATCGGAGGCATGCTTTCGGCCGAAGGGAGAACCGAAGTCTCGGTTTCAGCCGAAACCGAGACACTCGCGGTAGGCCTAACCGTGGTTTCAGCCGAAACCGCGGGCCGTGAGTGTCAGTCCTTTTCTTTGCGTTTTTTAGCTAAATGTGTAGTCTGAGTCTCCGACGGCATTTTATATGCAAAAGTGGAGTCAGCAAACTCCGACCGACGTCTAAGAGTCAGTCGGTTGAAGGAGGCACAGGCTAAACAAGCTGATACGTCGTGGTCTGGGCCTAAGCAAGGAAGGCAGTAAGAGTGGAAATCCTTATGAGGTATTTGTTTCCCACAAGTTAAACAATTATTTACTTTGTCTGACATCGGCTGAGGCAAGAAAGAGTCCCCAACGGGGTACTTAGCTTTTTAGAAGTCTTCGGTAAGCTGAAATCTCTGGATCTGACCGACCGGCACTTGCGAACAGCTTCTGCTTCGGGCACCGCGCGGCAAGAAAGACTGAGGAAAATGGCGTCGGCTGATGCCTTTATACCCCAGCAGCTATGACGTCGGGTGAAGTGCGACATCAGCAGAGGCCAGACCCAGACTTTGGAATCCGGCCGACCGAAGGGCTGCCTGAGGCAGGACAACCCATTTGTTAGGACTGCAGATGCATCCTTGAAGGACATCAGCAAAATCGCGAAACGGCATATAAGCGATTTCTTTCCCCGGAAAGAAATCGCTTGGCCACCTCTGTTACTTTGCCGTTTGCTTCACTGTAGTGCAATCTTGGAGTTGGTATATTTAAGTAGAGGGGGGTAGGGGGGCAAAGCCCCCCACTTTATGTAATGTTTTGAAGTTTTTATTTTTATTTATTTTTTTTTTGTGGAACAGCGATTTTTTTCCCCGTGGGAAAAAAAAAAATCGCCATTCCAAGTGTTCGGGATTGTAAGCTTTCGCTTACATGGGGTTGATAAATCAGTGTTTGCTTTTTTAAGCATTCACTGATTTAATATAGACCCTAAATAGATTCCTCTGAGAAAGACTTTACAAAGTTTGGAGAAAGGTAAAGAGTTATTTATTCCTATATGAAAGTTGGAGATGGCTGCTAATTGTACTCTGATGGTTGAGGAGCTAGCACCTTCAATAAAAATTGTAGCTAAAAAGTCAAGAGCCTTAGAAACGGGTGTTGAAAAAAGGTATAAATTATTTTTGTGCGTCCAAAAACAAAGTATGTTCCATTTACTTTTGTAAGTTTTTCTAGTGGAAGCTTCATGGGAAGATAACAGAATATGATGGATGGGGTAAAGAGCCTGGGCTGTCTAGCAATCAACGGAACTCAAAAAAAACAAGCGGTCAACTTGAGGCCCTAAAATGTCTGATGAGTCATGCCTACCTGGTAAAACAGAAGGTCTGGAGTTGGATTCAGAAAAAAAGGCTAAAGGAAGGGGAAACAGATCTGATGAGCCAGTAAGGGGCAATGAGGCTGACTTTGCTCTTCAATCGATATGCCTTTTGGAGAAATTTGGTAATGAGTGGTAATGGAAGACAAAGGTAAAGGAAACTGGACTGCCAAGTATGAAGAACAGTGTCTTTCAGGGACTTCCCCACAGGGGAGATCAGGGCAAAGAACCTGCTGCACTTGCTGATGAAAGGAGAAGTGAAGAGACTGCAGCATGGCTGGGCCCCCTGAGAGAAAACCTTCTCTGCTATGTTGACCTCGAGACACCACTTGTGAGACATCAGAAGAGACCTGCTTAACTTGTTTGCAATCACACTGGGATTTCCTAGGATGGGTGTTGCTATCAGAAAGCGATTGAAGAGATCACACATTGCTATGCTCTCATGGCTTCTCGACAAAGAGGAGATCATCTGGTTCACCCTTGTTTGTTGATGCACCAGACCACAGACATATTGTCCATCTGAATCACAACAGTCCCAGTTGGGAGTGTGTCTTAAAAGGTCTGTAATGCTAGGAGAACAGCTCTCATTTCCAGGACACTGATATGCAAGATGGCCTCTTCAGGTGACCATGCATCTTGAACAGTCAAACTGTCCTTCCCAAGTAATGCCCCCCCCCTACCCCGCCAGCTTGAGAAGTATCTGTGGTTAGTGTGCCCTTGGGCTGAGAGAGAACAAAGGGATGGCCTTCTGTATTTGACTGGAATGGATCCACCAAAGAAGGCACTTCTTCCAAGCTTGAGTTATCTTGATTAGCCTGGATACTTGGATAACCAGTGCTGCAGAATAGAGTCGTCAGTGTCCACTGGAGAATTCTCACATGGTACCTGGCCAGCAGTACAAGGATGACTGCTGCTGACATGGATCCAAATGCTTGGGAGTATCAGATGGGCTGAAAGAGAAGAATTCTGAACAGTTTTTTGACCAGGAACTGAACTGTTTGAATTTGAGACAAAGGGAAGAATTCTAAACAGTTTTTTGACCAGGAACTGAACTGTTTGAATTTGAGACAAAGGGATAGAAGCTATTTCAGTGATTGGAATTCACTGATGCTCTTTTCAATGCAAAGTCTGAGATGGATTGAGTTGAGATTTGTTGTAATTGATGGATATCCCCAAATGAGAATACAGCTGGAGTAACTAGTCCTGTGCTGGTTGGAGTGGTCAGGAGCCAGTCATCCAAGTATGGAAACACTTGGAATCCTGGTAGTCTCAGATGAATGGCAACTGCTGCCATACACTTGGTAAGCACTCGGAGCTGTGGTGAGACCAAAGGGCAGTGCTCTGAAGTGGTAAAGACTGGCTCACAGCCAGAGGTGTAGCTATTTTCTGGATCACCTGTTCATTTTGACATACTAGTATGCATCCTGAAGATCTATCGAGCACATCCAGTCATCCTTGTACACAAATGGCAGAATGGACTGAACCATGACCATCCGGAACTTGGTATGCTGAACAGACTGATATAGTTTGCTGAGATCCAAGACTGGTCTCCAGTCCCCTGTCTTTTTTTGGTATTAAAAGAATCTTGAATAAGTTCCAGACTCTCTCTAGTCTGGGGAATCCTCCTCAATGACTTTTTTTTTTAGCAGTTTGTTTCTTTTGTTACTTCCCTCTGAATAGGTGGAACATCAGGTATTTTCTTTAAAATTAATGGGGTAGATGGGATAATGGTATGATATAATATCTGGATATTATCCTCATCGCCCATGAATCTTTTATAGTTTCTAGCCAGGCTCTCTGGTGCAGGGGATTGATGACTCCCGACTGCCTCCAGCGACAGACAGTTGGGCCTCCTTTTAGAAGCACTGATAGGATCTATCAGAGACTGTATACCTAGATCCCTAATCTTTCGTCCACTTCTGTCATGGGGATGGCATCTTCAATTTGAATTCCTGCCTCTGCATCTGGGGGAAGTTTCTCCAAGTGTATCTTGAAAGGGGCACTGAGAATTCCTGAACAACATTTTATTCTGCCTTGTTGGTTCCGAGAAAAAGGTCCATTGAACAGTTGAAAAAACAAATGCCCACAGCAGACAGGATTTTCTCTTCCTGCTCACAGCTAATGCGTGTCTTTCACTTTGGGGACAAACAATTAGGATTCGTCAAAAGTAGCACTGAAGAAAGAAGATCTGAAGGGTTCCCATAAATCGCATAAGCACATCCAGGCAAGTCTCCTAATGGAAATACCTAAAACCACCTCCTGTAAGGTACCCTCAGCAGCATGGGATATAAACCTCATGGATGAATTTGAAATAGACTGCAAATTAGCCAACTGTGAGGAAATAGTACTTTCGCCTTGGAGGATATGGTCCCACAGAGATCTGGACAGCTGTTTGATCAAATCCCTCTGAAGCCTTGTGAAATGTGCCAAACAATTCACCAACCATGCTTTCCAAACCTGTCCACTGCCCTAGACTCCCTGTTTGGGGGATAGACAAAGGAACTGTGTTCTGCTAGTTCCTTTTTAGTGGCCACCGCTATGACCATGGCATCAACGGGTACTCTTTTACTCCAGTGTGGTCTATCTTTAGGCAGCGCCAGAATCCTGTCTGGTCTCTTACAAATTGGCTCAGTTGTGTCTTGTTCCTTTCATGCTCATCGAGAGACTAAATCTAAGAGTTCATCAGCAAGCAGAATCACCCTGGAAGTAGACGGGCCAGACCCAAAGCCCTCCAGAAACATGGATTCCTCTTGGGAAGGGTTATCGAGCAACCAACCATCCTTTTGCAATAGGAGTTCCAAGATGTCTTCAAATGAGACATCAAGTGGAGATATGGAAGACCCTTCCCCTTCATCAAAATCAGTGTCCTCACTGAAAGACTCTTGTGGAGAGTCCAACTGCCTCCTTTTGAACTTTCTCTTCAGGGGACCTCCTTGGTGGGGTTCTCCAGGGAGGTGTCTGAAGAGATAACGATACCCTGCTCGGTGGCCTGAAGACTGATTCAGGCTGGCTGTCCCATTGGAATGAATGACTGAAACTCTGATGCAAAATCAAATGGGATTGGGAAGTCGGAACAAAGGATGGCAGAGATGTCTGAACTCTAGGTATACAGAAAGCTCTCTCACTACCTCAAAAGCAGTGTGTTTGGGAAAAAAAAATGACTGAACCAACAAACAAGGCTTGCAGATCAGCGGCTCCTGCTGTCTCACAGGCAAACCACCCAAGGAGGGAGTCTGAGCTGAGCTAACACCGATGCTTCGAGGGGAAGTGACAGGTCCGATAACTTCAAAGTCAAATCCAACACCCTGGAGCCGATGCCGATGCTTCAGGTTCGAGAGTCAGACTCCAAAGAACTCAGGGCCGGACAGCTCAGAGACACCAAAGATGCCAATATCTTTGGATCCGAGGATGACGACTTTGGATCTGACAGCTCTGAAACTGAAGCACGGATCAGTGAAGGAGCGAGCTATGACCAGAGGTGTGGTTCTAAGGAGGGTCTCTGGACCCAATGGGTTTAGAGCTGAAAGGACTCCCATTTGTATTTGTGCCTTGAAGAACTTCCTCATCAGCCTGTTTACATCTGCCTTGGATTGGCTCCTGGAAGACTGAAGGGAGGAAGCCATGGACAAAGGTCTTGAGAGGCGGCAGGGAGACTGCTCCAGAAAAGGTGATTGCAGCAGAGAAGTAATCTGCTCCAATAACTGAGGAGAATGGGAAGTGATTTGTTGGATCTGGATTTTGGAACCGCATCAGATCCAACTCTTTTTATTTGTTTAACAAGTGGCTCTGAGGATGTAGCCAAAGTTGACGCTGAACAGTGTTCTGGAGATACAAGAGCCCTTGGAAAGGGAGTCTCCCTTTTTCTCAAGTCTTTTGGGAGTTTAAGCCCCAAAAGCCTTAGGCGAAGATTTTGAAAGAATAAAACCCTACAGTTTTTTCCTGCCAATTACAGCTCAGGAACGGAATCCCTAATAAAAGTCACAATTCATATCCAAATGTCTGGGTCCCAAACAACACATGCATTCAGAATGTCTGGTATTTTTTGGTTAGAAGCCACACATTTTTCAAAACCTTAAGGCTTATCTGAATTTTTTTTAGAAAGGCTGTGGCATATAGAAAAGAAAGGTATGAATGAAAAAAAAATATTTGAAAAAGGAAAAGAAAAGGAGTTACCAATGATGGTAACAGTACTGTTAAAGGACAACAATGGGATTCTATTATTAAATGATCAACTTCTCTGTTCTTTTTCTCCCTATTTACTGTCCCTGCTATGAACAAACAATACAGCATTTAAAATATTTTAAATCTACTGTTTCTCTCAACTAGAACAGTACCTTACTGCACTGTGATGATTTCACTTTCAAAAAACTTTTATCTCGCCCTGGAAAAGCTTGCTGGAGTCTCCAATTCATTGAAGTCATTAAGGCCAATGAATACAGGTAACTTTCTGGCCAATTCCTTCCCCAAACTGACATCACCATGACCATCCTAAAAACTCACCCATGTAGGGATGTCACAGCTCCCTGGTCCTTCCCTACCCATACATAAAGTAAAGGCTAAAACAAGGAAAACAGTACATGAGTCAAGACTCCTACTGTCAATCACAGCAGGTAAAAGCTCAAATTACCCTTAGCACTTTGACAGCTAGGAAAGTTAGGTATGAAGGGGGATGGGAGATGATGGGCCCAGACAATACCCCAGTATGCCTTCTAGATAGCATGAAACATGACCTATCAGGGTCTCTGGAATTACTATTTAAATGTAGCCTCCTCTGGAATTACTATTTAAATGTAGCCTCCAAACAGGCTTCATGCCTCATGAATGGAGAATGACAACAGTCACCCCTCTGCATGAAGGTGAGCCAGCTACAGTCCCATAAGTCTCACTAGTCTTGTATGTAAAGCCATGGAAAGAATTATCATGGAAATGATCAATAGAGACATAGTAAACCTCCAGACACTGGATCCAACCCAGTTTAGTTTTGTCAAGGGCAGAGCATGCCTATTCAACCTGGAGGACCACTTTGAGAAGGTCAACAAAGCAATGGATGATGGCAAAATCATGCACACTGCCTACTTTGACCTGACCAAGGCTTCTGACACAAATCCCCACTTGGGCATTGTTGACAAACACAAGAGGTTAGGTACAAACCAGTATGTTACCTGGTGAATAGCCAATTGGCTCAAAGACATGACCCAATAAATTAGAATTGGGGAGTCCATCTCTACAAAGAGGCCAGTCACAAGTGGAGTCCCTCAGGAATCAGTTCTTGGACGGCTCCTTTTTGGCATTTACTTCTTAGAAGTCAAGGCCAATGTCAGTGGTCTCTGGCGGACTAAAGTTGCAGACGATTGCAAATTAGGAGCTGTCACCGATTCCCACACTGACACAAATGTCTCCAGGAGGGGCTGACACAGACAAGCAAATGGTGTAAGAGCCATGGACTAAAACTAAATGCCAAGAAATGCATAACAGTTCATTTAGGAAGTCATCCATCCCTGGAAACTATCATATTGACAACAAACCCCTTAGAGTTGACCCAGTAGTCAGGGACGTAGGGACACACACAGATAATAATCTAGCCTTTGACCATCATGTGTCTACAGTGTTGAGGAAATAATTTTATGCTGCGCAACGTACAAACAAAGGTATGGCATCTAAGTCCAAGGAAGTCATTGTTCCACTGTATGCGGCATTCATCAGACCTATCATTGAGTACAGTGCCCCCTTTGGTATGCATCTAACCAGGCATACACAAGAATTGAAACGTCCACAGAGGTTCCTCACTAAAGAATACAGGGCATAAGTAAAATGTCCTATGCAGACCACCTCAAGGCCCTATCCCTGCATTCTGTCTCCTACAGGCTTTTGAGGGGAGATCTATGCCTGGCATACAGGGCATTGCCAGACCTCACTCTAATAGACCTCCTGCAAATCCACAAAACAAACAGCACCAGAATTACCCATTCTAAAGACTTAAACCTTGCCTGTGATATAAATAGGACCTGCTGGAGACATACATATGTATCCCAGAGACTACCCCATCTATGGAACAAATTCCCCATCCATGTGAAGCTTAGTTTCTCCCTAACCCAATTCAACTGCAACTTGGACGACTGGATGGGAAAACCGTAAATTCATCCCTGGTTTGGCACCTATGTCTCTAATGGGCACAGGTAACCTGTAAATGATTCATCACCAAGGCCCATGCTTACACTTATCAAGGGTATCAGAACTTGTCAGAACTTTTGGATGTGTGGCTAGGCTTAAAAAGGCCCTTGTGGTCATTAGCGTATTAAACACCAATGAACCTATGAGTCAAAGCAGTACAATTCAGCCTTCACAAGAGTCTGTAATTTAGCAGCAGTAAAAAGCACTTTTGAGAGTCTGTTCTGTGGCATATGCACTGTGTGTTTTAAGTAGTCATTGAATGGCATGAAATGCTACTTAAAACTGACTGAAAGACAGCAGTGTATGCATGTAAAATCAATGCAGTGACAGGAGCTTTAGGAAGAAAGAAGCCTGTGTGATGCAATTTTTCTACAGACAAGCACTGCATTGTGGGATACCTACAGGCAGACTAAACAATCAGAATTACTTCAAGATGCCAGCCCCATGTGGTCAAACTCAGAAATTACTTATAAAAATATTTAAAAATCTGTAAATAGTACCAGAGTGGTGTTAAAATGTAGGAAACACCAAACTATAATGAAATAAACATGTTTTTTAGTCTGTGGTGCGGTTCTACTTTAAGTACAAAAAAGAGAGAGAATACCAACAATGATAATATACATATACTCAGAATATGGGAAGAAAGAAAAGCTTATATAATGAAATAACGGTTAAAGGGAGGCAAAGACATTAAGTATAATATCAGAATAGGTAAAGGAATAATAATAATAATGACTAAACTCACAGATTTTTTAAGATATTTGAAAACTCACAACTCGGGAGTTCACAGATTTACGCTATGGTGGTAAGCAAAATCTGGGGTATGTAAGGTGACTATGGGCATTATTGGTAAAGGGATGAGCTTACAAGTTCAAGTGTTCTACGATCTGGAAGAAGTGGCAGAGTCGGATCAAAGGATTGGATCCGAAACAGTTGAGGAATGAATAAAAATTACACCAAGTCAGCTGCTTAACATCAATCTTAGTTTCTTTTTAGCACTTTGCAGTTCCACCTCTTCTTGTTCTGTGAGACTCCTCTTATTCTGCAATACTTTAAATCTATCAACCCTTCTAAAAAGTTTTGTTACATCTTAACTCTCTTTTTCTTTTATTTCTACCACATTTTTAAATTTCACTTTCATTTTATCCCACTCACTCACTATACATCTTCTGAAGAAATTTCTATCTTCCCTAGTAACTCTTGAATAATTTCCAGTACCCATTTCTTAAATTCCTCTCTTTTTAACAGGCAGGTGGGGAAGTGCCAGGATCTCATTTTTTATTTCAGTTATTATTGGTGCATGATCTGAAACACTTATTGGATGAGTGTCAAAGCTTTCTCTTCAATGAACATGTTCCTGTGAAATATAACTTGTGTCTAGTCTAGCCCAATTATTATACTGTACCTTGGGGAACAACATGTAAATTCTCTCAAGTGTTCCTACTACTGAATGCACTTTTTCCATGCCAAATATTTTCATAAATGTCTTCAAAAATCTACCTTCTTTTGTTATATTTTTCTAAGACCCACTGACACATCCTCACTTTCGCAAAACAAGTTCCAGTCCTCACCTATAAATAATGCCCTTTCCTGAAAGCTATTTCTCCTAAAAATTTCTTAAGATCTGCAATAGCACTTTTATAATCCTTCGCTGCCAAAAATCCACCCCTATCTTTTTTCCCACTTCTATTACTATTCAAGCTCCTCTAGCAATAAGTACAAGTACTCCCCCCTTTTCCTATGTCCCTGACATTCTGCTGAATATCTATCCTGAAATACTTTCTTTACTAAACTCACATGCTCAATTCTTTCCAAATGTGTCTCCTGTAGCATTTCTATTTGCACTCTGCATTTCTTAATATAATTCAATACTCTAACTTTCTAATCAATACCTTAGCAGCCATTCTCATTGCACAATAATATGAACAGTGCAGCCATACGAAGGTGTTATTCCCACCTACTGTATATGACAGCTTTTTAATGCATTTTTCCAGCTTTTGTGTTACATGCATGCACTTATGTTTGGCAGGTTAATCTTTTACACAGTTTCTTGTCATTCCCACTTGAAGCTATGTCACATTTTACAAGACTTTTTGTTTTAATGAAAACCCTCAAACAAAAAACAAAACCCCCCATAACAACCCTATAACTTATTAACTTAAAACAAATGCACAAAATGATGTACATCCTCAAATAATGAAGCTTAACTCTCTTGATAGTTCCTGTCTACAACTGCATCCACAGGCATTACCTAACCTAAAATGAACGTTATCCATAGTAAGTTGCAAGTTACAGCCTATGCTCCTACTTGCAGCAATTGCCATCTGTTTTTGTCTCATCTTTATTTCCCTTCCAAAGGTGAAAAAAACTTGTATGCTTTCAGAAAACTTTAACTTTTTAGCCTTAAGAATAAGTGGCCCGGCTACCTTTAAAGAAAAACTAAATTATACATGGTTCTTAAAACTAAATTATACACTGTTATAGCAAATACAGTGAAGAATTTAGGTACTAGAAAAACTGCTCTATTATTCAATTTCAATCATTTCAAACTATTTTACTAAGCTGCTTGCCCATGTTCCTTTCAATTTCACATTTCTCTCAGCAATATCCAGATGTCTCAAGATCTATTGCCTTCAGCTGCAGTTAGCTTGTTTCCATAAAAACATAACAGAATGTACAGCTGCTCTCAACTGGAGACTTTTCACCTCACATTGAACATTTAGTTGCTAAAGGAAAATTTGTACATTCACATTGGTCTGTTGTTTTAAAGCACACTCACTCACAGAAAAGAAATCTTATTAGATTAAGCCAAGGGTATTAATCTAGACATTCACCCATGCAAAAGTAAAAGAAAACATCTGAACTATACATATCTTATAATCAATGCACTTTTACACCCCCATCCCTTACCCCAACAGCCCGATATTACAATTAACAAACATACTTTTGTCCAGCATTTTGTCTTTTTTTACACTGTAATGCTTACGTTTCTTAAAACTAACAAACAAAAAAATACTTGAATAATATCTTTATCACATAACAATCCCTGAAACTACTATATAACATGCAATTTATATCAAGATTTTTTTTTTACTTAGTTACTTTTTCTTTTCTTTAATTTTAGTGTTCTTACAAACATTAATGACAAAGTAGGTCATATGCCCTTCAGTCCCTGAACTTGTTTAACAAAGTCAACAAAAGTTGAATCTTTTTCAGCCTCTTTTGCTTGTAAAGCCATATTTCACAAATGTGACTGAAATGTTATAGTGTCTCACATTTACTCACCAATGTCAGTGTTGCTGGTCTTCTTCCTGTTCATCTCCATCCCCCAATCCTAGACTCTGGTTCAAGTCCAGAGTACACTAGATTCAGGTAGTCACCTCCTGTTCTTTCTTCTGTTTCTCAAGCATTTCCTTTGGAACACTGAAAAGGTTTCACTGGCAAAGTTTTTTTATGAGCTTTATTAAGAGAAGAATGAGAAGAAGAGTCTCCTTCTGTTTAATGGCTCACTTTTTTGTTGGATAAAATTTTGTATTTCCTCAGCCTGTTCTGCATCAAAAAATGACTTTAATCCTAAAGGAAAAAAAAATCTGAAAACAGGTGGTACAGCAGCCTGAATCTTACACTTGCCTCTAGAAGTTCCCTGATTGCAGGGATAAATTTACTTCTCGTCTGCCTGGTAAGAAGTGAATAATCATTTTCCACAAACACTCTACTGTCTCCACTTTTTAAAACTTTACCCTTTTGCCACAGTTTTCTCAGGATCATTTTTTTCTGATAGTACAATTGCATCTTCACTAAAGCAGGCTTTGGCTGCTTTCTTGTGGCCATGTTTGGAGCATAAATATGATGTGCCCTTTTAATTAACAAATCCTGCTATGGAATACTAGTCCAACTACTTATTTGTGCTTTCATAAAATTAATACCGTCTGCTGCTTCCAGTTTCTGTGGTACAGCAGAAGATCTCAGTGTTTTCTCTGCATGCTCTAACGCTACCATTTTTTGAAACAACTCTTCTTGAGCAGTATTATACTCAAGTCAGGCTTTACAATTTTACCTCTGCTTTTTTGCAGTTTTATCAGTTTATCTGACTAGGTGTTTAAAGCTTCTTCCATTTCTCCATCCTTTTACTTGAGTTTATATACTCCTTCAACATTTCATTTCTTTTAATCAGTTCTGAGCACATTTGATTTATTTTCTCCTCTAAATTATTAGAAGCCATCTCTTGTATCAGAGTTGGAGCTTGAACTGCTTTTTGCTGAATAGTTGCAGGATTCCTCCCAGTCAGTGTTTTCTCCACCTTTTGTAGTGGATTTTCTTTCAGGCTCTCTAAATTTCTTCTTTGCAGGCTTTCAGGCAAAGTACTTACTAGCCAGAAAATGAAGCTTACTAAAACTTGTAGAATTACTAGCCAGTATCTATCAGTTTCTTTTTTCACACTGGGGGAGCTGAAATTAAGCTGTTTATCAGCATCCTATCTTGGAAAGTTCCACTGATGTCACAATTAAGTTAAATTCCAAACAATTTTACTTTTTCTAAACACGTTTTAGTACCTATTAAAAAGAGGTCTTCTTCCTTTCCTCCATAATCACAGCTACAAAAACATCAAAAATACATTAACAGCAAAATGTATACTTACTTAGAAGATGTCAACATTTCTTGAACGCACTTCCTCTGTGGACCAACTGTTGTCCAGTTTCTGGCCAATTTAACCATTTCACCAGCATCCAATAGGCCATAGCCATATGAATGGCTAACTGTTTAAAAAAAAAATAAATTAAAAAATAGCTGAACATATATCAGTGTTTAGCAATTTACATTTCAGTTTGTTTTGATTATGAACTTTAAGAATCTAAAAATCGATATTCAGAAAGAATTGCAATAATGGCAATATAGCTATTTTGGTTACTCAAAACACAGCAAACAGCACAGGTAATCACTAGGAACCAAAGGAATGTAGGTGTATGCATTATACAAAAAAACTAACAACCAAGCAGAATGCCACAGTAATGCTATGGGATCTATGGCACTCGCAAAGAACAGGCAGCTCTCCATTAAAAAAAAATGTGATTAACTTTAATAGATTAAGTGCTTTTGTCCCAAAGTAATACAGGAATTCATCAGAACTAGCTGTTGGGTTCAGGCGCCTAGTGAAACGAGACATCTCTCTGTGGTACACTTGAATGGGGACACATGGCTGAAGTGATATTCAGCTGCAGAGAAATATGGCTGCTTGCAAATTCCTTGTGGGCAAAGAGAAGCTCATACTGCCATGCTCACAGCTTTAATAACCAAATGCATGGTAGCAGAAGTAGTAATGAGTGTTGTGCTCAGTGTAGAGTACATACTTATGTAACAACAACATGTAGTAGTGTGCTACAGCATGGAGGAAATCCTGCAGGCTACTGCAGTCACATTTATGCTCCAGTATGCATTTTAAGTAATGTTCCTTAGACACTGTGAAGGGGGTAGTGGTCCAGACACACCGATTATAAAAGCAGTGCCCATTGTGCACTGCATTTTTACTGCCACTGACCTGTCCTCTGGCCAGCCTGCTGCTGATGCCTGCCATATTGCCTGCTGTCTCGTGCTCTCTTGGGGACTATGGACATTGTTTTCTCCCTGTGCATTTGGTTATTGAAGTTGTGGGCATGACAACACATCCTGTGCATTTGGTTATTGAAGTTGTGGGCATGACAACACATTCTTCTCTTTGTCCACAGGGAATTCGCAAACAGCCATATTTCTCTGCAGCTGACCGTCACTTCAGCCATGTGTCCCCATTCAAATGCACTGCAGGGAAATGTCTCGCTGCCTATGCGCCTGAACCTCTAGCTGTTACTAATGGTTATTAGCACTAGTAATGAACCTATACTATATGAGGAAGTCCATTATCTATATATGACACTGCCCTTCTGCCAATGTTCAAACTCTCCAGGTGTTTCCTGCAGCTTATACAACAAAATACATACTCAAAGCATATACAGAAATGGCTAGAATTTGAGCAGTGACAAACCACATCATACGGAGTACCGGTCTACCATGCGTTTGACAAGTGTTAATAAGCAGCACTCAGGAATGGAATCAGAGAGGAGTCATCTGATCCACATGCAGCAGGATACTATTGCAGATACTATCATACTTGGGCACAGTATGAAAAGTGTGCCCAGAATAATGAAGTTCAGTTAACATCAGTATCTTCACAAATCCTTATCTGTTTGAAAACTTTCATTTGTCTCTAGTGCTTGCTGTCTGGTAGGCTATTGTGTAAACTGAAACATCTCCTCTGTGTAATTATCTCTTGGCTAGTGGGGGCTGGTTCTTTTGTGTTCTTGTAAAAAAAAAAAAAAAGTTTCTGTCTTTTGCACACAGTGCAGACTAGAGAAGTTGTGACTGCAGCTGAGCTACAAAATATAAGTATCATCTTGATTTTTTTGATTATTTTTACAGATTACTGTTTTTACAATTTAATATATATAAAGCACTTTGTCTATTCAGTATCTTCACAAATCCTTATCTGTTTAAAACATTCATTTGTCTGTAGTGCTTGCTGTCTGGTAGGCTATTGTGTAAACTGAAACATCTCCTCTGTGTAATTATCTCTTGGCTAGTGGGGGCTGGTTCTTTTGTGTTCTTGAAAGTTTCTGTCTTTTTGCACACAGTGCAGACTAGAGAAGTTGTGACTGCAGCTGAGCTACAAAATATAAGTATCATCTTGATTTTTTTTGATTATTTTTACAGATTACTGTTTTTACAATTTAATATATATAAAGCACTTTGTCTATTCAGTATCTTCACAAATCCTTATCTGTTTAAAAACGTTCATTTGTCTGTAGTGCTTGCTGTCTGGTAGGCTATTGTGTAAACTGAAACATCTCCTCTGTGTAATTATCTCTTGGCTAGTGGGGGCTGGTTCTTTTGTGTTCTTGAAAGTTTCTGTCTTTTGCACACAGTGCAGACTAGAGAAGTTGTGACTGCAGCTGAGCTACAAAATATAAGTATCATCTTGATTTTTTTTTGATTATTTTTACAGATTACTGTTTTTACAATTTAATATATATAAAGCACTTTGTCTATTCAGTATCTTCACAAATCCTTATCTGTTTAAAAACGTTCATTTGTCTGTAGTGCTTGCTGTCTGGTAGGCTATTGTGTAAACTGAAACATCTCCTCTGTGTAATTATCTCTTGGCTAGTGGGGCTGGTTCTTTTGTGTTCTTGAAAGTTTCTGTCTTTTGCACACAGTGCAGACTAGAGAAGTTGTGACTGCAGCTGAGCTACAAAATATAAGTATCATCTTGATTTTTTTTGATTATTTTTACAGATTACTGTTTTTACAATTTAATATATATAAAGCACTTTGTCTATTCAGTATCTTCACAAATCCTTATCTGTTTAAAAACGTTCATTTGTCTGTAGTGCTTGCTGTCTGGTAGGCTATTGTGTAAACTGAAACATCTCCTCTGTGTAATTATCTCTTGGCTAGTGGGGCTGGTTCTTTTGTGTTCTTGAAAGTTTCTGTCTTTTGCACACAGTGCAGACTAGAGAAGTTGTGACTGCAGCTGAGCTACAAAATATAAGTATCATCTTGATTTTTTTTGATTATTTTTACAGATTACTGTTTTACAATTTAATATATATAAAGCACTTTGTCTATTCAGTATCTTCACAAATCCTTATCTGTTTAAAACGTTCATTTGTCTGTAGTGCTTGCTGTCTGGTAGGCTATTGTGTAAACTGAAACATCTCCTCTGTGTAATTATCTCTTGGCTAGTGGGGGCTGGTTCTTTTGTGTTCTTGAAAGTTTCTGTCTTTTGCACACAGTGCAGACTAGAGAAGTTGTGACTGCAGCTGAGCTACAAAATATAAGTATCATCTTGATTTTTTTTTGATTATTTTTACAGATTACTGTTTTTACAATTTAATATATATAAAGCACTTTGTCTATTCAGTATCTTCACAAATCCTTATCTGTTTAAAAACGTTCATTTGTCTGTAGTGCTTGCTGTCTGGTAGGCTATTGTGTAAACTGAAACATCTCCTCTGTGTAATTATCTCTTGGCTAGTGGGGGCTGGTTCTTTTGTGTTCTTGAAAGTTTCTGTCTTTTGCACACAGTGCAGACTAGAGAAGTTGTGACTGCAGCTGAGCTACAAAATATAAGTATCATCTTGATTTTTTTTGATTATTTTTACAGATTACTGTTTTTACAATTTAATATATATAAAGCACTTTGTCTATTCAGTATCTTCACAAATCCTTATCTGTTTAAAACTTTCATTTGTCTGTAGTGCTTGCTGTCTGGTAGGCTATTGTGTAAACTGAAACATCTCCTCTGTGTAATTATCTCTTGGCTAGTGGGGCTGGTTCTTTTGTGTTCTTGAAAGTTTCTGTCTTTTGCACACAGTGCAGACTAGAGAAGTTGTGACTGCAGCTGAGCTACAAAATATAAGTATCATCTTGATTTTTTTGATTATTTTTACAGATTACTGTTTTTACAATTTAATATATATAAAGCACTTTGTCTATTCAGTATCTTCACAAATCCTTATCTGTTTAAAAACGTTCATTTGTCTGTAGTGCTTGCTGTCTGGTAGGCTATTGTGTAAACTGAAACATCTCCTCTGTGTAATTATCTCTTGGCTAGTGGGGGCTGGTTCTTTTGTGTTCTTGAAAGTTTCTGTCTTTTGCACACAGTGCAGACTAGAGAAGTTGTGACTGCAGCTGAGCTACAAAATATAAGTATCATCTTGATTTTTTTTGATTATTTTTACAGATTACTGTTTTTACAATTTAATATATATAAAGCACTTTGTCTATTCAGTATCTTCACAAATCCTTATCTGTTTAAAACATTCATTTGTCTGTAGTGCTTGCTGTCTGGTAGGCTATTGTGTAAACTGAAACATCTCCTCTGTGTAATTATCTCTTGGCTAGTGGGGGCTGGTTCTTTTGTGTTCTTGAAAGTTTCTGTCTTTTGCACACAGTGCAGACTAGAGAAGTTGTGACTGCAGCTGAGCTACAAAATATAAGTATCATCTTGATTTTTTTGATTATTTTTACAGATTACTGTTTTTACAATTTAATATATATAAAGCACTTTGTCTATTCAGTATCTTCACAAATCCTTATCTGTTTAAAAACGTTCATTTGTCTGTAGTGCTTGCTGTCTGGTAGGCTATTGTGTAAACTGAAACATCTCCTCTGTGTAATTATCTCTTGGCTAGTGGGGGGCTGGTTCTTTTGTGTTCTTGAAAGTTTCTGTCTTTTGCACACAGTGCAGACTAGAAAAGTTGTGACTGCAGCTGAGCTACAAAATATAAGTATCATCTTGATTTTTTTGATTATTTTTACAGATTACTGTTTTTACAATTTAATATATATAAAGCACTTTGTCTATTCAGTATCTTCACAAATCCTTATCTGTTTAAAAACGTTCATTTGTCTGTAGTGCTTGCTGTCTGGTAGGCTATTGTGTAAACTGAAACATCTCCTCTGTGTAATTATCTCTTGGCTAGTGGGGGCTGGTTCTTTTGTGTTCTTGAAAGTTTCTGTCTTTTGCACACAGTGCAGACTAGAAAAGTTGTGACTGCAGCTGAGCTACAAAATATAAGTATCATCTTGATTTTTTTTGATTATTTTTACAGATTACTGTTTTTACAATTTAATATATATAAAGCACTTTGTCTATTCAGTATCTTCACAAATCCTTATCTGTTTAAAAACGTTCATTTGTCTGTAGTGCTTGCTGTCTTGTAGGCTATTTTGTCCCACCCTCCCTCCCTGTTGGTGTCTTGCTGTTATACTTGGTGGCTTTGCAGTTGCCCGCCCCTACTGTGACACACCTCCCAGTCTAGTGTCATTAGCTCATTCTGCTTAATACAGAGAGAACATTTGATAAGGCCTTCTGTTCCTCCTTTTTCCCTTTCAAAAAGTAAAACAAAACTTTTTTTTTCTCTTTCGCCTGAACCTTCTTGTGTTCTGACTGTCCTCCTCAAACATTTTGGAAATATACAGTATATTTCAGAGCATTTGTTATAACTGTATTTGCTATAACTGATTTAAGTATTTTTTTCTGGTTTTTTTGATTATTTACTGCTTAGCGACTGCATTTTAGCCTGTTTATACAGCTCTGCATTCTATTTAAACTGTTTTTGTGTTGATTAACTGTTTTGCACTTTTAAAAAGTTAGTTGTTGCTTAATTTTACCTGTAGACTAACACACTCAAGTGCGCTAGCCGCTTAAAAGCATTTATAGCATTTACTGTCTGTTTTTCCTCTGTTTTCTGCAAAAAAGAAAGAAAAAAAAAATCTTTTTTTCCCACCTTACTGAACTAGAATAGTCCAGTCTTCAGAGTTTGCTGATCTCTGGGCTTTGTCTTGGTTCCTGTGCTATTCCATATCCTTATTTGGATAAAAGGAAGCGTCTTTGTTCACCAGTGGGAGTGGGGAGCACTGAGCGGCCTGTTTGTCCCTAGAGGAGTGGTTCCAGCCAGAAACTTGTAGTCTATTGGCCATTTTGGGTCAATTCCTAGCTCTTTTCAGCCCCCTGTAATAAAGCCCGCTTTAGCGTGCTTTTTCGCTTGTATTCAACTCAGCACAGCTCCTCGTGGTGTACTGCAGAGTTCTACAAGCAGCAGAGAGCAAAAGAGTGACTTTTTCCCGATTTAAGTATTTTTTTCTGGCTTTTTGATTATTTACTGCTTAGCGACTGCATTTTCGCCTGTTTATACAGCTCTGCATTCTATTTAAACTGTTTTTGTGTTGATTAACTGTTTTGCACTTTTAAAAAGTTATTTGTTGCTTAATTTTACCTGTAGGCTAACACACTCAAGTGCGCTAGCCGTTTAAAAGCATTTATAGCATTTACTGTCTGTTTTTCCTCTGTTTTCTGTATAAAAAAAAAAAAAAAAAAAAAAAAATCTTGTTTTCCCACCTTACTGAACTAGAATAGTCCAGTCTTCAGAGTTTGCTGATCTCTGGGCTTTGGCTTGGTTCCTGTGCTATTCCATATCCTTATTTGGATAAAGGGAAGCTTCTTTGTTCACCAGTGGGAGTGGGGAGCACTGAGCAGCCTATTTGTCCCTAGAGCAGTGGTTCCAGCCAGAAACTTGTAGTCTATTGGCCATTTTGGGTCAATTGCTAGGTCTTTTCAACCCCCTGCTATAAAGCCCGCTTTAGCGCGCTTTGGCGTGATTTAGAGCGGAGTTGCCCATAGAGCACCATCGGGCAGCGCCGGTTAAACAAGGTTAAACTATTTCTGGCTCCGTAAAGTCTGCTCTTCAATTTTTCCCTTAGAACTTCTCTACTTGCAATCTAAACAGTCTATTCTCTATCTCAATAGCTCAGCACTTGCTCCTAAAGCATTTTTATATAGGTAAAGTACTTGTATACTAAACAAAGTACTACATTAGCCTAGAATCCCCTTGAGTACCCATTTCCCTATAGGTCCCTTCTGACTCAGTTACACAGCAAACTTTTTCACTTTTTTAGCATGTCAAGGGTCAGTTGCTAGCGTCCTCTCCTGTTCAGCTGGTGAATCTGGGCATCTTGAGGCAATGTTACAATTGCCTCATGTACACAGACAACCCACTCCTTCTCCCACAAAACACAAATACATGTGAGAGATGCAACTATATAGCCAAACTGGAGGCTGAGCTCTCTCAACTCAGGACTGGCAAGACCAGACAGGAGGAGAAGGAAACCACGCACACCACAAACCCAGTTTCACATAGAACTATCACAACTGCAAAACAAACACATAAACACACAAAGACATACTCGGAGGCACTGATCAAAAATCTACCAAAACTACAGAGGCCTCCAAAGCAGACACCCAAGCAACTGCCACCTCAAGACATAAGACATGCAACACATAGTTCTCAAAGTCAGTGTGCTAAACAGTCACAGCCCTTAAGGCCAAACACAATGCCAGACACACTTGTTATAGGTGACTCCATAGTCAGACACACTGACGTCCCACTCACCAGACTGAACAAGGAAAAGATCAGTTAGCTGCCTGTCAGGCGCTAGAATCCGCCACATAACACAAGCACTCAGGTCACTCCACAGCAAGTACAAGTATGACTCAGTCATTGTCCATGCCGGTGTGAACGACCTGAGACGTACCTCCCTGGACTACATGAAAAGAGACATAGAGGAGCTCTCAGATTATGTAGCCCAGGCCGGTATGACCCTGACCCTGAGCAGTATCCTACCCTCACCAAGAATGATGCCACAATACAGAGACAAAATGATCAGCTTTAATAATTGGCTTAATTACTGGTGTCATTCTAAGGGGATCCAATGTCTGTCTGCCTGGGATGACATGCTTGACAAGCCACGCTGCTTCGCAAGGGACGGCTTGCACGTCACCCCTGGGCTTCCGGATATTGGCAAAGGCTCTTGCCACCCCCATAGTGCCTTTTTTTAGGCAAGGCTCAAATGATAAACCTACCGCCCTAGAAAACAAAAATGGAGAAAAACTAAGGGTAATACTGCTCAATGCCAGAAGTCTAAACCTCAAGATGCACGCCCTCAAAGCCCTCCTCAGTATGGAGAACATCAATGTTTGTGCTGTGACTGAAACCTGGTTCAAGGCTCCTGAGAGCACCCCAGCACTATCAGGTTATATCTCATATCATGCGTTCCGGCCCCAAAATCCGGACCGAACTACAAAAGGAGGGGGAGTATCCATATTCATAAAGGATACCCACACCTCCAGGTTAGTGGCAACGCACGAAGCATCGGAGACCATCCAGGTGCAATTAACCATAGGTAAAACTGCCCTGCAGTTTGTAACATGCTACAGACCACCTTCTCAAACTCAGGAAACCCACACAGCCTTCCTGAAGACAGTGGAGAGTATAAATGTCTCTCCAAACACCATCATATTGGGTGACTTCAACTACCCAAACATAGACTGGGAACATTACTCAAGCCCCAACACCCTAGCCCAAAGGTTCCTTGAGTTCATAAACTCAAATGCTATGGAACAACTAGTCACCATTCCCACAAGAGGAGAAAATATACTAGACCTGATCATCACAAACATGGGGACAAAATGCTCCACACCGAAGTATATCCCTCATTGGTGAGATCAGACCATAAATTAATCTCACTGGAGATCCACATCCCGCCCCCACCCCAGCAAAAGACCACAGTGAAGAACTTCTCAAAAGCAAACTTCACACTTCTTAAGACTGGAGTGGCATCCTTCAAGGCCCCCGAGCCAGTGGAAACCACAACCCACGCTGCTGAAACCCTTACAAATGCCTTCTACGAGCACCTCCAGGAATGTATGGATCAAGCAATCCCTAATAAAATCAAGACCTTTTCCACCAAAGGCAGGCGCCCGGTCTGGTGGACTCCAGCCATAAACAAACTCTACAACAAGAGGAGAAAGCTACTACATGACAGAGCAAAATCCCTAAATGGGAAGGCATCTCTGATCAATACTAGCAAAAAACTATGATCACTCATAAAATCATCCAAGGCCAACTTTGAGAGAAAAATCGCTCATGACACAAAAGACAATTATAAAGCCTTCTTTAGCTATGTTAGAAACCTGGGTGGAAACTCCCAGATATGCTCAGAATTGGTCCAAAATGATAAAAAAAAAATCACTGAACCCACAGACATTGCCAACATACTGGCAGACAGGTTCAGTGCAAATTTCTCCCCTCCCTCCCCCCCAAAAGGAGAAATATCTATCCCACCAGAGTCTAGCCTCCCAAACATCTCAGATGCCCAGGTGAGAGCTGCTCTCTCTAAAGCAAAAAACACAGCATCAATGGGACCGGACGGTGTCCCCGGCTGTGTGCTACACGAACTCAATGAGGAACTAAACCCACACATAAGGCTGCTGTTTAATCTTAGCCTTACTACAGGATACGTGCCAAAGAATGGCGTACGGCAACTGTGGTCCCACTCCACAAAGGCGTTGCTTCTATGGACCCTGGAAATTACCGCCCCATAAGCTTGATGAGCCTTGTCTGCAAAGCTATGGAGAGGATCATAATGGAACTCATAAATAAAGACATTGGGGACCTACAGACACTGGATCCTACCCAATTTGGCTTTGTCAAGGGCAGATCCTGCCTCTTGAACTTGGTCGACTTTTCAAACAGTCACTAAGGCCATTGATGAGGGTAAGGCAGTTCACACAGCCTACCTTGACCTAGCAAAAGCATTCGACACAATACCCCACTCGGGCATCATAGAAAAGCTCACCAGCTTAGATGTAAACCCATATGTCACAAGATGGGTTGCAAACTGGCTCAAGGACAGAACACACAGGGTTAGAGTTACTGGTGCCATGTCAGACTCTAAGCCGGTCACGAGCGGTGTCCCACAGGGCTCAGTCCTGGGCCCCCTCTTGTTCGGCATTTATTTTTCTGAAGTGCAGGCAAACATAGGGGGATTGTGGCTGACAAAATTTGCAGATGACTTGCAAACTGGGCACCATAATTGACACTCCATCAGACACAGACATCCTCCAGAAAGGTCTCATAGAAATGGATAACTGGTGCCAGAGCCATGGCCTTAAGCTAAATGCCAAAAAATGTATAGTCATACCCTTTGGGAAAAACAAGGTAACCCCTAATTACCACATAGGTGGTAATCCATTAAACACGGAAGAAGTTATCAGGGACCTGGGGACCCAAGTTGACAGCAACCTCTCTTTTGACACTCACATTGCCAAAGTGGTTAGGAAGACCTTCTACATTGCCCACCTGATCATGAAGGGATTCACATCCAGATCAGGAGAGTTCATTGTACCCCTGTACTCTTCACTTATCAGACCAATGATTGAGTACAACGCCCCATTCGGAATGTACCTTACCCGACACCTGCAGCAGTTGGAAAGACCCCAAAAGTTCCTCACCAAAAGGATAAAGGCTCAAACATATGTCATACGATGCCAGACTGAAGAAACTCCAGCTCTATTCAGTCGCATACCGTCTGCTCAGAGGTGATCTGTGCCTGACATACAAGGCCATGTCCAACCCGGAATTAATGGACATGCTCCACCTCAAAAAATCCAAATCCACCAGAGCCACGAGAGCAAGAGACTTAAACCTCAACACAGATATAAATAGGACGTGCTGGAGGGACAGATTCATCACCCAGAGACTCCCTACACTATGGAACAGAATCCCAGTCCATGTGAGGCAGAGCCCCTCACTGACTCTGTTCAAGAGAAATCTTGACGAGTGGATGGGAGATCGTAGGTTTACCCCGGGAATCATCTCTGTATCACTGCTGGACAGAGGCACAGCAAACTAATGGGTATAGTATTCTCATCCTAAGGGGTGGTGAAAGCCACACACACTCTGGCTAGGCTTATAAATGCCCTAGGGCAGGTAGCCTAGTATGAACCTATGAACCTATTAACTTCCATGGAACATCAGTCGCAAATTAAAAATGTTTTAGTACTAGTAACTGGGATAAAGCAGAATAATACAAGCTCTTATCCATCTGTTCTACAGAAGTTAAATTCAAGGAAAAATAAACAGTGCTCAAGTTTCAGTTCTGCACCTTGCTATGCATGATCACCACTTATCTACAATATGGTGCAGTCTCAAGAGGCACCAGAATTCCACTGGAAGCTTTTTACCACTTTCAACAGACTGTGGAAGAGTGGAAAATAGGAACCACTCAGTCAAGAAAGTACAGCTGTGCAAATTCTTACCTTAACAGCTGTCCTTCTCTTCACTGTTGCAGTATTCTTTACTATAGGGTTCCTCTGCCAAGGGTAGCCCAACATCCACCCAGACAAAAGTCTTTAGGTTATAATGGTTACGCAGTACATCACACGTATGCTCCCCATGCATGATGCAGGGAATAAAGGTGACATCCAGGCATAAAATCCTTAGAACAGAACAGCCCCAGTAGGAATGACAGTCCAAAGGACCGGGGGGTGGGTGGAAGGGAGCAAATATTACAACAGTGAAGAGAAAGACATCCACTGGTATGGTAAGATTTTACACAAATGTACTAGAAGGAAGGCCCGCACAGCCCTCTAGGAAGCCATGGAGAATTGCCCTAGCAAAACTATCTCTGGCCCTAGAAATCACATCCAACATATAGTGCTTGGTAAAGGTATGTAACTTATAGTCCTTGGTAAAGGTATCTAACTTATAGTGCTTGGTAAAGACATGCACACAAGTCCAGGTAGCTGCCTCAAGAATGGAATTAGTATCCAAAACCCTTGAAAAAAGCACCAAAAGATGCCACAGCCATAGTAGAATAAGCCTTAAGAGAAGGAAAGCTCTTTCCATGAAAAGAGCAACAAAAAGACATGGCTTTAGATATCCAAGAAGAACTGGTTTGCTTGGAAACAGCCAAACCTAAAGGATGAAAAGAAACAAAAAGCTGTTCAGATTTACGAAAAGCTTTAGTCTTATCCAAATAATATACAAGTGGTCTACAAAAATCTGAGGTGTGCAAAACCTTCTCACTAGCAGAGTGTGGGGAAAGGAAAAAAGTAGGTAAATAAATAAACTGATTAACAGACAACTCATTAATCCCTTTGGACATAAAAGGATTAGTACAAAGGGACACCCCATCCTTATGAAAAGCTAAAAAAGGAGGAACAGCTATAAGGGCTTGCAGCTCAGACACCTGCCTGGCAGAAGTAACAGCCAAAAGAAGTCTTACAAGAACAATGCTGTAAGGAAGCTGAAGAAGCAGGCTAAAAAGGAGCCCAAGTCAATTTTTCTAAAACAAAATTAAGGTCCCAGGTAGAAGCGACAGGCTTCCTGGGAGGCCTAATGTAAAGGATGCCTTTAAGATACTGTTTGGCCTCAAATCTAGAGGCTAAAGGGGGAATCAAAGGCAGACAAGCAGAGATAGCTGATAGGTGGGCCTTAACAAAAGAATACATCACCTCAGCACTGAACAATTCACACAAATGAGAGAGAACCAAAGGAATATCCACAGGAACTAGGTTACGAGAAAGACAGAATAGATCACCTCAGCACTGAACAATTCACACAAATGAGAGAGAACCAAAGGAATATCCACAGGAACTAGGTTACGAGAAAGACACCAAACAGAAAATCATTTCTATTTGGATAAGTAAGATTTCCTAGTACTGGGTTTCCTGGCCTCCAGCATGACCCAAAGCACATCCTTAGAAAACAAGGTGTGAGAATGGGGTTAAATACTCTATCACCCACAATGTCAGCTGAAGAATGGACATGCAGGGATGGATGAGAGATCTCTTGTCCTGTGCTATCAGGTCCACCCTGTGAGGTAACTTGTGATGACTACCCTTAGCTAGACACAGAAGAGGAGGAAACTAATGCTGTCTGGGGCAAAAGGGAGGTACCCACAAGATTTTGGGAGCATCCTGTTTTATCTTGAACAGGACTTTCGGAATGACAGGAAGGAGAGGAAAGGCATAAAGAAACATCCCCTTCCAAGAAAAAGAGGGCACCAAACTTCCAGGCCAGAGGGCAGGGGGCTCTGGCTCAAAATAGAGGAAGTTGTCTGTTCAGAGGGGAGGCAAATATTTCCACTTGAGGAGTACCACACTGGTGGATAATGTCCAGAAACACATCCCTGTGAAGCATCCACTCATGCGATTGGGTTACGGACCTGCTCAGAGAATATGCCACTATGTTCTGACCTGAAGGAATGTAAACTGCAAAAAGGGTCACCTGATACTGGGCAGTTAGATCCCAAACCTGAATAGGAGATGAGACCTTGCCCCCCCTCCTTGCTTGTTGACATACTACATCACTGTGGCACTGTCTGAGAATCTTGAGGGGCCCTGGAAGGAAAGGAGAAAGCACAGCCTGAACAGCCAGCAGAATGGCTCTCATCTCTTTGACAATGATGTGGTCTTTCTTTTGTCAAAGAGACCAAAGGGCCTGCACTTTGAGAGGGCTGAAAGAGGCGCCCCATCCAACATCAGAGGCATCTGTGAAAAGTTCCTGAGATGGAAGTGGAGATTGAAAAGAACGCCCATGGTTGAGGGACAACTGATGAATCCACCACCAAAGTTCCAGCTTGAGGCATGAAAGGAGAGGGACTAAACAATCTAATGGATGAGATGAAGCCAAACTGACTTTAGAAACCACTGCAGCTTTCTCATGTGGAGCCTGGCTATAGGGAGCATAGGAATGGTGGAAGCCATGAAACCCGGAGCCCTCAGAAATTCTCTGGCTGTAACTGAAGCCAGAAGAAGCGATTGAAAGAAAGCAATGACAGTTAAAGCCTTGGGAGGACGCAGGTATGCCAGCATTAGAACAGTTTGGTTCCTGCTACATAGAAAAAAATAATCCTGAAAAGGAGTCAGGAATGACTTTTGGAAATTTACAGTACACCCCAGGCTTTGCAGGAGAGAAATAGTGAAGTGCAGATGTTGAGGTAAGACTACTGGAGAGGAGGCCTGAATAAGAAGGTTGTCTAGGTAAGGAAAGACCTGTATCTCCCTAAACCTGCAGAAAGCAATAACAGGAGCGATGCATTTGGTGAAGACCATTGGGGCAAGTAGAGAGGCCAAATGGCAAAGCAGAGACCTGAAAATGCCATGAAGCAACAGAGAAATGCAAGAATAAAATAGGAATGCATAGATAAGCATCCTTGCTATTCAGGGAAAGTAGAAAAGCCTAATTAAAAAAAAAAAGTAGGAATCAGCAGGGGAAACAATGTTTGAAGGGACAGCATCTGAAAGGAAGGGAAACTGTGTATAGCTGAGATAGATCCAGAATGAGTATCTAGGTGCCTTCTTTCCTGGGGACCAAGAACATTCTGGAGCAAGATCCCTTGTCCCTCTGAGGAGCTGGAACAGCATGAATTGCTCCCTGAGCCAACAGGCCTTGAAGCACCTCAGGAAAAAGGGCAATTGTTCCCGAGGAGGCCGAAGAATGCCCAAAAAGGGGAAAAGAGATTTCAAAACCATGTAATAATCCTGGTGAATTATGGAAAGAACCCAGGAGTCTTGGATGATTTTTAGGCAAACAGGAAGGGACAGAGAAAGACGTACAGAAAGAGGAACGTGACTGAGAAGAACAGGGCAAGGACAGTCCGAAAACACCTGGTTTGTCAGAAAAAGGAGGCTTCTGAGTAAAAGGAGTTTGGCTAGCCTTAGCAGGGGGCGCCCTTCCATCACCCTTTTTACATTTGAGGGGAGGAGGACTGTATGGATGAAGGGAGGCTTGTTAGGATAATTCATCTGAAACCTGGGTACAGGGGAAACAAAAATATGCTTCAACTCCAGTAAGGCCTTACCCTTTTTCTTGCAGGGACAAAACTTCACACCAGTAGCATCAAACAAATCTTTATTATCCAGAGAGCATCCATCCATTTAGCCTTGACATCATCAGGCAAAGGCTGAAGTCTTAGCCAGGAATACCTCCTCAAAACACATCCAAAAGCAGCAGTCCAAGATGAAGCATCAGCTGCATTTAATGGAACAGTGAGCTACTTGGGAGGATGTCCCTAGCAAGGCAAGAGCAGACGCCTTCCCCTCACAATCAAGGAGATCCAAAATAGCCTGACAGGTTTGACGGAGAAGAGCCAAACTGTATCTGGTCATATGTCTGATAGTTAACAGCTCTAAAGGCTAGGGTAGCTTCCTACCTAGCCTCTCCATGGTTCTGCTATCTTCATCAGAGGGAAGCAACTTAGTGGAATGCAACAATCTGGAAGGCTTATCCAAAGCAACTGACACTATAGAAATGTCAGTGGAAAGACACTTCTAAAGAAACTTGTAGTTATCAGGCACTTTATAAAACCTATCAGTTTTTTTGGGAGCATGGAGTTGATAATCAAGAGCTTGAAAAGCAGTGGAAAAAGCATCCAGCAAGGCAGCAAGAACAAGAGGAACAGCAGAAGGCCAAGGAGACTCCATCTTTAAAAGCGCATAGTACCTCATCTGAACATCGGACATCTGAGCACAATCCCATGTCACCAAAGAAATCTCAAAAGGAGAGTCAGGTCTGATAGACTCTTCTTTTCCAGAATCACAGTCAAGTGGAGAAGGAATCTGAGAGGAGTAAGTCAGGAATGCTTTATCAGAATCAGCATCATCATCAGATGAATCCTGCTCCCTGGGCCTCTTAAGTGGGGTAGAAGACCAAGGAGGAGAGAAACAGAAAGACCCTCTGCAGGCTTAACAGCCATATGGGCCTTGAGTGAAGTTTTGCTATTCACTCTGTGGATCTTTAGGAGCAGGTGAAATGTGTTTAGTTTTCGGCTTCTTTTTAAGTGGGACATCAGCCTTAAACAATTTAGGAGGCTCTGACCCCTGATGACATTTTATCATTGTAGTTGAAACCTCTACCCTAACTAATGTCTGAGGATCACCCCTAGGGGCAATTCAGTAATTATCAGCCACAGTTCCCCTTGCACATTTGAAGCGGATGTCTACAAGGTCTTTATGGACTTGCATAGAGTCAGATCCACGCCGGCTTCTGGAGAATTTGTAGCAGACAAATCCGAGAAGGAAACTGCATGTTCTTTCAGGCTTTCACCAGCCTCAAGAGAGATGGTCTGGTGGAGGTGGTGACGCCGAAGAATCCAACCGAGCTTTCTTGTTATTTTCCTGGGAGACAGCTGACCCTCTGTCCAGGAACATCCTTCCATACTGTCTTTAGCCAACAGTTTAAGTTGTTGGTTCTTTAAGTAAATAGCTAAGGAAGAAAAATGACCACGCAACGTCCCCAACGTCTTAGGGATGAAAGCTTTACAAATCTCACAAGATGTATGGTCGTACCTAAACAAAACAAGCACTGCTCATGATGTTCTTTATGGGAATCTGTCTTCTGCACTGGCATTTCTCCTTTCCAGATGACATGAAATCAACAATCAGAACAAGGCAAAACAAACAGAAGAATATCCAGAAAACCCAACAGGGCACTTATCTAAAAGTGGTTAGGTAACCAGCAGACCAATGCAATTCAGACCAATGATTGAAGATGGTGGTTGGACTGGCAGCAAAGAAGTTCTGAGGATGGTACATCTGGACATCATCTTTATGCCCTATGCCATGTGCGGGGAGCATACGTGTGACGTATGACATTTGTATATAGGACAGACGTCGGGCTACCCTTGGCAGGGGATCCCTATTGTAAAGAATATTGTAACAGTGACATGGAAGAACATTTAACCATACCCCATAGGAGGCATCAGCAAACATTGCTTTTATTCAAATGGTTACACCAAATAAAAAACTGAAAATCATCAAATGAAACTATATCCAGACGCACTTTCCAATGAAGATGTTGCCTCATTTTATTAGATGTCCATTCAATAGGATCCTAGGTGTTTCAGATTTCTACTAGGGAATCCTAGAGTGTTAGTTTTCAACTGTTTTGCTTTAATAAGGTTAGTGTCAGTGCAGTGTGTGTCAATTTTTGGATTCTGGATTCTTGCAAACTTCACCCAGCAGAGATGAGTTACTATTATGAGCTCTGTCCTCCCCACCAACCAGCCCTCCAGTTAAGTCTATTTCTCAGCTTGAGTCACTGGTGCTGCAAATGAAATTCCTACTGTTAAGATGGCAAGCTATTTTCCACTTCATAAGCTCTTGCAATATGGATTAGAAGGGAAATTTTGCAATATTTAAAAAGACAGAGTGGACAAAGGCAAATCCAGAGCTGTATCCCAGAAGGGAAGACACAGGAATCAGAAAGAGCTAAGCCCTTTAAAAACCGCCCTTGTTTAGGAAAGAAAGAAGACAATTTTCAGTGACAAGCAAATCACAGCTAATATGAAAGTGTGCAAGAAAACGTGTTATCACACTTCATGCACTGACTGATCCTTCATGAACGGAATGAGTGGATATCTACACACATGCCACAGCTACCTTCATCCTGAAAAGGGAAGGAGGCATGCAATAAAATGAGAACAAAATAGCAGGGAGGTACAGGTTAACACTTCTTAATCTTTGCCAATCTTTTATAAGATCTGCACCCATTTGTGAGTGGTAAAATGGGATTTAATTCTGCTCAATGTTTTGCTTACTTTCCAAGTTGTTGTTGTCTTTTGGCTTTTCCCAGTTAGGCATCGCCACAGCGGAACTCCGGTCCGCTAATGATTGGCAGTGGATTTTCACGAACGCCGAGGTGCCAGCTCGACGTTCAACCTTGAACGAAGGCACGCCCATTTACGTATGTCTTTCGAACGCCCACCCAACCGCAGGGAGGACATGCAGACTCCACACAAAAAAAAAATCCCTCTACTAAGATGAAGACTCGATGTCTGAGAGGCAGGGAAGTTGGAGTTTAAAACTACATACTGATACCAATGGAAGGCATGCAACCAGTTATAAGGTTGGCTGCACCCCTATCAAGTCATTTCTGTATGCTCTTCTAATTCTACAGTGGATGTGTTGCAGAGACATACCTGGATGTTCCAGTAGAGAGGCATAATAAGAAACAGGAACTTATGGAACTAAACAAGGAATATTTAGAGACTTATGTAACTAGCTCTTAAACAGTAGCTCAGGTTGAGAACTTCAAATATTAGCATCGCTGAAACCTCCACAAAATACAAACTCTATGGGTGAAAGCGCACTCTATGAGTTCTCATTGGGAATGAATATAAAAGTGATGGTGGGAGACTGGCTACACATTGTTTAGAGTTGCAATGCATTAATGGGGCTAAGAAACAACATGCAAGAATTACTAAATCAAGTACTGTGGGTACCTCAAGGATGGGGGGGGGGGTTGGGGGATAACAGAACATAGGAAGCTGCCAGATAGTTATTCTACTTGATAATGATGGTTATGAAGAGAATCTATAATATGAAGATGGAGAAAAAACAAGACCTACTGACTCTTGATGACATATATCTGATTTGGCTGATGCAAAAGTAATGTCTTTCGGCTTTTTCCAGTTAGAGGTCGCCACAGCGGATCACTGGTCCACAGATTGATTGGCAGTGGTGTTTTTATGGTGTTGAGTCCATCTGACATGGTTGATGAATGAGGAAAAACCCTGAGGCGAATGAGAAGTAAAAAGTTCCTTAAAAATTGAGTCATTGTTTGCACTATTTAGATTAGCTGGAACTGGATAAATGTTAGTCCAAAAACATGCATATTATTAGAAACTGTTATATAGGAAAACTATCACCCAGTTGAACTTTTTCATCAAGTTGAACAATCTATGTATTGCTCATGAGCATCACAGAAATGCCTTTTTATAAAGGGCAACATTTTGTGTGGAAGGGCTCTCCAATTATCTGTCAGAATTTCAGTGGAAGGCCAGCTGCTCCTGTAAATTTAATGAGCTGCTGCTTCATGAGGCAGCAAGAAAGTACTTCCCTCCACAAAACTGCCCAATCAACAGTCACAAGTGCAGGCATGGGAGGGAGCTAGAACTTTTGGAAGCAGTTTGAATGTTATATCTTGGGCAAGATATAACCTATACAGCTTATAGGATGCAGCAGTGGGAATGATGAACATCGCCTGCTATAAAGCTGAAATGACTGTATTGAAACAGTTAATGAATATTATTTTCTTCATTTCTTTCCTCTTGTTCCTCTGCCCCCATCTCAAAAATACACACAAAACAAGAGGGCAGTAAAGTACAGGACTTCAAAACAGAAGTGCATACATTTAGCTACAGAAGTTATACATAATTCAAAAATGTCAAAAACACTCTAAACCTAGAAAATGAGAACCTTTTTCATGAAGATTTTGTTAATGCTTCCCTATGCACAGACTGCTATTAATAGTCACTGCTCTTATGCATATTGGGAATTTGTGCAGGCTGTGCCCAAGCACTGATTTGGCACACTTCAGGGTGGCAAGTAGCACTTGTGCATAGCCAGTTTAGTCAGCTTAAAAAAACTTATGCAAATGAGATAGTAATGAGAAGTAAATGAGGAATGCCTTAAATTTATGAGACAAACTTGTATAAATGAGTTTTTTTCATGCTTGTTTGCTAACCATAGTTACTTTTTATGTGTCAGTGCAAATGCAATTTAAAAGATGAAGTTGTGCTTCTTAATCTACTTTGCAAATCAGTGAAGATGTTTGTTGTAGTTGCCAGCCTAGCTACTTCTCATTGTGTGCTGCTTGTCTTGGCCAAGCCAAAACTGCAGGCACCCAATGGTGCTCGCCACTGAAAAGGCACAAGGATAGGAAAACACTGACTCATAACTTTGCGGACTAAAAAATCTTTGATAGATTCAGATTGGACAGGGATACCTGTAAGGGCTTTAGGAAGTTTGCATGGCCCAGAGATAAAGCCAGAGGGTAATGCATTGTCTCTCTATACCCGTGGATATCCCCTGCCTTGAGAATACTTTAGCAGTTCTTTGACATAATATTACATGTGGATCAGTACATTTACCTGCCAGTGCCACTTCTGGACTGACAGAGAACCAAAAGTTCCTTATATGGGATGGCACATTTGCAGAGACACTTGGTGTGACAGAAGGCACTCATGTTGACATTAGGACGCCATCTGGACTGGAGGGAGGTTACAAAACAGGAAGGGCTATCACTCCACCAACTGCCAGGTAGGGTATGGTGCACAAGGTGCATCACTGTGTTTGCCCAGCATCCTGGCAGTGCCCATGATTCCCATATCTGGCAAACATCACTATCACCTCTTCCTGCAAGTGCAAACTTTCAGTCATATTCATTTCTGTAGGTATAATCTGGCAAGTGCTTTGCTTTCTAGTTAACCCCATTCTTTTATCATGTCTTTCCCTCCCTTTTTTTGAGGAGGAAGCAGACTACCCACTCGAACTCTGGCTGATGACACCATTCTAACCCTAGGGGAGCTGCAAAGGAACACTTCAACATGGCCCTGTCCCAGATATGGACGGTCATTGAGCAAATCTTTATCATGCTGAAAGCTCATTTCCATTGCATAGATGACTCTGGGGGTGCCACTCAAAAGGATTTGCTACTGCATGCGGGATGTTCACCACATGTTGCACTCTACACAACATGATCATGCATCAGTCTGGTACTCACATACCCCATGATGGTAGTGTAGCTCCCATGACTTTTCCTTCAACAAATATTGACAGTGATGGTTGACCATCTGATAACAGTACAATAGGACCCTGTGGCAGGCTCTAGCACAGTACATGGCTTGTGTGTCACCAGAAAAATACAGCTGTACAAATAAACTTACCACAACAGCAAAACGTATGAATGATCACTCCTACAGTATCCTTGGCTATATGGGTTATAGCCTGCCAAGGACAGAACATCCAGCCAACTTCCAAAGCTTCAGGGCACCTTCCATGCACCAAAACTGTCTAGCAGCTTGAGCTAAGCTGACTAAAACACAAACTTGGGTGTCAAGACCATCAGAGGTTTCCTGCCAACAGAGGAAGGGAGGCTGAGTCCTGAAAGTACAATTCTAGGAAGTACAAAAAATAAATAACTATACCCTGGTATAAACAAAACACCAAAAAACAAGTGCGATGAATTAGGAGAGCAGGTACTACAGAAGTGATCACTTAATCATCTACTGTTATGCTAAGTTTACTTACACAACTGTACTAGGTTTATCATATTGATCACTGTTGCAGCTGCCTTCACCGTATGGGTAGATTATCCTAGTCTTACTACATTTGGGAGGTGGAAGGAGAAGGGTCAGCCCTGGAGAATGGTACTTGCAAAGGTCGATCCCGACCTAGAGAAGGAATCAAGCGTATAGTGCTTTGTAATTGTATGTATGTACTCTGAATGTAAAAACCTGCAACCTTTGTCTCATTGCATGTATAATGACAATTTATTCTTTTACTATACCTGTTTTGTATGAATTCATACATGTATTTTACACCTTTGCATTTGGCATTTTCTAATTGTGTTTCTTATGGAGCTTTTCTCCCCGGGCCTCCACTGAAAATGGGCACATTCTGGCCCAGTCGACTTCCCCAGTAATCAAACTGAAATAAATAAATAAATAAATAAATAAAATAAATAAATGTGCAGAGGATCAAGTAGCAGCTTCTAGAATCTAACCTTTTCCAAAATAAGAAAAAAAACAGATGAAGCCAAGACCGTGGTAGAGTGGGCCTTAACTCAGCTGCCTGGAACAGTTTTGTTGTGCTGAGTAAAACATAAAATAATAACTTTAGACAACCATTTGGAAATATCTGCTTTGACACAGGTTGTCCCTTTTTACCTTTACAAGACATGAAAGATTGATCCAAAGATCTGAAAGATTTAGTTCTGTCACGATAGCACCAGAGCTGTCTGTGGACATCCAAGGTATGGGGTATCCTTTTTCCCTCACTTTTGGATTCAGGAAAGAAAATGGAGAGATGGACAGTTTGGCTTAAAATAAGCTTGCATATCACTTTAGGCATAAAAGAAGGATTAATTTGCAAAGAAACCCTGTCCCTGTGGAAAATGAGATAGATCTGACTTACCATAAGAGCTTGCAACTCGGATACCTTTCTTACAGAGGTCAAAGCAATCAGTAAAATGGTTTTCCATGTTAAGAACCTCAAGCCAGCAAGGTTAGCTGGTTCGTATGGGAGCAAGTGCCAGCTTTTATAACACAACAAGATCCCAGGTTGAGGCCACCAGTTTTCTTGGAGGCCTCTAATGCAAAACCCCTTTTTGAAACATTCTGTCTTGAAAATGCACTGAAAGAGGGGAATCCATGGGCAGACATGCTCAAATGGCTGATAAATAAACCTTGGTAGAGGAGTAAGAAAAGCCACAAAATAGTAACTCACACAAATATTACAGAACCAGAGAACAAAGTACAGTTGTGTGCACTTACCATAAACGTAGATGTTCGAGTGTATTCACTGTTGCAGTCATTACATTTGGGTAATCTGCTGGCAGGTTGCCCTCAGTCGGCCTGAATTCCAAAGTCTTAGGTCCTGCGTTGGTTGCTGTCTTCTCTTCCATGACGTCAGGGGTATAAAACATGCAGCCAACACCATTTTCTTTCGTTTTTCTTGCCCCCGATGTCAGGTGCCCCCAAAAAGGTAGCAATATTTTATATACATATAGATATATATATATATATATATATATATATATATATATATGTGTATATATATATATATATATATATATATATATATATATATATATATATATATATATATCATCTACAAGCCATGACAGGGGGATGGCGGGAGGGTAACCTGGACTGCAACAGTGAATACACTCGAACCTCTACATTTAGTGTACACAACTGCACTATGTTCTTCGTGTTTCACTGTTGCAGTCATTACATTTGGGTAGAATCCCAAAGCTATGGTTGGGAGGCTGGAACTAAACTGTATTAGGTCGGGCTATAAGGCCCTGCAGCACTGCAGTGGCAAAGCCTGCCCTGGACTTAGAGTAGAAAGGCAAATGGTAATGCTTTGTAAAGGTGTGAACAGAACTCCAAGTAGCAGCCTCTAGAATGTCTTTGGTCGGTACTCTTCTGAGAAAGGCTGCCGAAGTAGCTGCAGCTCTGGTGGAATGAGACCTAATGCCCTTGGGCACAGGTTTACCATGGTGTAAGTAGCAAAAACAGATGCAGTGGCTTATCCACTTTGAAACTGTCAGCTTTGAGATAGCCTTTCCTTCTGATCCTGCAGCATATGACACTAGTAATTGCTCAGTTTTTCTTAGAGCTTTTGTCCTGCTCAAGCAGAATCTTAGCTGTCTGTTTACATCCAAAGAATGCAGAATTCTCTCCCCTTTGTTCTGCGGATTTGGATAAAAAGTTGGCAGATGAATTGTTTGGTTAAGAGCCACACTGGAAACCACCTTAGGCATAAAAGTAGGATTTGTCCTCAGAGACACCTTGTCTGGGTAAAATATGATAAAAAGGCTCTACAGCCATGAGGGCCTATAGCCCTGAAACTCTTCTTGCTGAAGTAATTGCTAGTAGCAAAGCTGTCTTCCATGATAAGAACTTTATATCAGCGGTAGCGGCTGGTTCAAATGGAGGCAGGGTGAGCTTTTCCAACACATAATTGAGGTCCCATGCAGGTAATGGTGATCTTCTAGGAGGCCTTAGGTGTTTGGCTCCTCTAAGATACTGCTTTAGTAAAGGATGAGAAAAGATTGGTGGCTCTGTATTGTAATGAGCCGAAATGGCAGAGAAATGGATTTTGATTGATGAGAAAGATAGGCCTTTGTCAAGCATCTCAGTTAAGTATTGTAACATCGGAGGAATATGTGGTTCTGCTGTATCAGTTCCTTGTGCTTGATTCCAAGCACAGAATCTCTTCCATTTGTCAGCATAAGATTTACTAGGCCTTCTGGCTTCCTAAATGACATCCATCACAGCTTTACTGAGAGGTGTCGTTCATATGATTACATGATTAGCCATGCTGCCAGGTTCAGAGTCTGTAGTTGATTGTGCAGGATCTGATTGTTTTGCTGGGACAGTAGTTGTGGTCTGTGAGGCAAGGTCCAAGCTGGGTATTGAGACAAGTTCCTTAGGATTGGGTACCAGCATTGGCGGAGCCAGTCCGGGTAATTAATATCATCTTCGGCTTCTCTTGTCTGACTTTTAGGAGGACCTTGGGTAGAAGAGGCAGAAGAAGAAAAGTGTAAACTGACAGGTTTTTCCAACTGAAGGATATGGCGTCCACTTTCCATGCTTGTCTGTGATAAGTCCTTGTGCAGAATCTTTTCAATTGATAACTTTGAGGAGAGGCAAATACATCTAATGTCTGGGCTCCCCCATTTCTCTGTTGTCATGCTGAATACTTGTGGATTTAGTTTCCATTCGTGTGGATCCATAAGGTTTCTGCTTAAATCGTCTGTCAGAGTGTTCTGTTTTCCTGGCAGGAATTGAGCTTGAAGATTTATCTGGTAGGTCAAAGCTGTGTCCCACAGTGCCATGGCTAATCTGCAAAGGGAGTAGGAGTGCGTGCCTCCTTGCTTGTTTATATACCACATGACTGTGGTGTTGTCCGTCTTTATCAGTAGCTGTCCTGGATGAAGCAAGTCCTTGAAAGCTGTTAGGGCATTTTGAACAGCTAGCATCTCTTTCTGGTTGATATGTAGATGCATTTGATTTGGTGCCCATATGCCCTGAATGCATCTTCCTGCCATGTGGGCCATCCCATGTTTTGGTGACAGGCCTTTACCCAACATAGAAACTCCTGTTTCAGGCAGGGGATGAGGAGAATCATTGTTTCCAGACTGTGTGAATGTTGACTCCATAAACTTTTTAGGTACCATTGAAGTTTTCTCATATGCAGTCTTGCATATGGAATTAGTAGGATGCAGGATGCCATGTAGCCCAGAGCCTGCAGAATTTGTCTTGCAGAAGACTGGGTTTTTGTTGCCATCAGTTTGAAGTAAGTAGTCAGTTGCCTTTTGTTTGTCTGGTGTGAGGTAAGCCATCTGGGCAGTTGTATGCAAGTTTGCACCCAGGAATGTTATCTTTTGAGTGGGTAGCAGTTGTGATTTCTTTTCGTTTATTGTGTACCCTAGGCATGCTAGAAGCCTTTTCACGAACGCCAGGTGTCATAGAAGAGTGTTCTTGTTCTCTGATTGAATGAGACAGTTTTCCAAGCAAGGATATATTTGAATACTTCTTTGTCTGCAAAATGCAATTACTGGTGCCAGGCACTTTGTACAGACCCTGGGTGCAGTAGATAAGCCAAAGGGCAGTGCAGAGAATTGATAATGCATTAAGCCAGCCTTGAATCTGAGGTATCTACTGCACGACTGTCTTATTGGGGCATGCAGGTATGCCTCAAGTCTAAAGTCACCAGCCAAGCATTCTTGCCCAGAATGTGCAGAAGCTGTTGCAAAGTGAGCATTTTGAATTCTGGAATGTCCAGGTATTTGTTCAAAATCGATAAATCCAGTAGTGGCCGCCAGGCCTTGTCCTTTTTTGGTACCAAGAACAGTCTCGAGTAAAAACCTTGTCCTTTTTCCTGTTCTGGTACTGTCTGAATGGCCCCCATATCCATGAGGGATGTAACCTGTTTCTGTGCCTCTGCCCATTGTTTTTTTTGCAGGTCTGGCCAACCACTTGTCATTGGCAGAGTGTGGAAATGGAATCTGTATCCCTGTGATACGATGTTCAGTACCCACTTGTCCTGGGTTATTAACTGCCAATTTTGAGCAAAAGTGATAATTTTCCCCCTATGGGTGCTGCCAAAAGATAAGTGCTTGGTGCAGGCAGAGGGAAGCAACTGGAATTGCTTTCTGTAGGTTTGCGCTTTATCTCCTCCAGATTTGGAGGTGGATGCGCCCCATTGCTTTGACCTGTATGAGTCTTGAGCCTAGTACCTGGAACCCTTAGGGCATCTGGATTTGCCCCTTTGAGCTCTGTCTGACACAGGAAAGGACCAAATTTTTGTAGGCCAGTGTCTACTGAATCTAGGTGGCTGCACTTGTAAGAAATCTTTAACAGTTTGCATAGACTTAGCTTTGTCTTCCATTTTCTTTAAAACCTCTTCAGCCTTAATACCAAACAGAATCATGCTGTAAAGGTGCATCTAGCAATTTAGCTTTAACATGGTCAGGCAAATTTTGTTCCTTTAACCAGGCATACCTCCTAATCACAGATCCAGTAACTGTGGCCCTGCAGGAGGCCTCTAAAGAATCAAAACCACATTGCAAAGTATGTTTTCCAACTTGTTCAGCTGCATGCAATAATTCCTGCAATTCTGTATTTTCTGCACATTCTGAAATCAACATCATTTTCTGTTTCAACAATCCCATAACATGCTGCTGGTAGTTAAGCATATGAAATTGACAATTTAAGGCCCTGATTGCCAAGGTTGCAGATGTATAAATCTTTTTTCCCCATCTGTCCAGCGCCCTTGAATCTCTGTCGGAGGGAGTAGGGTTTTTTACTGTTGAGGCCTTAACTCCCTTTGGACCCTGTGAAATATAGTTTCAGGATCAGCAGCAGGGTTTCTACATAAAAATTTATGAGAGTCAGGGACCCTGTAATACCTGTCAGGCTTACTGGGAGCCGGAGGTAAAGAGTCAGGGGTTAGGCCTGACTCTGAAAAAACATCATCCACAATGTCTAACACAGGGGAAATGGCTAAAGGCTTGTGCTGAGGGAGAAGGAGGAAATCCCGGAGCCTCTTTTTTGATTCTGAGAAGTCTTGACTCTCCCAGTGAAAATGCTCCATGCAAGGTTTCTCTAAATGAATAATCCTCAGGAGGAGATGCAGATGAAATAGACTCCTCAGCATCAGAATCCACATAAGGAGGTATAGATAATTCCTGATCAGAAGAGGAATCAGAAGAAATAGAAACCTGATCTGAAGATTCATAGTCAGTGTCTTGCCTAGGCCTCTTATCTGGAGGGGGATGGGTACCCCTGATCAAGGTAATAAGGTCTTCAGCCATTTTGATCATCTGTTTTTTAGGCATAGAGGCCTGTGCAAGTGGTTCAGGCATCAGCTTTTTAGTTTTAGAAGGTGTCTTTGCCTTTGGTTTTGCAGCTTTCGTCGGTTTGATGTAGAAATGTTGAGGTCTGAATACACCCTCAGAAGCCGGTGCCTGCTCAGCGGCTCTGGACCCATCTGAGGAAGATATATCCGTTGTTCCAATACCTTGAGTATCTTGCGGCATGCCAGACTCCACATGGGTGTTGGTAGAGGTCTGCGACTCTGAGGGTAGTGGGTATCAGGGGCTGCGAAAGCGCGTCACTGAGTACCGGCGAACCGGTGACTGGCTTAGGAGAAGCTTCGCCGTCTGTTTTGGATCTCGACTGCCTTTCTCTGTCCTTTTCTTTGCGTTTTTTATGTACTCCGGTAGAAGGCTTGCTATCCGACATCTCTGGGTAGTTAAATCTGTTTCCAAAATACTTAGATGCAAAAATATACCGACGCTTAATAGTGCATTGGTTAAATCTATCACAAAACCGACAGCCAGGCACGTTGTGATCAGGGCCTAGGCAAGGAATACAGTATAAATGGAAATCCTTATGAGGTATTTGCTTCCCACAAGTAATACAATTATTAACTTTTTCTGATATCAGTAAAAAGCAAGAAAAAATTTTCCCCAACGGGGTACTTAGCTTTATTGAAGACTTTGGTTCTGAAACTCAAACGTGAATATTTCAGTAGTCTGCCGACCGGCACTTGCGAAATGCTTCGGGCACCGCGCGGCAAGAAAGACTAAAGAAAATGGCGTCGGCTGCATGTTTTATACCCCAGACAACCTGATGTCATGGAAGAGAAGACAGCAACCGACGCAGGACCCAGAAATGTAGTAGAAAGTGTGTTTGTTAGTTAGGTGCTGTTATAGGTGGAGAGTATATTTACATACGTACTGCAGTTTTCAGTGTTATGAACCACACTTTCAATGTTCTGAATTTTCAATGTTTTGGGTTTTCAGTGTTTTGGGATTTAGATGTTTTGGACTCAATGTTATGAAATTCAACGTTATGAAATTTCAATGTTATGAAGTAGACCCCCCAAGCTAACATGGCTACTCTGCAAAAGGGTATGACCTGTTTCCCCAGTACTTTTTTATGTACCACATTACTGCTGTATTGTCCGTGACAACTTGAAGAGGTCCTGGGAACCAATTATGATGCACAGAGTTGAGTGCCTTGATCAGGGCAAGCATCTTATGTGCTTACATCTCTTCTTGGTGTCCCACACACATTGCTTTGGAGGCAGTGACAGCAGGGATAAGGTGTGCAAAGTCCAAGGCGTCTGTGGTGACGGACAGCTTTGGAATAGGGAGTGAGAGAGGAAGACATAGATTTAAGGACTTTTGCGGTCTGCATTTAGTGATTTCTCTTCTAACAAACTCCAGCACTGGAATTTGAAAAGAACGGTGGTGTGGGCACCAAGCACACTTCAGATACAAGTGTATCTTTCTTGTATCTTGAGAATCACAGATGTCATGAGAGCCACAATCATGAAGTACTCCACTGCAGTGACAGAAACCTGAGTGGAAAACCTTAGAAATACATCTAGATACAGATCTATTTTTCCTGTGGAAGAAAAGCATGGTGTCTAGTTGACATTCCAGGAAACAATCCTGTGAGGAGGAGTCAAGAAAGACTTTTGTACATTCTCTTAAAATCCCAGCTTATGTAAGAGATCCCTCACCCAAGAGAAAAAGATTCCTGACATTTTGAAAAAACTCTACAAAGATAAGCAAGCTGTCTAAATATGGAAAATATTGTGGATACCCCGTAGCCTGCAATGTGTTCTAACTGGTGCTAGACACACTGAATGTTCTTGGTGGAATGGATAGTCTTAAAGATGTGGCAGAAAAAGTACAGTTTTGTACCTACCATAAATGTAGATGTTCGAGGATCTACATTGCTGCAGTCATAACCTGTGGGTAGTCCGCTGTCCTCGATCGGCCTGAATACCAAAGAGCTGGGCTGGCGTCGGTCATTGTCGCCTAGAGCTGACGTCAGTACGTCGTAGTACATAAGCGTATGACCGACGCCATATCCTCAGTCTTTCTTGCCCCAGATGTCAGAAGGCCTAAGAATGAAAGAAGGCCAGAGCCAAAATAGTAAACGCCCAACAACTACCAGTGTGGAAATAAAGATAATCCTAAAAAAACACAGCAACCACAAACTATAGAGGGAAGGAGGGAGGGATAATTGGACTGCAGCAATGTAGATCCTCGAACATCTACATTTATGGTAGGTACAAAACTGTACTATGTTCTTCGTCTCACATTGCTGCAGTCATAACCTGTGGGTAGAATCCCAAAGCAAAGGAAAAGGGAGGCTGGCAAACTAAATAGCATTAGGAGCTGCTAACATGCCCTGTAAAACTGCAGTGGCAAACCCAGCCCTGGACTTGGAATAAAGAGGGAGATGGTAATGCTTAGTAAAAGTGTGTACTGAACTCCAAGTAGCTGCCTCCAAAATATCCTTAGTAGCTACACCCCTCAAAAAGCAGTAGATGTGGCAGTAGCCCTAGTAGAATGAGGTCTGACCCCAGCAGGAACATTCTTCCCATGATGAGAATAACAAAAGCAATACACTGACCAATCCACTTTGAAATAGTCTGCTTTGAAACAGCTTTCCCTTGTGAACCCAAAGCAAAAGAAACAAATAACTGTTGAGTCTGTCTGAACTCCTTAGTTCTGCTCAAATAATAATGTAACTGCCTGTGGATATCCAAAGAATGCAAGACTTTTCCCCTATTTTGGGGATCAGCATAAAAAGTAGGCAAATGAATAGACTGGTTCAAGGCCACATTAGAAATCACTTTAGGCATAAAAGTAGGGTTAGTCCGCAAAGAAACTCTATCCTTATGAAATATCAGAAAGGGTTCAACTGCCATGAGTGCCTGCAATTCAGATACCCTCCTAGCAGAAGTAATGGCCAACAAAAAAGCAGTCTTCCAAGACAAAAACTTCAATTCAGATGTAGCTGCAGGTTCAAAAGGAGGTAAAGTAAGCTTCTCCAACACAAAATTGAGATCCCAGGAAGGAGTAGGAGCTCTACGTGGGGTCTTATATTCTTTGCCCCTCTAAGAAATTGTTTGACCAAAGGGTGAGAAGATAAAGGAGGGTCACAATCATAGTGAGCAGAAATGGCTGCAGCATGAACCTTCACAGAAGAGAATGACAAACCCTTGTCCAGTAATTCAGTAAGATACTGTAGTGCAAAACTCAAATTAGGCACTGAAACATCAAAGCCCTTTGCTGTGCTCCAAAGAAAAAATGTCTTCCATTTATCAGCATAAACTTTTCTAGTACTAGGCCGCCTGGCTTCCAAAATGACATCTAAAACCTGTTGAGGAAGCTGAGACCCCACCGGCTCCATTACAGAATACGCCAGGCTGTTAGATGCAGGGACTGCACCCGAACATTGAGAAAATGATTGTTTGACTGGGATAACAAATGAGGAACCTGTGGCAGAAGCCAAGGAGGCTCCTGAATTAAACTCCTCAGCACAGGATACCAATGCTGACGTGGCCAATCTGGTGCTATTATAATCATGCAAGGCTTGTCCCGCCTGACTTTCAAGAGTACCTTGGGAAGAAGAGGCAGAGGAGGAAAAGCATAAACGTGAAGGTTGTTCCAACTGAAAGATAGAGCATCCACTTTCCAAGCATTTGGGTGGAACCTCTTTGTGCAAAATTTTGGCAGTTGAAAATTCAGTGGAGAAGCGAACAGATCTATGTCTGGAGTTCCCCAAGCCACGGTCAATTGTTTTAATACCTGAGGATCCAGTTTCCACTCGTGGGGATCCACAATTTGCCTGCTCAATACATCTGCTAGGGAGTTCTGTGCTCCTGGCAGAAACCGTGCTTGAAGATTGATTTGCAAACTCAGAGCAGTCTCCCACAAAATCATTGCTTGTCTGCAAAGAGGGTAGGAATGGGTTCCCCCCTGCTTGTTGATGTACCACATGACTGTAGTGTTGTCTGTTTAAATCAACACCTGTCCCGGCTGAAGTAGGTCCTTGAAGGCCATCAAAGCAAATTGGACTGCTAACATCTCCTTCATGTTGATATTCAAATGTAGTAGTTTGGGAGGCCACATGTCTTGTATCCATTTCCCAATGAAGTGTGCTCCCCAAGCCAAGTCCGAGGCATCCGTCGTTAGGATCTGACTCGCCTCTGGTCGGGTCACAGAGAGTCCCTTGTTTAGGTGACATTCCTGAGCCCACCACAAGAATTCCTTCTGGATGCAAGGTATAATCCGAATGACAGTGTCCAAACCGTGGCAGTGTTGAGTCCACACACTTTTGAGATACCATTGTAGCTTCCTCATATGCAGTTTGGCATTGGGAAGTACTAGAATGCAAGATGCCATGAACCCCAAGGCTTGAAGGACTGTCCTTGCAGTCAGCCTGGACATTACTGATAACTGCTGGAAGTATAGATGAAGAGTTCTTAATTTGTCCGGGGTCAGAAATGCCATCTTAGAAGCTGTATTCAGTCTCACACCCAGAAAGCACATGTCCTGAGAGGGCACTAGACTGGACTTTATTTCGTTCACAGAATACCCTAGGCACCTTAAAACTGCCATTACATACTGGAGATGTTGTAGTAACTTGTCTTTGTTTTGAGCAAGAATCAGGCAATCGTCCAGATAAGGATAAATTTGTATTCCTCTCTGTCTGAAAAAAGCAATTACAGGAGCCAGAACTTTTGTGAATACTCTGGGCGCAGTAGATAAACTAAAGGGCAATGCAGAGAACTGTTAATGAGAAGTACCAGCCCGGAATCTCCTGCAGCTGGGCCTGATAGGGATGTGAAGATAGGCCTCTTTGAGATCCAGGGTTACCATCCAGTAATCTTCGCCCAGCATAGGCAGAAGTTGTTGTAATGTTAACATCTTGAACTTTGGAATGTCTAGGTAGGTACTGAGAATGGACAAATCCAGAATTGGCCTCCAAGTGTTTCCTTTCTTTGGCACTAGGAACAGACGGGAATAAAAACCTAGGCCTACTTCTGACGGAGGGACCACCTGAATTGCCCCCATCTGTAAAAGTAAAGAAATTTGCTCCTGAGCCTCCATCCTTTGCTGGGCAGGCACATCCGGCATGCCTTTGAAAGGAGGAAAAGTGTGAAAATAAAACTTGTACCCATGATTTATTATATCCAACACCCATTTGTCCTGGGTGACCAAATGCCAGTTTTGTTTGAAAAGTCCCAACTTTCCTCCTAGAGGAGCTGCCAGTAGAGAAGGGTCTGGCAGCGGAAGATACAGGTCATTGGGTCTGTTTACGAAAAGGCTGACCCCTGCCCTCACCAGAAGACTGTGCAGGAGAACTCCAAGTCCTAGGTCTGAAAGAACCCTGAGCGTGAGCTCTGCCTCTACCACGCCTAGACCTGCCCTTAGACTGATAATCCGAAGAAGGAAAAGACCATCCTCTAACAGGCCAATTCCTACTAAACTTAGGGGGCTGCACCTGCATAAAATCTTTGACAGTCTGCATAGACTTAGCCTTATCTTCCATATTTTTCAAAACTGATTCCACAGAAGGACCAAAAAGTACTTCAGATTGAAGAGGAGCATCCAAAATCAGAGCCTTAACATGCTCTGACAAATTTTGATCCTTAAGCCAGGCATGTCTACGAATAACTGAACCTGTAGCAGCCACCCTGGATGCAGCCTGAAGAGCATCGAAACCACACTGCAAAGAATGCTTGCCAACTTGATCTGATGCATGAACCAACTCCTGGAGCTCCTTACACTCTATACCCTCAGATAAAGCATCCACCTTAGATTTCAATTGACCTAACAAAAAGTCTGATACTTCAGCATATGAAATTGGCAATTCAAAGCCCTCATAGCTAACGTAGAGGAGGTGTACACTTTTTCCCCATCTATCTAAAGCTCTAGAATCTTTATCCAAAGGAACTGGATTCTTAGCCACAGAAGCCCTAATACCCTTCGGACCTTGAGTAATAGTTTCCGGATCAGCTCTAGGACTCTTGTACAAATACTTATGTGCTTCTGGAACTCTATAATATCTGTCTGGCTTAACAGGGGCAGGAGGTAAAGAATCAGGATTAAGGGAAGATTCAGAAAAAACATCCTGAACAACTTCTAAGACAGGAGGAATAGCCAAGAGCCTATGCTGTGGCAGAAACAAAAATTCCCTGAGCCGTTTCCGAGAATCCGAAACATCCTGACCTTCCCACTTGAAATGCTCCCTCATGGAATGTAAAGTCTCAGAAAAAGAAAAATCCTCTGGAGGAGAAGCAGAAGGACAGGAGTCCTCTGCATCCGAATCCAAATAAGAAGGGAATTCCTGAATTTCTTCAGGTGAGGAATCAGAGTAGTCTGAGGAATGATCCATCCCCTCTAAATCTGCCTCCACCCTAGGCCTCTTCTCTGGGGGGGGGGGGGCATAGAACCCCTGATCAAAGTAATCAAGTCCTCAGCCATTTTTAACATATGCTTTTTAGGAACAGGGGCTGGAGAGCTAGAACTATGACCAGGGCCAACATGACAAGGTTTGGCCTTAGCATGGGCTTTAGCCACTGAAGTAGAAGGCCTAATAACCTTCTGTAAAGATGGAACTACAGACACCTGAGAAGCACCTTCAGCCGGGCCTAACTCCTGAGAGGCCAACTCCTGTAAAAGTAAAGGTTCCCCATGGGATTCAGCCAAACCCTCGGCAGGATCCACAGATTCAACCGAAGGCTCCGTAGAACCGGCGTCCGCAACGGACGACTCATCTGGTTTAGACTTCAAAGATCTATCTTTACGCTTTTTAGCGGTAGCGGGCATCGGAGGATCCGACGGCATGTTATAGTTACACCTTTTACCGAAAACAAGCCTGGCACAGTCTAATCTCCGTTTAATGGTGCGCTTGATAAATCTAGCACAAAAGCGACACCCGATCACGTCGTGCTCAGGCCCTAAGCAAGGAATACAGAAAGAATGAAAATCCTTATGAGGTATCTGTTTCCCACAAGAAATGCAATTATTAACTTTTTCTGACATCCGGATAACTGAGGCAAGAAAAGACAAAGATTTCCCCAACGGGGTACTTAGCCCAACTTGGTCTTCGGTCTGAAACTCGATAAATGAAAATTTCAGAACGCCGAACGGCACTTGCAAACGCTGCTTCTGCTTTGGACCACGCGGCAAGAAAGACTGAGGATATGGCGTCGGTCATGCGCTTATGTACTACGACGTACTGACGTCAGCTCTAGGCGACAATGACCGACACCAGCCCAGCTCTTCGGTATTCGGGCCGATCGAGGACAGCGGACTACCCACAGGTTATGACTGCAGCAATGCGAGACGAAGAACATCTGATAATGCGATCTCGAACCTTAAGAAACACCTGAAGTCTGGAAAAATAAGGTGATAAGCTTCTTTTAAATGTAATGTTACAAGAAAACTTGAATTTTGAATTTGGGGACTACCACAAACAGATACAAAAAGTACAGTTGTGTACACTTACCATAAATGTAGATGTTTGAGTGTATTCACTGTTGCAGTCATTACATTTGGGTAATCTGCTGGCAGGTTGCCCTCAGCTGGCTTGATTAACAAAGTCTTAGGTCCTGCGTCAGTTGCTGTCCCTTCTTCCATGATGTCAGGTCATCAGAGGTATAAAACATGCAGCAGACACCATTTTCATCAGTTTTTCTTGCCCCAGATGTCAGGTGCCCCCAAATGGGGAACAAAATATATATATATATATATATATATATATATATATATATATATATATATACACACACACATATATATATATATATATATATATATATATACACACACACACACACACACACATATATATATATATATATATATACACATGTAATTTATAACACAAAAATATACCTCCAATAAAAGCAAATACAACACAAAGGCTTTTGAGCATAGTAAAAGAAGAGAGGTTTAAACAGAGAAAAGTAGGGGGCTGGCAGGTGGGTAACCAGGACTGCAACAGTGAATACACTCGAACATCTACAGTTATGGTAAGTGTACACAACTGTACTATGCTCTTCGTGTTTCACTGTTGCAGTCATTACATTTGGGCAGAATATCAAACTTATGGTTGGGAGGATGGAATTATACAGCATTAGGGGCAGCTATAAGGCCCTGCAGGACAGCAGTGGCAAAGCCTGCTCTGGATTTAAAGAAGAGAGGTAAATGGCAATGCTTGGTGAACGTATGAACTGGGCTCCAGGTAGCAGCTTCTAGAATGTCTCTGGTAGAAACCCGTCTGAGAAAGGCTGCAGAAGTGGATGCAGCCCTGGTGGAATGGGATCTGATCCCCTTGGGGCCAGGTTTACCATGATGCATGTAGCAGAAACGAATACAATGGCTTATCCACTTTGAAATGGCCTTTCCCTCTGTCCCTGCAGCAAATGCCACCAGTAGTTGCTCAAATTTTCTTAGAGATTTTGTCCTGTTTAAGTAGAATCTTAGTTGTCTGTGTACATCCAATGAATGCAGAACCCACTCCCCCTTGTTCTGTGGATTTGGGAAAAAAAGTTGGCAGATGAATGGTCTGATTAAGAGCCACACTAGATACCACTTTAGGCATAAAGGATGGATTGGTCCTGAGCGCCACCCTGTCCGGGTAGAAAATAATAAAAGGCTCCACTGCCATGAGAGCCTGTAGTTCTGAGATCCTTCTAGCTGAAGTGACTGCTAAAAGAAAAGCTGTCTACCAAGAGAGAAATTTTATGTCTGCAGTAGCAGCTGGCTCAAAATGAGGTAGGGTGAGCTTTTCCAACACAAAATTGAGGTCCCATGCAGGAGTTGGTGCTCTCCTGGGAGGTCTTAAATATTTGGCCCCTCTGAGATACTGCCTTAGCAGGGGATGAGAAAAGAGGGGAGGCTCTGTGTTGTAATGAGCTGAAATGGCAGAGGCATGGATTTTTATGGAAGAGAAAGATAGGCCCTTGTTAAGCATCTCAGTTAAATATTGCAGAATCGGAGGAATATTGGGCATTGGTGTGCTTATTCCTTGTGCCTGATTCCAGGCACAGAATCTTTTCCATTTATTAGCATAAGATTTTCTAGTACTAGGCCTTCTAGCTTCCAAAATGACATCCATCACAGGTTTGCTGAGAGATGTAACTGGTGAAATTAGTTGATTAGCCATGCTGCAAGATTCAGAGTTTGGAGTGAATGTGTAGAATTTGATAGTTCTGCTGAGACAGTAGAGAAGGTGTCTGAGGCAGGTACCACAAAGGAAGGTGTCACATATTGCGTAGGAGCGGGTACCAGTGTTGGCGAAGCCAGTCTGGAGCAATCAGAATCATTTTTGGTTTTTCCTGTTTGATGTTTAGTAATACCTTGGAGAGCAAAGGCAGAGGGGGAAAGGAAGAGACTGATAGGTTTTTCCAGCTGAAGGATAGAGTATCCACTTTCCAAGTTTTTTTGTGATGGATTCTTGTGCAGAATTTGTCCAATTGATAGTTTTGGGGTGAGGCAAAAAGATCTATGTCTGGGCTCCCCCATTTGCATGTCAACATGCTGAAGATTTGTGGATCCAGTTTCGATTCGTGTGGGTCCATAAGATTTCTGCTTAGTTTGTCTGCCAGAGTATTTTGCTTTCCTGGCAGGAATTGAGCTTGTAGATGTATTTGATAAGTCAAGGCTGTGTTCCACAAAGCCATGGCTAGTCGGCAAATGGGGTAGGAATGGGCACTCCCCTGCTTGTTTATGTACCACATGACTGTGGTGTTGTCCATTTTTATCAGTAGTTGTCCTGGATGAAGAAAGTCCTTGAAAGCTGTCAGAGCATTCTGTACAGCTAGCATCTCTTTCTGGTTGATATGCAGGTACATTTGATTTGGGCTCCATTCGCCCTGAATGCATCTCCTTGCCAGATGCGCCCCCCCAAGTATAGTCTGATGCATCTGTAGTCAAGGTTTGGGTGGCAGGGGGTGAAATGAATGACAGTCCCTTGTTTTGGTGACAGGCCTCTGCCCACCACAGGAACTCTTGCTGCAGGCAAGGAATGATAGGAATCATTGTTTCCAGGCTGTGACAATGTTGACTCCATAAGCATTTGAGGTACCACTGAAGTTTCCTCATATGCAGTCTTGCATATGGAATTAGTAGAATGCAGGAAGCCATGAGCCCCAAGGCCTGCAGAATTTGTCTTGCAGATAAACTGGGTTTTTGTGGCCACTTGTTTGAAGTAAGTCATGAATTGGATTTGTTTTTCTGGCGTGAGGTAAGTCATCTGGGCAGTTGTATTCAAGCTTGCACCCAGGAATGTAATTATTTGAGTGGGTACCATCTGCGATTTCTTTTTGTTTATGGTGTACACCTTAGGCAAGTTAGAAGCCATTTTACAAACGCCAGATGCTGTAGAAGAGTGTCCTTGTTTTCTGCCTGAATTAGACAGATAAGGATAAATTTGAATGTTTATTTGTCTGCAAAATGCAATTACTGGTGCCAGGCACTTTGTGAAGACCCTGGGTGCAGTAGATAAGCCAAAGGGCAGTGTAGAGAACTGGTAATGCAAATAACCTGCTTTGAAGCGGAGGTATCTTCTGCAAGATTCCCTGATTGGGATATGCAGGTAAGCCTCTTTTAAGTCTAGAGTTACCAACCAGGCATCCTTGCCTAGCATAGGCAGTAACTGTTGTAGAAATCAGTATCTTGAATTTTGGAATGTTCAGGAATGTATTTAGAATGGATAAGTCCAGAATTGGATGCCATGATTTGTCTTTTCTGGGTACCAGGAAAAGTCTTGAATAAAAACCTTGTCCCTTTTCCTTTTCTGGTACAGGCTAAATAGCCCCCATACTCATGAGGGACATAACTTGTTTCTGAGCCTCTGCCCACTGATTTGGAGGCAGATCTGGCCATCCGTTTGGAATTGGCAACGTGTGGAAATGAAATCTGTATCCCTGGGATACTATATTTAAACCCACTTGTCCTGGGTAATTAGATGCCAATTTTGTGCATGAAGTGCTAGTTTTCACCCCAAAGGGGCTGCCAAAAGGTAAGTGCTTGGAGATGGCAGAGGAAAGTCATTGAGACTGTTTACCGTAGGGAGGTGCCTTGCTACTTCCAGATTTGGAGGTGGAGGCACCCAATTGTTTTGTTCTGTAAGTTCCTTGTGACTGAAACCTGGAGCCTTTGGAGTGTCTGGGTTTGACCTGAGCAGCTCTGGTGGGCACTGGAAAGGACCAATTCTTAGTAGGCCAGTGCCTACTGAAACTGGGTGGCTGCACCTGTAGGAAATCATTTACAGTTTGCATAGATTTAGCTTTGTCTTCCATCTTTTTCAAAACAACTTCTACCTTATTATCAAATAGACTGTCCTGTTGTAAAGGAGCATCCAACAATTTTGCTTTAATATGATCAGGCAGATTTTGCTCCTTGAGCCAAGCATGCCTTCTTATCACAGATCTAGTTACAGCGGCCCTGCAAGAGGCCTCCAAGGAATCAAAACCACATTGCAAAGTATGCTTTCCAAATTGTTCAGCTGAATGCAATACATTCTGTAACTCTATTTTCCACAGTCAGAAATCAACATAATTTTCTGTTTAAGTAAGCCCATGACTTGCTGCTATTTAAGAATATGAAATTGACAGTTTAAAGCCCTGATTACCAAAGGTTGCAGACGTGTAAACCTTCTTACCCAATCTATCCAGCGCCCTGGAGTCTCTATCAGAAGAGGTAGGATTTTTAGCAGTAGAAGCCTTAACACCCTTGGGACCCTGAGAAATGGTTTCAGGGTCAGCAGTAGGGTTTTTAAAAAGGAATTTGTGGGAGTCAGGAATCAGGAGCCATGCTGGATTCTGAGAAAACATCATCAACAATGTCTAGAACAGGAGGTATAGCCAAAGGCCTATTCTGAGGAAGGAGGAAATCCCTAAGCCTCTTTTTAGATTCTGAAAAATCCTGACTCTCCCAATGAAAATGTTCCCTTAAGGCATGCAAAGTTTCTCCAAAAGAAAAATCCACAAGAGGAGAAGCAGAAGGGATGGATTCTTCTGCATCAGAGTCCTCATAAGGAGGGATAGATAATTCCTGATCAGAAGAGGAATCAGAAGAAATGGAAACCTGATCTGAAGATTCATAATCAGTGCCTTGTCTAGGCCTCTTAGCAGGGGGGGGTGGGAACCCCTGATCAAGGTAATTAAATCCTCAGCCATTTTGCTCATTTGTTTTTTAGTCATAGGGGCCTGTGCATGTGGCCCAAGCGTCATTTTTTTAGACTTAGAAGTTGATTTTGGCCTTGGTTTTGAAGATGACATCAGTTTAACATACAAATCTTTAGGCTTGAAAACACCCTCAGAAGCCAGTGCCTGCTCAGTGGCTCCGGACCCATCTAATGTAGAGACATCCATGGGCTCAATACTTAAATGCGTCTCGCGACATACTGGACTCCGAATGGGTCTCAGTAGAGGCCTGCGAATCAAAAGTACTGGATATCGGGGCTAAAAAAAATCATCAGCCTTCCTCCTTTCATCACACTTCTTGATCACCTAAGCAGCAGATGGGTCATAAACTGAATCTCTTTTCAAAGAAGAATTTAAAATCTCATTTTTATCATCTGCGAGGTTCCGAGAACAAAGCCATGTAAACCTCCTCAAGACAGTATCAGCGGCTATAGCCCTGGAGGAAGTATTAACAGTGTCATACACACACTGTATAAATAAGTAGTGACTTGGACAGAAGAATTAAATTATTTAAAGAAGAGTTTTCCTCACAAGAAGAAACTGCAGATAAAGCATTTCTCATACTCTAAAAAAACAGTCAGAACAAACCTCAATATGAGATCCTGACAATTCACAATTTTGAAAATCAAAGTTGCAGAAGCATATACTTTTTTCCTCATACTTCTCAGCAATCTTCCCATCCTTATTAGAAGGAATAGGAATGGAATTAACAGTGTTCAGCAGCACAGGGATTAACTAAAGCTATAGTTGCTGGATCAAGCTTGGGAATCTTATATAAAAACTTAAGATTAAGGAACTTGATAAATCCTGTCTTTTTAGGGACAACTGGCTACTGTCAGGAAAACTGCAGGCGGTAAAGCACATAGCCTCCAAAGCTGACAGAACTGGAGGAATGGTTGCAGGTTCTGGAAATTCCTTTTGTAACAATTCATAGTATTTTATGAGGGACTGAAAAACCTCAGTTTTCTTGCACTAGAAACTGACACTCTAGAAATAGTTTGAGAGAGAAACCCTCAACCCCCGCAACATGGAGAGTCAGAAACTGAGCTCTCGCCAGAGTCTGAATCAGAAATCTGAGGAGAAAACCTTTTATCTGTCCATTCGCTCTCCTGTCCAGATTCAGTATCATGAATATCTTAAAGGAAGGAGTTCTCTCAATTTTATTAGAAACAGCTGTGCAAGAAGGATTAATAGCCTAAATTAAAACCTGAGCCATACCCAATAAACTACTCCAGTGTAAGGAAACTTGAAAAGGAATAGATACATGCTTACTTTTCTATTTCTTTTTGACAGGAGGAATGAGACCAACAGTGTTATTAATAGCAGCAGCAGCTTACCCAGGGCTGGGTCTAACAATCTGACAAAACAGGGAAGCCCTCCCTGTTCCCTTTCCCAGGATTGACAAGGCTCTCTCTTGTCCACTGAGAGGGATCCCAACAGAAGCAGAGCATGTGGTTAACCCCCGGCCCATAAGCCTGTAGCTGCTACATCAGACAGAGCCAGTGTAAAAGATGACTGGTTTGAGGAACAACTAATGGTCACAGCAGAGTCACTCACCTGTGGCTCAGGCAATGTGCTAACTTGCTGTGATGACAAAGGCTACTTACTTAAAACTTTTTTTTTTTTTATGACTGGAAGAGGGACTGACCATGGGACCGACAGACTGTTCTATGGTCAAGCTGAAAATGGTGCCCATTTCCTGGGGAAAACAAGCAGCAAATGTCAATAATACAAACTATTTAAAAGTCACTCTCTTCATAGATAAATACAGTGAAAGGTACTTTAAAACACTGTCAGCCCCACAAAGTAAAATAAACAGAATTTCGCCACAGGAAAAAAATGTTTTTCAGTTAAAGAGAAAAAAAAAAAAGCACTCCCGGTTAACAGTACAGTACAGTATCATGACAGTTCATTAAAACACAAACTCCTAGCTTTAAAATACCTTTCCTGAAGAGGAAAGTAGTTATAATAAACAAAAATATTGAATGGAAGGATGTTTTCCTGCCGGGGACCTTATCTGCCCACAAAGAAACAACACAGATAGTCAGTCCTCAAAAGCCTCAGAGCAGCATATTTCTTCGGCAGCAGTGAAGCTCTGAAGGGGTTGACGCCTAAGATAGTCTCTTAGTCAGCTCAACTCAAGCTGCCAGACATTTTGGACATGTGAAAGGTGCCCTTAAGCTTTGGAAGCTAGTCAGCAGTTTGGCAGGATATAAACCATATAGCCAAGGCTACCGCAGCAGTGATCAATACGATGAACATGTACTAAATAGTCATCTAAGGATGAGGTGGCAACAGCATACAGTGGATATAAAAAGTTTACGCACCCCTGTTAACATGCCAGGTTTTTGTGTTATAAAAAAATTAAACCACAATAAATAATTTCAAAACTTTTCCCACCTTTAATGTGACCTATAACTTGTACAATTCAATTGAAAAACAAACAAATCTATTAGGGGAAAAAATATAAAAAATAAAAAAACATACAATAAGCTGGTTGCATAAGTGTGCACACCATTAAACTAATACTTTGTTGAAGCACCTTTTGATTTCTACACCATAATCATTTGGAATACTTGTAAATAAATCCCTCATATCCATTGTTACCATAAAACAATCTTTCACATATTCGTTAGTTTCAACATGGTCTCATAAGCCTCGTAAAAACTGTGATGTGTCATTCAGAATAGTGTCCAAAGTATTAAACACTGGTCTCAAATAATTTTCAATATACATAGATAACGTTTCAGTGACCCAACCTGCCCCCAAAACAATAGGTCTTTATCGGGGGGGTTTAAAAGATCCTTGTGGATCTTCGGTAGGCCCTTAACAGGTAAAACCGGAAACTTAACATGTAGAAAATCATAGAACAGAATTTGTATACGGAGGTAGAAGCGTTACGGCAAGAATTTGAACAATGTTTTAATAATGAAAGGTATGTGAAGAGTCTAGATGATCTATATATGAGAATCATGAATTATGATTTGATACTTCAGCAATTAAATGTAGAAAACTTGAGTAGGACTATCATGATTTTTTTCAGCGGGCAGATCTTTACATGGCAAAAACTAATAGGCAAGCTCCTGTCTTAACTCCTAGAGAAGGACCGGCTGAAGGTCTGGTTGGTGCTAAAACAGATGACAATAGTGTAGCAGCAGAACACACTATAGCACCATGTATTGAAAAAGAAAAGAAGAAGACTGTTAACACCAGCATACAATATTTGGAGAAACTGGGACCATCTAATGGTATTAAAGGGACTGTGAATTATGAGACCATTGGAGCAAAACCATAGACTTTCAAGTTCCCACGGCTTTTTTCTCAATTACCGGCACCAATTCAGGTGCGATCTCACAGATCAACCAGCAGAGGGAGGCCAAACAGGAAACACTCTGTAGAATTGCAGGCTGCGTTCTACACGAACTGCAGAACGAACTGGCACCCCATCTAAGTACCATGTTCAGTCATAGCCTCACCTCAGGCTTTATGCCCACTGAATGGTGCACCGTGACGGTTATCCCATTCCACAAAGGAGGAGCCATGACGGACCCCGGGAACTACCGCTCCATTAGCCTGACGAGCCAGGTCTGCAAGGCTACGGAATGTATCATCATGGAACTCAAACAAAGACATTGGTAATCTCCAAACTCTGGACCCCACCCAGTTCGGGTTTGTAAAAGGCAGATCATGTCACCTAAACCTGACAGACTTCTTTGAAGCAGTCACCAAAGCCATAGATGAGGGTAAGGTGGTTCACACAGCCTATCTAGATCTCGCCAAGGCTTTTGACACCATCCCCCACTCTGGAATTATAGATAAACTCACTAAACTGGGTATAAATCCCTATGTCACAAGATGGGTTGCCAACTGGCTCACGGACAGAACCCACACTGTGAAAGTAGCAGACTCCAAATCCGACTTCAGACCAATGACAAGTGGAGTACCACAGGGTTCAGTTCTGGGTCCTCTCCTGTTTGGTAACTACTTCTCTGAAGTATAGGCTAACACAGAAGGTCTTTGGCTAACGAAGTTTGCAGATGACTGCAAACTAGGAGCCATAATCGAAACTCCTAATGATGTGGACATCCTACAAAAGAGCCTCACTGAGACAGATGCCTGGTGTCAAAGCCATGGCCTGAAGCTCAATGCCAAAAAGTGCATTGTCATTCCCTTTGGTAAAAACTCTGTACCCATGAAGTACCACATAGGTGGTAGTCTACTTAACACCGAAAGTGTGAAAAGAGACCTTGGGACACAGGTGGACAGTAGTCTCTCCTTTGATAATCACATTGCCACAGTGGTCAGGAAATCCTTCTATGTGGCACACCTCATCACAAGAAAAAGCTTGATGATTGGATGGGAAATAGGAAATTCACCCCAGGGATTACTTCTGTGGTTCTGCTTGACAGGGGCACAGGAAAATTATTTTCTTGGGTGGCGAAAGCCAGGGTACCTTTTTGGCTAGGCTTATATAGGCCCTAGGGTGAATAGCCTAGTACCTACCTATGAATGGCAACCTCCCAACACAAAGATACATCACCAAAGAGTTTAGTAGTGAATATTTCTGATTACATGCTGTCTGCTGCTGAGCATTCCAATTTGAACAAGGGCTTATCTTTTATTCCATCGACTCCAGCAGAAGTAAGTGAAACTTTGTTGGATTTAAGACCATTTGCCCACAATGTCAGCTTGAAGTTGATTTTTGGCAATAACCCAGTTTCTGTATCTATGAAAATTGTTTCAAGACGTGCAGTACTTTTATGCCTGTTCTCATGCTGAATGTCGATCTGTTTTTACAATTATGTGAAAAATAGATATGTGACTTTCTGAATACATCTCACTGTCAACGCTTTTTTAACTTGAGATATGATGAGAGACGTGCCTTAATGGCACTGAAATCTAATGCCACCATTTGTATTACACCCGCTGATAAGGGCAGGGTGGTAGTGATGAATATGAGTTACTATGATTGCTATATGATGGACATGTTGAGTAATGACTTGATACATCTCAAAATTAATAGTCACAGGTTGAACAAATTGTTTCCAAAATTCATGAAATTCTTTATGATCTGTTAGTAGTTGGTTTAATTGAGAAGGGTCTGTATGACTTTCTACATGTTAAATTTCTGGTTTTACCTGTGATTAAGGGCCTACCGAAAATACATAAGGATCCCTTAAACCCCCCATTAAGACCTATTGTTTCGGGGGCAGGTTGGTTATCTATGGATACTGAAAATCAATTGAGACTAGTGTTTAATACTTTGAACAATGTTCTGAATGACACATCACAGTTTTTACGAGATTTACAAGACCATGTTGAAACTAATGAATATGTGAAAGATTATTTTATTGTAACAATGGATGCGAGGGATTTACTTACAAGTATTCAAAATGACTATTGTGTATAAATAAGACATAAGGTTGCTGACAGGCCATGCAGATTTCACCAACAATAGAGGCAGAGATCACCTCTGAGTAGGCGATATGCGACGGAGTAATGCTGGAGTTTTTTGCACTTTATCAGAGTTGATCTTAAATAATTTATTTATTTATGGTGATATCTACTTACAGCGATGTGGGTAGCCATGGGCACCCCCTGTGCTAATACATACGCAAATGTAATGTTGCATGGTTGGGAAGAAGAATTTGCCCTGGGCAAAGGAACATATAGGAATCTGATAAAGTTCTATTGTTGTTTTGTGGACATTTTTATACTGTGGGCAGGTGATGAGGAAGAGTTTAAAGCATTTATTTCCTTTTTGGAAACTACCACCACCTTCTTAACGTTTACAGCACAGATATCAGATATGGAGATAGACTTCTTAGATGGATGTCTTACTAAAGATCTGGATGGGAATATTAACGCATCCATATTTCGTATGGAATGCTGGAGAAACAGTCTGTTGGTTAAAGGGAGTATGCATCTCAGGTATATATATCCTAATATCGTTAGGAATCAATTTATGCCTGCCTTTAGGCTCTGTACTGATAATGTTGATTTTCAAGCGACATTAAGTGATTTATGCAGACAATTTGAAGAATGTGGTTATGACCACAGGACTTTACAGAATGAGAAGATAGATGTGTTAAATAAAAGGGATAATACAGCAAAGCCTTTTTTTCTTCCAGGGGAGGAAGTCTAGAACTTTAAAAGGTAAAGGTACACACATTTTTGGTGATAGGTTGAAGGTTTCATTGACATATATGAATGACCTGGGTTCTATATGTGACATCATACACAAAAATTAGAAAGTCCTAGTGGTGGACTATAAGATAGCTGATATTGTAGGACCCACACCTAGTTTCTTATTTCAAACTTGTCAAAATTTGAAAAAAAAACAACTATGTAACATAACCAAGCCTATTGGTAACAGGAGCAATCTGAAGGTGGGGATGGTTGCCTGTAATAGCTACAGGCCTTGCCATGTTATCTCTAAACAACAGAATTATGCACATCTGAAGTGATTTTACGTTCAAACCTAGGGGTTATGCGGATTGTAGGTCTGAAAATTTTATTTATTTGGGTACTTGTGAATCATGTCTGTGTTTCTATGTAGGAAAGACGAATAAAATGATAAAGGATAGAATTATGGGACATCTCTATGACAAAGTTTTGAATCTTAATAGTGCTTTAGCGAAGCATATAAAAGAAAATAGAGGGCATACTTTTTCATTTAAATGTGACAGAGATGGCTGAAACAAAGTGGATAGTGCGACTGCAGGCTGACAAACATCCTGGTTTAAATGGGTGTTTGCCTTTAAAGCCTTTACTGAAAGGCAGGAAATTGAGGACTTAATTGTTCTTATTTGTTGTATATAAGAAGATTATGTTGATTTTAATAACGAATCTGATGAAGCATTTGATATGCGAAAGCGCTTATTCTCGGTGTATTTTTTAAACATTAAAAGTTTTTATTTATCTGCCGGTGTGGCCGCCTTTTGTGTTTTGTACTGCTTTCAGTATTTTTTATACGTCACAAAAAGTATAAAATTTTCCTAAGAAAAAAAAAAAATACTGTACTAAGGCAGACAGTGAAGTCATGTTGGTATCGGATGTCAAAGACAATTACAAATCCTTTAGCAATGTTAGAACACTCAACAATATACAGAATTCATACTACACAGCAAAGCCTACTTCTTGCATGGTAGACATTGCCAATATATTAGCAAATATATTTAGTGCAAGTTTAACTCCTGCGTGATACTCGTTATCTCTCAAACCTCCATCACTAGTAAAGAACTAAAGAATGTGTGTTGAAACTGCTGTCCAAAATGAACACTTCCTTCATGGGATCAGATAACATAGCAAGCCATTTGTTCAAAGGTTCATGGGTAAGTACTAAGCTATTTGCCCGAGGGCATCTATAAGCCTAGCCAGAATGTGGTGGCTTTCGCCACCCCCTTAGATTAGTTCCCTGTGCCTCTGTCCAGCAGAGCCATTAGTTCCCTGTGCCTCTGTCCAGCAGAGCCACTGCAGTGATCCCAGAGGTAAATTTTCTGTTTCGCATCCACTCGTCAAGGTTTCTCTTGCAGTGTTAGTGAGGGGCTCTGCCTAATGTAGACTGGAATCCTGTTCCAAAGCATGGGGAGTCTCTGGAACAGGAATCTATCCCTCCAGCACGTCCTATTTATCATTGTGGTGAGGTTTAGATCCCTAAGCGTGTGGCTCTCGGGGATTTATTTTTATTTAGGTGAAGCATGTCCATCAATTCTGGGTTGGACATAGCCTTGTATGTCAGGCAGAGATAACCTCTGAGTAAGCAGTATGCAACAGAGTACAGCTGGAGTTTCTTCAGTCGGGCTGCATAGGGCATATGTTTGAGGCCAGTAATCCTCTTGGTGAGGTACTTTTGTGGTCTTTCCAGCTTTTGCAGATGTCTTGTAAGGTACATCCCAAATGGGCCGTTGTACTCTATGATGGGTCTGATGAGTAGAGGGGTACAATAACCTCTTTTGTTCTAGATGCAAACCCTTTTGTGATTAGGTGGGCCACATAGAAGAATTTTCTAACCACCTTGGGAATAAGGATTATCAAAGGAGAGATTACTATCTACTTAGGTCCCCAGATCCCTTATTACATTTTCTGTATTTAGGGGACTACCACGTATGTGTTAGTATATCTGGTATGCAGATGACACTACCTTAATCTGTGCTGCACAAAACATTCTCATCCTCCTGCAAGCTACTCAACTAGCATTCTCTGACGTTGAAAACTACCTTACCAAAGCCCAACTTATCCTCAATCCAAAGAAAACTCATCTTATGATGATTATAACCAGTTCTAACAAAAACACTGATAACAGTCAATTCACTATCTACTCCACAAATGCTACTCCAATCACTCCAGTGGCACAGACTAAGCTATTGGGAATAACCACAAACTCCCACCTAAAGTTTAACTATTAAAAAATACATGCCAAACTGGGATCACTCTACCATATCAAACCATTTCTTACCAACAACACAAGATCAGCCATTGCTCGCTCCCAACTTCTATCCACCCTACTCAATGCATCTTCCATTCTGACTAATCGCAACAAAACTGAACTAAGCAAAATGGAAGCCTGCTATAACAGAATTGCCCGCTTTGCTGCAAATTGCTCATATAGAACTCATCACTGTACTGCTTTGAGACAGCTCCACTGGCTTGAACTGCCCAACCTCCTAACTTACAATCAGCTCTGCCTCTGTCATTCTATCTATTACCTCCCCAATAAGTGTCGTGCCCTCAAAAGCCTAGTACAACATCACTCAGCCAAAAGGCCTCTTAGATCATCAAGCAAACTACTACTAGAAGTCACCAACAGCTACAATAGCTTTGGAGATGCGCTATATAGTAGTTCAGTGGCTAAAAAATGGAACTCTGTCCCCACTAGCATTCAAAACACATCATCCAAAGCCTCCTTTAAAGACCTCATCAGGCAATATCTCAAGCAAAGTTGGCAGTGCCATGACTGCTCCCCAGGCTAGTGAAAGTCGATAAGGTACACATACTAAATCTAGAGTACTTGATAATAGTTTTCAATCTTACTCACAAACACTGGCTAATCTACAATGTATGTACTGTACTCTGTACTATGTATGTATTCTACCTACGTTCCAAATTTCAGCTGTACACCACAAATCTATTAATTACCTTTATTTTTAAATTAATATTTTTTTTGTTTGTTCTCTCCACTGTTAACTGTTGATGTGCCGCATACCACTGTAAAAACATGTCTTTTGTAATTTGTGTGTATACTAATCATGTCTAACTAAATGTATCTGTAATTTTTCTTTGTGGAGCTCCTCTCCCCGGGCCTCTGCTGAAAAAGGGCCTTTTCGGCTCAGACACCCCCGGTTAAAAAATGTAAAATAAAAATAAATAAAAAATGTGGCAGTTCGCAGGTACATTGTTTTTTCCCTAAGGGAATGACTATGCACTTTTTGGCATTTAGCTTGAGGCCATGATTTTGACACCAGGTATCCGTCTCAGTGAGACATTCTGGCGGATGTCTGTATCAGTTGGAGAGTCAATTATAGACCCCAGTTTGCAGTCGTCTGCAAACTTGGTCAGCCATAGTCCTCCTGTGCTTGCCTGTACCTCTGAGAAGTATATACCGAACAGGAGGGGTCCCAGGACTGAGCCCTGGGGGATGCCATTTGTAACTGGTTTAGAGTCAAACCTAAAGCCTACAACTCTCACCATGTGGGTTCTATCCATGAGCCAATTGGCAACCCATCTCGTGACTTAGGGGTTTATGTTCAGGCTGGTGAGCTTATTTATAATACCAGAATGGAGAATGGTGTTGAAAGCCTTTACGAGGTCTAGGGTAGGCTGTGGACCTCCTTTCCTTCATCTAAAGCCTTGGTAACTGGCTCAAAGAAGTCCACCAGGTTTAGGAGGCATGACTTGCCCTTAAAGCCAAACTGGGTAGGGTCCAATGTTTCTGTTAATGAATTCCAGGATGATGCACTCCATAGCCTTGCAGACCAGGCTAGTCAGGCTTATAGGGAGATAATTCCCAGGGTCTGCTGTGGCTCCACCTTTGTGGAGTGGGATAACTGTTGCTGTGTGCCACTCTATGGGTACACAGCCTGTAGAGAGGCCGAGTTTGAACAGTGTGTTTAGGTGAGGGGTTAGTTCATTTTGGAGCTCATGTAAGACACAGCCTGGGACACTGTCTGGTCCCACTGAAGCTGCATTTTTGGCTTTGGATAGGGCTGTTTTAACCTGTGTGTTTCAGTGATTGCCGGGGCACTACATTCTTCTGGTATGGTTATGGGCCCTTTAGGGAGTGAGAGGGGGGTGAAGTTTGCACTAAACCTGTCTGCCAGAATGTTGGCAATATCAGTCGGTTCAGTGTATTTTGTGCCATTCTGCAGTACCTCAGAGTAGATCTGAGAGTTTCCACTTAGGTTCTTGACATAGCTAAAGAACGCTTTGTGGTCATCTTTGGGGGAGTCCTTGGCAATTTTTCTTTCGAAGCTAGCCTTGCATGATTTTATGAGGGATCATAGTTTATTGCTGATACTAATCAGGGATGTCGTTCCTTCTTGGGATTTTACTCTTTTCTGCACTAGTTTCCTCCTTCTACTGTATAGTTTATTTATGGTAGGGGTCCACCAGACTGGTTTCCTTTTCTTGAAGGAAAGGGTCTTGGTTTTGCTTGGGATAGCATGATCTGTGCATTCTTACAGGTGCTCAGAGTGTCTTTGTAAGGGATTCAACAGCTTGGACAGCATTGTCCTTTAGCATGGGAGCTGTGAACCTTTCCACCTCAGTCTTAAGTAACGTGAAGTTTGCTTTTGAAAAGTTTTTCATGGTGGTTTCCTTGATTGGGGGTGGGGGCGGAATGTGGATATTCAGAGTGATAAGTCTATGGTCTGATCTAACCAGCGAGGGTTTGACCTCCAGTGTAGAACACTGGTCACCCATGTTGGTGATGACCAGGTCCAATATGTTGTCACCTCTGGTGGGGGCGTTGACCAGTTGATTCAGGGCATTCGAGTTTATAAATTCTAGGAAGCGTTGGACAAGGGAGTTAGTACTTGAGTAGTTCTCCCAGTTAATGTCTGGGTAATTGAAATCACCCAATATGAGAGCGTTTGGTAGGACCTTCATATTTTCCAGTGTCTCCAGAAACGCGGAATGGGAGTCCTGGGTCATGGTGGGTGGCCTGTAGCAAGCTACAATTTGAATTGCAGTTTTGCCCATTGTTAGTTGCACATGGATGATATCGGAGGCATTGTGCTGTGCCACTAACCTGGAGGTGTGGGTATCCTTGATGAATATGGATACATCCTCACCTTTTGTGTTTCGGTCTGGGTTCTGTGGCCGAAAAGTATGGTATGAGTTATAGCCTGGTAGTGCTGGGGTGCTCTCTGGAGCCTTAAACCAGGTTTCTGTTACTGCACAGATATCGATGTTCTCCATACTGCCTCGAGTGCATGCATTTTGAGATTTAGACTTCTGGCGTTGAGTAGCATTACCCTCAGTTTTTGGTTACTTGTGCTATTTACAGTGGTGGGTTTGTCTTTTGAGCCTCGTTTAAAAAAGGCGCTATGGGGTGGCAAAAGCCTTGGCCAGTATTCAAAAGCCTAAGGGTGACAGGTGCAAGCCATCTCTTGTGAAGCAACGTAGCTTATCGAGCATGTCATCCCAGGTGGACAGATACTGGATCCCCTTTCAATGACACCAGAAACTTAACCAATTGTTGAAATTGATAATTTTTTCTTTATACTGTGGCATCATTCTTGGTGAGGGCAGGATGCTACTCAAGGTCAGGGTCATACTGGCCTGGGCTACGTGATCAGAGAGCTCTTCCATGTCTCTTTTCATGTAGTCCAAGGAGGTAAGTCTCAAGTCAATCACACCAACATGGACAATGACATTGTCGTATTTGTACTTGTTCTTGAGTGACCTGAGTGCTTGTGTTATGTGGCGGATCCTGGCACCCAACAGGCAGCTAACTGTAACCTTCTCCTTGTCCAGCCTAGTTAACGGGACATCAGTGTGCCTGACTATAGAGTTGCCTATTATTAGTGTGTTGGGTATGTTACTTTGCCTTAAGGGCTGTGATTGCGTGGCACACTGATTATGTGAAGTATGTGTTTCATGGTTTGTTATGGGGTGTGGAGGTTGCTTGGGTGTCTGCTTTGGAGGTCTCTGTTGCTTTTGCAGATTTTTATTTAGAGCCTCCGAGTATGTTTTTGTGTATTTATGTGTGTTATTTGCTGGTGTTGGTTTAGTAGGTCTATGTGAGACTGGTGGTGTGTTGCAAGTATTTTCCTTCTCCTCTTGACTGTCAGTTCCAGTCTTGGGTTGAGAGAGCTTTGCCTCCAGTTTGGCTGTATAATTGCATCTCTTGCATATTTTAGTGTTTGGTGGTAGGAGGAGAGGGTTGTCTGTGTACATGAGGCAATTGTAACACTGCCTCAAAATGCCCAGATTCACCAGTTGGACTGGAGAGTACACCTGAAACTGCCCTTTGGACATGCCTGAATACGTAAAGTGAGCTGTTTTACTGATTAGCTGATAGTGATGAATGGAGAGCCTTGTCCTTCTGGACAGTATAGGGGTCTAGTGCTAGGGTTAATTAGTGCTTGCTATGAGTTTTGAGCAAGTGCTGGGCTGTGAAATTAATGGTTTGAGTGCTTAAGTTGAAGTTTCTCTAGTTCTAAGGGAAAAATTGAAGAGCAGACTTCGTGGAGCCAGGAATAGTTTAACCCTAGCTAACCGGCACTGCCCGGCAAGCAAAACCGCGCAAATGCGTTTTTATAGCAGGGAAATGAGAGAGAGAAATTAGCCCAAAATGGCCAATGAACGACTAACCTAGGCTACAGCAAACACTGCGCACAAATTTCAGAAAGAAACTGATCAAATAAGCAGGCACAATAAGCCTTTAACCAGAAATTCCCAGCTCAGAAGGGCAGAATCTAACCTCTCCTCCCACAAGAGTGCAGACTACAAACCTTCTTAATGTAAAATAACTGGCCTGAAGCCAGTGCTTAAACCAAAACTAATGCGCTTTTAGAATGACAGACACTGAGCCTTCAGTCAGCAATTCCCAACTTAGAAGGATGTAAGCTACCTGTCCTGCCACAACAATGTAGTCCACAAACCTTCTTAATGTAAAACAACTGGTTTGAAGCCCACGTGCTGAAACCAAAAGGCTTAGAGTAACAGTTACAATTTAATCAGGCTACTACCAAGCAGTAATAACTGCAGCAGAATAATACAATTGAGTACTTTTAAGAAGAAGCACAAGCAAAACATGGTAATAAAGTGGGGAAAACACAATTACAGTAAAAGCAGATGAATAAAGTGCAAATTTATTTTTTATATAACAATAGAAAATGAGCAAACTGATTTAAACAAATTACCCAATTAACCAGTAAAAAAGTGGTACTAAACATGTTCTGGCAGAACCTCTCCATAATCTATTTAACCTGACCCTAGCTACAGGCTCAGTACCACAAGTATGGTGTGCAGCACTGGTTATGCCATTTGTTAATGTTGGCCCTACTACTGACCCCAGAAACCATAGGGTCACCAACCTGACAAGTCTCATTTGCATGGTCATGGAACAGATCATAACAGGTCTGAGTTTAAATACCTCATCAGACTACATCTGCAGAAATTTAGTTTTGCAAAAAAGGTACGGCCTATCTTATGAATCTGGTAAACATTTTCAAAACAGTACACATGCTGCTGACAGTGGTCATATGGTACATACAGCTTACCTTGTTTAGGCCATGGCTTAAGACACCATCCCCCATACTACCATAATAATAAAGTAAATGTTTTACAAATGTGGTTGACTGCCTCAAAGACAGAACCCACATGGTGTGGGCAGCAGAGGCATTGTCAGAAAACTTGAATATGACCTGGGCTTAGTGTTGGGGTACTTTTGTCTGGTATTTATTTGTCTGACTTGAAGACTATAAACCTAGACCTACAGCTAAACAAGTTTGTAGATGACTGCAAACTTGGAATCTCTAGCAAAGCTCTCCTCTGACACAGAAGCCCCTCAGCAGGAACTTGCACTAATAAATGTCTGGTGTATTGAAAATAGGCTTAAATTATATGCTAGAAGATGCAGACACACTAATGCACCCCAGCATACAACACTGACAACACACCATTTCAGAATGAAAATGCAGTTGGAGACTTGGGAGCCTGCATTGATAATTCCCTCTTCTTTGATCACCATGCAGCAACAGCAGTCAGAAAATAATTCTATTTGGTATGGATGGTCACCAAAGGAATATCATTTAGATCTAAAGATGTTACTGTCTTCCTGTAATTTAGGATTGATCAGACCAATTATAAAATACAACATCCCTCCTGGGATGCATCTCTTCCTAACAAACAGCATCTTAGGCTGAAAATTGCTAAGCTGCCAGAAGGCACTAGATCCAGTGTCCCTTTTTTCCTGCATCTTACAGGCTTCTACTTAAGAGACCTTTGCCTTGGCTTCCAAGCAACAGTGACACAAGCAGTCCAGGATACCTTGTACTTTCACAAATTAAACAGTCCCACAAATACCAGAAAAAGGATCTAAACCAGCATAACAGATAAATAAAAATATGAAGAGACAGAGATTCATTATCAGCATTTTTTTCATTTCTGGAACAGACTTCTTTAGCTAAAGCAGAATACACTATTTTCCTTCAAACAGGACCTAGATAATCATCAGGGTATTCATAAATTGAACCTGGGCTTAACTAGCCTAGTCCTCCTTGACAGGGGAAGTACAGTCTAATCTGGATACTTGCAAGGCATAATGGTCTTAAGACAGGATCCCTGAACTTTCTATGATTCATAAGATCGATAGTACAAAAACATCAAAGTGGACTTACTACATCACAATACACACTGAAAAATATTCAGTTGAAAAGCGTGAAACATCAAACAAAAAAAAAAAAAAAAAAAAAAAAAACTACCAAAATCATATAATACCCAAATAATTCTAAAAAAATAATATACACAGTATCACCAGCTCCTAAAACAAAATCACTACAATAAGAAAACCAAAACTAAATCAACCAAAAAAGCTGTGAGCCTGTTATATCAAACACTTCAAACCCATCAAGAAGATATAATCACAAACACAAGACCTTTGCATATGGCTTTGCTCCACCCCATCCAATTTACATATATCAAATCCATGGCTGCACCACATCTTGAAGGAATACGTGAACTGTGCTACATTCAAGAAAACAAATGTCAGTAATAGCACACTGAGAAACTGCCAGTTCAATATCTCCCACCTGCAAAGCAACTGCTGCCACAGCACATATAAAACATACACACATATATATATATATATATATATATATATATATATATATATATGCATGCATATATCTATAGTTCGTGAGCTAGCTGCCTCGTGTGTGTGTGTGTGTATGTATATATATATATATATATATATATATATATATATATATATATATATATATATATGTGTGTATGTATATATGTATATATGTATGTATATGTATCCAAAGCATTATTCTACCACTGTACTGTTTTACAGTCACTTGTATACTACTGTATATATCTTGTCTACTTTGTATACTTGGCCAGTTTTTGATCCCTTGCTAAGACTGAAATTAGACTTGATCAGTGCTCTACCCAGGCAAGCAGATTCAAATAAAATAAAATAAATTAAAAAAAAGACAAATACATGCGAGCGCACGCGCACACACACACACACACACACACACACACACACACACACACACACACACACACACCATCAGCTATATAAAAATGTAGCAAAGTGTAGCATTTCCTTTTTGCCTTTTGGCTCAGGCCATATCTGAAAATGATTCAGTCCAGCCACTTGCTTGGGTAACGAATGATTAAACAAATTAATACAAACATGCAAAAAGCCAGCACAGGAAATATGGCTTCTCCCCTCAAAACATTAATAGTTCTTAGTGACAAACTCTAGCAGTGCAAGCTGAAAAAGTTAGATCACAGTAAGTCATAAAAAACTGTAATGGAAAAGTACCTAAACATTGTGAATATGGGTGAGACAAAAGCATGCAGAAAGGCACTTAGTAGCAATTGCTACAGTACAATCTACTAAGCTGAATGAACAAGTGACTTGGATAGTATAGCAATAACCCACGCCTGGGTGTGGGTAATGCTGGATTTACCCACGGTTGGCGTGGTTTGGTCCAGAGGGCGAAGCCCGAGGGACCAAACAAAGCCAACCGTGGGTAAATACAGCATTACCCACACCCAGAAGTGGGTTATTGCTATTATACCATGACATTATTTAAGAAAAGAAACTATTACTTTCTTAAATAATGGCATAGTATAATGCCTGTTTACTGCCCTTCCGCAGATGTCTGGCATCCGGCAGTTCTGATGTACTGCGCCTGCGCATTACATCAGAGTTGTGGCAAAGCGGAGAAAGCAAGATCTCCGTTGCTTTTTTTTAAGCTATGTTAAATGGGTTTAACATAGGACAGTTTTAAAATAAGCAACGGAGATGTCCGTTGCTTATTTTAACTGTCTCGCTATGTTAAACCCATTTAACATAGCGAAACAGTAAAAAAAGCAACTGAGATCTTGCTTTCTCCTTTGCTTTTTTTAAAGCCTGTCTCGCTATGTTAAATGGGTTTAGCATAGCGAGACAGCTTTAAAATAAGCAACGGAGATCTCTGTTGCTTATTTTAAAGCGGTCTCGCTATGTTAAACCCATTTAACATAGCGAGACAGTGTTTTAAAAGTAGAGTTATACTAATGGAAAAAGTCCGGGCGACCGGACCTTTTTCCATTAGTATAACTCGATTTACAATGTGCACGCTGGCCAATCAGCGTGCACGTTTTGGAGGGGGTCATGGTATAATACACATTTAATCACTGTGGCACTAACAAAAATATGGAAAAGATAATAAAACGCTACACTAAAGAAATCCTTAAGTTATATTTTTATTCAAATTGCCTATTCCTTAAATGTAGTAACATTACTGCAGGGACAAAACATCACACATTAAAGTTGTTTTGCTGTGCAATCAAAATTCAAGTTGACTGAGCCCAAAACGTTAAGTCATTGCAGAGAATAATAATTTTGTGCATTAAAGCTGCAATGCCATGCAAGCAAAGTCTGCTGGACTCAAAAAATGGCTTTGGGCTCCATGAAGGCTTTCCTGAGATGAAGCAATTCATAAAGATGTCTAGAAATTCATTATTTTTGAATAATGAAACATGCCACTCGAGGAAGGAAACTAAGCCACATGGTGAATTAATTCAAAATTTCCTTAGTTAGCTTCCTTTCATAGGTTCATAGGTAGGTAACTAGGCTATCTGCCCGAAGGCATTTATAAGCTTAGTCGGAATGTGTTGGCTTTTGCCACCCCCTTAGATTAATTCCCTGTGCCTCTGTCCAGCAGAGCCATTTAAGTGATTCCTGGGGTAAACTTTCTGTTTCCCATCCACTCGTTAAAGTTTCTTTTGAAGAGGGTTAGCGAGGAGGCTCTGCCTAATGTAGATTGGAATCTTGTTCCAGAGCATGGGAAGTCTCTGGGACAGGAATCTATCCCTCCAGCACATCCTATTTATTGTTGTGGTGAGGTTTAGATCCCTGTAGTGTGTGGCTCGAGGGGATATGGTTTCCTTTAGGTGGAGCATGTCAATCAATTCTAGGTTGGACATGGCCTTGTATGTCAGGCAGAGATCACCTATGAGTAGGCGGTTTGCAACCAATTACAGCTTGAGTTTCTTCAGTCGAGCTGCATAGGGCATCTGCTTGAGGCCAGTGATACTCTTGGTGAGGTACTTCTGTGGTCTTTCCAGTTGTTGCAGGTGTCTTGTAAGGTACATCCCAAATGGGGCATTGTACTCAATGATGGGTCTGATGAGTGACGCATTGAGGGGCCCAATGACCTCTTTTCATCTGGATGCAAACCCTTTTGTGATTAGGTGGGCCACATAGAAGGATTTTCTAACCACTTTGCAATGTGATTATCAAAAAAGAGGTTACTATCTACTTGGGTACCTATATCTCTTATTATGTCTTCCGTATTTAGGGGGCTACCACCTATGTGGTAGTTTGTGGGTACTTTGTTTTTTGCAAAGGGGATAACTATGCACTTTTTGGCATTTAGCTTGAGGTGATGGTTTTGACACCAGGTATCTGTCTCAGTGAGACCCTTTTGGAGGACACCTGTGTCAGCCGGAGAGTCAATTGTAGCCCTTAGTTTGCAGTCGTCTGCGAACTTGGTCAGCCATAGTCCTCCTGTGCTTGCCTGTACCTCTGAGAAGTATATGCCAAACAGGAAGGGTCCTAGGACTGAGCCCTGGGGAACGCCACTTGTAACCGGTTTAGAGTCAGACCTAGCTCCCGCAAAGTACAGTTTTGTAACTACCATAAATGTAGATGTCCGATAGGTATGCATCTGCAGTCATAACATATGGGTTGTCCTGCCTCAGGCAGCCCTTCGGTCGGCCGGATTCCAAAGTCTGGGTCTGGCCTCGGCTGATGTCGCACTTCACCCGACGTCATAGCTCCTGGGGTATAAAGGCATCAGCCGACGCCATTTTCCTCAGTCTTTCTTGCCCCAGATGCCAGGTGCCCTCTAGGAAGGCTAAATTTGTATAAAAGTAGAAAATTCCAAACAGTAGCAATCAAAAAGTATATATACATATATACATACAAACAAATACACCATAATAGATTCCCCCAGCTAGCTAAGAGAGGGGTAAGTACCCTAGGAATACCACAGAGGGGAAGGAGGGTGGGTAATCCTGACTGCAGATGCATACCTATTGGACATCTACATTTATGGTAGGTACAAAACTGTACTATGTCCTTCAAGGATGCATCTGCAGTCATAACATATGGGTAGAATACCATAGCCAAACTGGGGGAGGAGGCACTAAGATAATGATGGTGTAGTTAAGATCTCTTGTAAAACTGCAGTTGCAAAACCTGCTCGGGATCTGGAGTATAAAGGAAGATTGTAATGCTTGGCAAATGTATGCACGGAGCTCCAAGTAGCAGCTTCTAAAATGTCTTTGGTAGCCACTCCTCGTAGGAAAGCTGTAGTGGTGGATGTAGCTCTTGTGGAGTGAGGCCTGATATTTTCAGGAGTTGTCTTTCCATGAAATGAGTAGCAGAATCGAATGCAATTTCCTATCCATTTTGAGATTGTCTGTTTTGAAATTGCTTTTGCTTGCACTCCTGTTGCATATGCTACCAGCAGCTGGTCAGTTTTTCTGCTGGCCTTAGTTCTGTCCAGATAGTAGCGCAGTTGTCTGTGTACATCCAAGGTGTGTAGTAGTTTTTCCCCCCTGTTCTGTGGGTTAGGGAAGAATGTAGGTAAATAAATAGCTTGGTTCAAGGATACCCTGGATACCACCTTTGGCATAAAAGTAGGATTGGTTCTCAGCGACACTCTATCCTGGTGAAAGATAAGGAAAGGCTGCACTGCCATTAATGCCTGTAACTCTGATACCCTTCTTGCTGAAGTGATTGCTAGCAGGAAGGCAGTTTTCCAAGATAAGAACTGTAAGTCTGCTGTTGCTGCTGGTTCAAAAGGGGGAAGTGTTAATTTTTCTAGCACAAAATTGAGATCCCATGCAGGCAGAGGTGGTTTCCTTGGAGGTTTTACATTTTTGATCCCTCTCAAAAATTGTCTGAGGAGAGGATGAGAGAAGACAGGAGGATCCATGTTGTACTCTGCTGAAACTGCTAATGCATGAATCTTAATGGAAGAATAGGACAGGCCATTGTGGAACAGTTCTGCTAAGTATTCTAGGATGTGTGCTAGGTTTACCAGTGTGACATTTGTTCCCTTTGCTGCACTCCAAATGAGGAATCTTCCATTTGGCTGAATATGTTTTCCTTGTGGAGGGTCTGCGAGCCTCCAGGATAATGTCCTTAACCCTCTGAGATAAAACAGGTTGGTTTTGTTTTATGCAATTTTCCAAGCAGTTAGCTGCAGCGTTTTTAAGTTTGGATGCAGGGTCTTGTAGTTGTTCTGCGTTAGAAGTAAAGGACATAGAGCTAGAGGCCATGAGTTTGTCCGAGACATGCTTCTCAGTAGCGGGTACCAATGCTGCCTTGGCCAGTCTGGAGCTATCAGAATTACCTTTGGCTGCTCCTCTCTGATCTTCAGTAGAACTTTGTACATCAATGGGAGAGGTGGAAAGGCATATACTGTCAGAGCCTTCCAGCTGAAAGAAAGGGAGTCCACCCTCCAGGCTTGTGGGTGGTATACTCTTGAGCAAAATTTCTTCAGTTGGTGGTTGAGTGGGGAGGCGAATAGGTCTAGCTCTGGCATTCCCCATTTCTTCGTTATGGTTTTGAAGATGTCTGGATGCAGCATCCATTCGTGAGCATCCGTGGTAGTTCTGCTTAAGCTGTCTGCTAGTGAATTCTCTTTTCCTGGTACGAATCTGGCCTGCAGTTGGATGTTGAGATTCAGGCCTAAGTTCCACAGGTCCATTGCCATCCGGCATAGAGGGTATGAATGTGTGCCTCCCTGTTTGTTGATGTACCACATGACTGTGGTATTGTCCGTCCTTATCAGCAGGTGTCCTTGGTGGAGGAATGATTTGAATGCCTCGATTGCATGCTTCACTGCCAGCATCTCCTTTAGATTTATGTGTAGATTCAGCTGGTCTTGGGACCATAGGCCTTGGATACACTTGTCTTCCATGTGTGCCCCCCAGCCTAGGTCTGAGGCGTCCGTGGTGATGGTCTGCCTTGGATGTGGTTTGTGGAAAGGCAATCCGCTGTTGATCTGGCAGGCCTGAGCCCACCACAGGAATTCTTTTTTCAGGCATGGAATGATTGGTATCAGGGCTTCTAGACTGTGTCTGTGTTGAGACCATACATTCCTTAGGTACCATTGTAATTTTCTCATATGCAGCCTGGCATGTGGGATCAAGATTATGCAGGATGCCATGTAACCCAGGGCCTGCAGGACTTTCCTTCCAGTAAGCTGAGTTTGTCTTGTTAATGCCATGAAGTAGACTGGTAGTTGCTTTTGTTTTTCTTCTGTGAGAAAAGCCATCTGAGTTATTGTGTCCAGTTCTGCACCCAAAAATGTTACCCTTTGGGATGGCACTAGTCTTGACTTTTGTATGTTGACTGTGTATCCCAAGGCTTGCAGCAGTTGTATGACATAGGCCAAATCCTTTATTATTTTTGTCTTGTTGTCCACTTGTATTAGGCAGTCGTCCAGGTATGGGTAGATTTGAATTCCCTGAAGCCTGCAATGTGCAATTACTGATGACAGGCATTTTGTGAATACTCTGGGCGCAGTAGATAAGCCAAAGGGCAATGCTGAGAATTGATAATGCTCTGATCCTGCAAGAAATCTGAGGTGTCTTCTGCAATCTGGTCATATAGGGACGTGCAGGTATGCCTCCTTGAGATCTACAGTCACCAGCCAAGACTCCTTGCCCAACATGGGAAGAAGTTGCTGTAGGGTCAGCATCTTGAATTTTGGAACAATGAGATATGTGTTCAGTGCGGACAAGTCGAGAATAGGCCTCCATTGATTTTCTTTTCTTGGTACAAGGAATAGTCTGGAGTAAACTCCTTGGCCTTGTTCCATAGATGGTACCTTTTCTATTGCTCTCATCCTTAGTAAGCTGATGATTTGTTTTAGAGCCTCTGATTTCTGGCTTGGTGGAAGGTTTGGCATTCCTCTCTTTTTTGGTAGTGTGTGGAAGTGAAACCTGTAGCCTTTGTCTATTGTTTGTAAAGTCCATTTGTCTCCTGTAATGCAATGCCAGTTTTTTGAAAATAAAGCTAGCTTTCCGCCCAAGGGTGCTTCCAGTTGTTCCCTGGTAGGCGGAATCAGAGCCAAGTCATTGTGTCTGTCCTGTGGAAGTGGTTGCAGTCGCAGCTGTGGCGGCACTTCTCTGGTTGGCAGGTTGCCACTGGCTACCCCTGTAGGCACCCCTTAATTGACCTCTGCCTCTTGGGCGTCTATTTCTGCCTCTCTGTGCTCTGGAGGTGTCTGGAAAGGACCAATTCTTTGAAGGCCAATTTCTGCTGAACCTCGGAGGTTGGACCTGCAGAATATCCTTGACTGTTTGGACAGATTTTGCTTTTTCTTCCCCTTTCTTTAGAACCTCCTGTGCAGGGGAGCCAAATAAACTTTGTTTCTCCATAGGGGCATCTAGGAGTTTAGACTTAACATGGTCTGGCAAGGATTGTTCTTTTAGCCAGGCATGCCTTCGAATCACTGCTCCAGTCATAGCTGATCTAAATGAAGCCTCCAGTGCATCATAGCCACATTTTAAGAAATGATTACTGACCTGCTGAGAGTTGTGTACCAAATCCTGAAGGGACTTACGGTCTAAAGGTTCAGGAGAGGACAGTTTTTTATTCAGCTGATCTAACAAAAATTCCTGGTACTGTATCATGTGAAATTGACAGTTTAAAGCCCTGGAAGAAAGAGTAGCAAATGTATAAACCTTTTTACCCCATCTCTCTAATGCTCTTGATTCTCTTTCAGAGGGTAGGGGGTTTTTGGCAGAGGCAGCTGCAACACCTTTAGGGCCCTGAGAAATGGTTTCTGGGTCTGCAGCATGGGCCTTATACAAGTGGAAGTGAGAATCCGGGACCCTGTAGTATCTGTCAGGTTTGGCAGAGGCCGGGGGAAGAGAATCAGGGGCAGTACTGGCATCATTGTAAGCATCATCAACAACTGATAGTACAGGTGGTATGGCTAAAGGCCTATGCTGTGGTAAGTGTAAAAAAGTCCTTAGCCTTTTCCTAGAATCAGAAAAATCCTGACCCTGCCATTGGAAGTGTTCCCTCATTGAGTGTAGAGTTTCCCCAAATGAAAATTCTTCTGGAGGGGAGGCAGAAGGAATGGAGTCTTCTGCATCAGAATCCTCATAAGGTGAGTATGGTCCTTCCTGATGGTCAGATAAATCTGAACCATCCGAGGAATAGTCAGAGGAGAGAGGTTCAGGGGGTTCAGTCCTAGGCCTCTTTTCAGGAGGGGGTTGAGAGGCCCTGTCTGGGTGAGGTTGGGTTCCCCTGATCAGAGAAATAAGGTCCTCAGCAAGGCTGAGAATCTGAGAACTAGAGGTAGGTCTGTGAGAGGGAGCTTTTGTAGGTAAGGCCTTGGAAAGTTTAGCTGCTTTAGCCCTGGAAAAGGCCTTGATAGACATATAAGCAGGGGGTCTAGCTGCCCCACGTGCAGGAGTAGAGATGTCCAACGGAATGGTGTCGGACAAATCTTGAGTGCCTGCTTCTTCAGTTGGAATTTCTGTAGCAGACTCAGCCGGGGCCTGTGTGGCCCCGGTTGTCGGAGGCATGCTTTCGGCCGAAGGGAGAACCGAGGTCTCGGTTTCAGCCGAAACAGAGACACTCGCGGTAGGCCTAACCGTGGTTTCAGCCAAAACCGTGGGCCGCGAGTGTCGGTCCTTTTCCTTGCGTTTTTTAGCTAAATGTGTAATCGGAGTCTCCGATGGCATTTTATATGCAAAAGCGGAGCCAAAAAACTCTTCAGCAAACTCCGACTGACGTCTAAGTGTCCGTCGCTTGAAGGAAGCACAGGCTAAACAAGCTGATACGTCGTGGTCTGGGCCTAAGCAAGGAAGGCAGTAAGAGTGGAAATCCTTATGAGGTATTTGTTTCCCACAAGTTAAACAATTATTTACTTTGTCTGACATCGGCTGAGGCAAGAAAGAGTCCCCAACGGGGTACTTAGCTTTTTTAGAAGTCTTCGGTAGCTGAAATCTCTGGATCTGACCGACCGGCACTTGCGAACATCTTCTGCTTCGGGCACCGCGCGGCAAGAAAGACTGAGGAAAATGGCGTCGGCTGATGCCTTTATACCCCAGGAGCTATGACGTCGGGTGAAGTGCGACATCAGCCGAGGCCAGACCCAGACTTTGGAATCCGGCCGACCGAAGGGCTGCCTGAGGCAGGACAACCCATATGTTATGACTGCAGATGCATCCTTGAAGGACATCTCTTACCATGTGGGTTCTGTCTGTGAGCCAGTTGACAACCCATCTCGTGACATAGGGGTTTATGTTCAGGCTGATGAGATTGTCTATAATACCTGAGTGGGGAATGGTGTTGAAGGCCTTTGCAAGGTCTAGGTAGGCTGTGTGGACCAACTTTCCCTCATCTATAGCCTTGGTAACTGTCTCAAAGAAGTCCACCAGGTTTAGCAGGCATGATCTGCCCTTAAAGCTGAACTCGCCTCTAGCAAGTTGCTGTAGCTTTCATGTAGGGAAGTGGCTTGGTGCAGGTCCGCTTACTCTACTTTACACTTAAGTAACATGCTTTATCAGCTGCATAAAACGCCACTGCAATAACTTTAAAATAGTTTTCACGAAGCACTTTGAGCAGCACTCTTCAAAATGTCAAGCCACTCAGCTTTGCACAATCTGTTTTAGCATCCATTCCGCTCCACTGTGGTATGAAGAGCTAAGAGCCAGTTTCTTTACTGACCATCTTGTCATTTCCTTAGCCATAAACAACCCTTTGCAGTTTAGATCAAACCTTCCTGAAACTAGCCCAAAATTTGTTCAGTTGCTGAAGCAGGTTTTAATTTGACCACCACTAGGCTATTCAGAAAATGGTAAAATAATGCATCTGATCAGAAATTCTCATTAACAGCTATAAATTTTATTCATCATACAACAGTACATCATTTAATGTACTCTACATAATCCTCCCAATATATATCTCCAACTGGTATAAAATGTATTGGCAGGAAAAGGAGTGTGATGACTCAACCTAGCCGGTTCCACCCAGGGCTGACAGTTATCTCATGGTCCTACTGGCTGCTACTCTACTGATGTCGCACATCTGTGCAGCTCTGCACAGATTGTCCATGTACAGCCTGCACAGTGCTGCAGTCCCGGAAATCGAAGGAGTTTGCTACAATAAAGACTACAAAGTGTAACTCTGCCTTCTTCAAGTAGCAGCACATCACTGACAATACTTAAATTTAATGACTGCAGGATACTATTATCTGGTTCAGAACACATCAGCAAAGAAAAGGTAATGAAAAAATTAAGTTTCTGGTAACTGTAGCTATGTCTTTTTACTACATACAGTTAAGGATGCACAGTCATGGAACCCACGAGCATGACAGCACATCTTTGGCTACTCAGTGGAGGGAATATGTATAGTATTTTTTTTTTTTTACTTCTAGTAGGCAGTGCTCATATGAGACAGAGATAGACTTTCATTTTAAAACTCGCACTGTAGACAAGGATTGGATATTGCGGAGATAGCACTACAGGCTCAAAGATGGTAATGGCCAGACTGCCCTCATACAGTGACATACATGACATGACATACATGAGTGAGAAAGCAAAGTACAGTTGTGTACACTTACCATAAATGTAGGTTGCTATCCCTTCTTCCATGACGTCAGGTCATCAGGGGTATAAAACATGCAGCTGACGCCATTACATGAATTTTTCTTGCCCCAGATGTCAGGTGCCCCCCTAATGGGAAGCAATTAAATATAAAAGTACAATGATATATCTCCAACAATAAAGCAAATACACCAAAAAGCTTTTAAGCATAGTAAAGGAAAGTAGAGGTATAACCAAAAGAAGTTAGGGGGCTGGAGGGAGGGTAACCAGGACTGCAACAGTGAATACACTAGAACATCTACATTTATGGTAAGTGTACAGAACTGTACTATGTTCTTCGTGTTTCACTGTTGAAGTCATTACATTTGGGAAGATTCCCAAAGCTATGATTGGGAGGAGGAATTTAAATAGCATTTGGACCAGCTATAAGGCCCTGCAAGACTGCAGTGGCAAAGCCATCTCTGGATTTAGGGAAACTTGGCAAATGATAATGCTTGGTGAAAGTATGTACTGAACTCCAGGTACCAGCTTCTAGGATGTCCCTGGTAGGGATGCCTCTGAGAAAGGCTGTAGAGGTAGATGCAGCCCTGGTGGAGTGAGGTCTGATCCCCCGGGGGATAGGTTTTCCATGGTGCTTATAGCAGAAATGAATGCAATGGCCTATCCATTTAGAAATGGTTTGCTTTGAAATAGCATTCCCCTCTGCCCCTGCAGCAAATGCCACCAGCAGTTGTTCGGATTTCCTTTGAGGTGTAGTCCTGTCCAAGTAGAATCTAAGTTGTCTGTGCACATCTAAGGAATGCAGTATCCATTCCCCTTTGTTCTGTGGATTGGGAAAGAAGGTTGGCAAATGAATGGACTGATTAAGAGCCACACAGGATACCACCTTGGGCATGAAGAATGGATTGGTTCCGAGGGACACCCTGTCTGAATGAAAGATGATGAAAGGCTCCACTGCCATAAGGGCCTGCAATTCAGATACCCTTCTAGCTGAAGTGATTGCTAAAAGGAAAGCTGTTTTCCAAGAAAGAAATTATAAGTCCACAGTAGCATCTGGCTTGAAAGGACAGAGTGAGTTTCTACAAAATAAAGAAAAGGTCCTAGGCAGGGGTTGGAGCTCTCCTGGGTGGTCTCAAATTTTTGGCCCCTCTGAGGAACTGCTTGAGCAGTGGATGAGAGAAGAGGGGAGGGTTATGTGTTATAATGAGCTGAAATGGCTAAGACATGGATTTTAATGGAGGAAAAAAAGACAGGCCCTTGTGAAGCATCTCAGTTAAGTATTGTAAAGTCTGAGGTAAATTGGTTCCAGGCGCAGAATCTTTTCCATTTTTCAGCATAAGATTTTTTTATTACTAGGCTTCCTTGCCTCTAAAATGATATCCATCACAGGTTTACTGAGGGATGGTAAAGGAAAGATTAGGTAATTAGCCAGGCTGCAAGGTTCAGTGTTAGAAGCTGAGGGTGCAAAATCTGTTTCTCCTTCTGGGACAACAGGAAAGGAGTCTGAGACAGGTGCCATGGGGATAACCATGTCACACTGCACAGGAGGGGGTACCAATGTTGGCGTGGCCAGTCTGCAGCAATAAAAATCATCCATGGTTTGTCCTGTTTGATTTTTAGTAGTACTTTGGAGAGCAGAGGCAGAGGGGGGAAGGCATAGACTGATAGGTTTTTCCAGCTGAAGGACAGAGCATCCACTTTCTAGGCTTGTTTGTGGGGAGTCCTTGTGCAAAATTTGTCCAATTGGTAGTTCTGGGGAGAGGCAAATAGGTCTATATCTGGGCTCCCCCATTTGCTTGTCAACATGTTGAAAATCAGTTTCCACTCATGTGGGTCCATGAGGTTTCTGCTTAGTCCGTCTGCCAGTGTATTTAATTTTCCTGGCAGGAAATGAGCTTGTAGGTGCACTTGGTAGATCAAGGCTGTGTTCCAGACAATGCCATGGCTAGTCTGGTGAGGGGGTAAGAATGTGTACCCCCCTGCTTGTTTATGTACCACATAACAGTGGTGGTGTCCGTCTTTACCATTAGTTGTCCTGGAAGAATGTGGTTCTTGAAGTGTGTCAGAGCATTCTGTACAGCTAACATTTATTTTTGATTGATATGCAGGTGCATCTGACTTGGGTTCCATTTGCCCTGAATGCACTTCCCTGCCAGGTGAGCCCCCCATGCATAGTCTGATGCATCTGTTAGGGTTTAGGTGGCAGGGGGTGGTGTGAAAGGTAGTCCCTTGTTTTGGTGGCAGGCCTCTGCCCACCAAAGGAACTCTAGGCGTAGGCAAGGTATGATAGGAATCATTGCTTCTAGATCATAGGAATGTTGACACCATAGGCTTTTCAGATACCACTATAGTATCCTCATATGCAGTCTTGCATATGGAATTAGAAGAATGCAGGAGGCCATGAACCCCAAGGCTTGCAGTGTTTGTCTTGCAGATAGCAGGGTTTTTGTGGACACTTGTTTGAAGTAGGTTGTCAAATGAATTTGTTTCTTTGGCGTGAGGTAAGCCATCTGAGAAGTTGTATTCAAGCTTGCTCCCAGGAATATAATTTGTTGACAGGGTACCAGGTGAGATTTCTTTTTGTTTATGGTGTACCCCAGACAGGTTAGAACCATTTGTACAAAGGCCAGATGATTCAAAAGTATGTCCTGGTTTTCTGCCTGAATTAGACAATCATCCAGGTATTGGTATATTTGAATATTTCTTTGCCTGCAAAATGCAGTAACTGGAGCTAGGCACTTTGTGAATATCCTGGGCGCAGTAGATATGCCAAAGGGCAGTGCAGAGAACAGATAGTGTGTGTAGCCTGCTTTGAAGCGAAGATATCTTCTGCAAGATTCCCTGATTGGGATGTGCAGGTATGCTTCTTTTAAATCTAGTGTTGCCAACCAGACGTCTTTGCCTAGCATAGGAAGTAACTGGTGAAGAGTCAGCATCTTGAATTTTGGAATCTTCAAAAAGGTGTTTAGAGTAGACAGGTTCAGGATAGGACACCATGCATTGTCTTTTCTGGGTACCAGGAAAAGTCTTGTGTAGAAACCTTGTCCCTTTTCCTCTTCTGGTACCAAATGAATAGCCCCCATGCTTGAGAGAGAAAGTACTTGTTTTTGGACCTCTGCCCACTGGTTTGGGGGTAGGTCTGGCCATTCGTTTGGTGTTGGCAACGTGTGGAAGTGAAATCTGTATCCCTGGGACACTATATTTAAAACCCATTTGTCCTGGGTAATGAGCTCCCAGTTCTCTGCATGAAGAGCAATTCCCCCCCCCCCCCCACCAAAGGGGCAGTCAGTTGATAAGTGCTTGGAAATTTTAAAAGGAAGTCATTGAGACAGTTTACCATAGGGGGAGAGTCTTATTACTCCCAGATTTGGAAGTGCAGGCCACCCACTGCCTAGTGCTGTGTGCCCGCTGGGACTGAAACTTGGGGTTCCTGCTGTGTTTGGGTTTGGCTTGAGAAGACCTGGAAGGAGCTGGAAAGGACCAATTTTTAGAGGGCCAGTGCCTACTAAATCTAGGAGGCTCAACTTGTAAGAAATCTTTAACAGTTTGCATAGATCTAGCTTTATCTTCCATCTTTTTAAGAACTTCCTCAGCCTTGTTGCCAAACAGGCGGTCCTGATGTAAGGGAGCATCCAACAATTTAGCTTTAACATGATCAGGTAAAGATTGCTCCTTAAGCCAAGCATGCTATCTGAGCACAGACCCAGTAACAGCAGCCCTGCAAGAGGCCTCTAAATGAATCAAAACCACATTGCAAAGTAAGTTTTCCAACCTGTTCAGCAGAATGCATTAAATCCTGTAATTCTTTATTTTCCACAGAATCAGGAATCAACATCATTTTCTGTTTAAGCAATCCAATAACATGTTGCTGATACTTTAACATACGAAACTGGCAGTTTAAAGCCTAATGGCCAAGGTTGCAGAAGTGTAAACCTTCTTACCCCATCTATCCAGCACCCTGCAGTCTCTATCAGAAGGGGCAGGATTTTTAGCAGTAGAAGCCTTAATGCCCTTGGGCCCCTGAGAAATAGTCTCTGGATCCGCAATAGGATTTTTAAAAAGGAACTTGTGTGACTCCGGGACCCTGTAGTATCTGTCAGGTTTCCTGAGAGCAGGAGGCAAGGAATCAGGGGCCAAACTAGATTCCGAAAAAGTATCATCAACAATGTCTAGTACAGGAGGGATAGCTAAAGGCCTATGCTGAGGCAAGAGTAAGAAATCCCTGAGCCTCTTTTTTGAATCCGAAAAATCCTGGCTTTCCCAGTGGAAATGCTCCCTTACAGTATGAAAGGTTTCACCAAAAGAAAAATCCTCTGGAGGGGAAGCAGAGGGGATAGAGTCCTCTGCATCAGAATCTTCATTAGTTGATAAGGGCAAATCCAGATCATCAGAAGAATCAGAAAAAACAGAATCCTGGTCTGAAGATTCATAAACAACTTCAGTCCTAGGCCTCTTAGAAGGGGGCGGGGGGAGAAAGGGGGGGGGGTGGCTACCCCTGCTTAGAGTTATTAGATCTTCAGACATTCTTATTTGTGAGGCCTGAGCATGTGACCTGGGTGTCGTTTTTTTAGGCATGGTTCGAGATGTAGGCCTAAGTGAAGAAGGAGGTGTCAGTTTAATATGCAAGTCTGTAGGCCTGAATACACTCTCAGAAGCCGATGCCTGCACAGTGGCTCCGGACCCATCCAAGGTAGAGACATCCGCGGATTCCATAGTTGAAGCATCTCGCGGCATACCAGACACCGAATGTGTCTCAGTAGAGGCCTGCGAATCATAAGTAGTGGGTATCAGGGACTGCGAAAGCGCCTCACTGAGTACCGGCAAACTGGCGACTGGCTTAAGAGAAGCATTGGCGGCAGTTTTGGACCTCGGCGGCCTGTCTCTGTCTTTATCTTTGCATTTTTTTCGGAATCCTGGTAGTCAGATGGCTAACAGACGACATCTCTGGATAATTAAACCAAGAACCAAAATATTTAAAGGTGAAAATATACCAATGAAGGATAATGCGCTAATTAAATAAAGCACAAAACCGACAGCAAGGTACGTCATGGTCAGGGCCTAGGCAAGGAATACAGAACGAATGAAAATCTTTATGAGGTATTTGCTTTCCACAAGTAATGCAATTATTAACTTTTACTGACATCGGTAAGGAGCAAGAAAATGTTTCCCCAATGGGATATTTAGCTTTAGTTGAAGACTTCAGTTCTGAAACTCGAAAATGAAAATTTCAGGAGTCGGCCGACCGGCACTTGCGAACTGCTTCTGCTTCGGGCACAGCACGGCAAGAAAGACTGATGTAATGGCGTCGGCTGCATGTTTTATACCCCTGATGACCTGACGTCATGGAAGAAGGGACAGCAACCGACGCAGGCTGCCTGCAAGCAGATAACCCAAATGTAATGACTGCAACAGTGAAACACGAAGAACATTCACAAATCTACAGTGACGTCTGAATGCTGAAAACATATGATTAAAAGGATTACATCTATCTGTGGCTTTATCCAAAATTATGTATGTATACGATTAAAAAGATGACGTCTATCTGTGGCTTTATCCAACATAATGGATGCATATGCAGATATTATATATATCTACGATATATATATATATATATATATATATCTCACACACACACATTTTTTTTTCTCTGTAGTAACTATCCTTATGATGTACATGTACTAATACACTGGCATGATTTTTTTGTTAACCCCATCATTCAATATAATGGATGTTGTAATTATTTCACTAATCAGCTTATAAAACTTGACATAACATACTACAGAAGAGCGACAGAATTAATGGGCTACCTTTTGAAACTAGCCTAAGGAATTTCTCTCCATTCTCTTTAGTATAAACTACTGAGGGATGACCTATACCTCTTGTTTATTACAGCCACTGCAGACTGTCATTGTGTCTAACATTATATGACCCACAAAGGAATATCAGACAAAGATTTACTAGGTATTTTTATGAACGGTTTGCATCAAAATACTTCCCAGATTATGGAACAGTTCTTCCACTTCTGTGTTTAAACATGATGAATACGCTTCCAGTTCCATGTGACAAAGTATATCTCTCTTTCTCAGGCACTTAAATACCTTAAAGACCATGCATCATGCAAGAACTTGCGCATGGATCACAGTATTTTTCCTGCATACCAGAGAAAAAGTATTTAGTCTGTTTATCTGACAGTGAAGTTACCAGCGTTGGTGACACTACATAATGCACAGGAACACAGTTCCTCTATGTTTCTTCCCAATGTGAGCTAATTTCCTGAGTTATCCACCATTAGTAGAGGTGACACTTAAGTATTAACTACATAACATTTTCTTTGAGGAGTATTACACAAGCTTCATCATCAGTACATCAAAAGCTAGGACTTGTACAGTTCACTAAATGAAACATGCTTCAGTGGTGGCAGCTCTCATTTTCTCAAGGTTTAATGACCTTAGAGCTGACTATAAGCACTGACATATTGGGGGCACCTCTCTGGATTTTGGAGGGTGTCTTTCCCCCTAAACATATCTTTCAGCATTAATTCAAATGTCATTTCATTCAATTTGCTTTGATTCCAAAAAAATCCTTACCAAGATCTGTTTCTGGGCCCACATTCCTAAATGACTCTTCCCCTCCCACTATATGCTTTTTTTTTTTTAATTACAGATGTTGAAGTATTCAATCACCATTCAGAGAACAGTGCTTCATATGCTTTTCTGAACTTCTCATTATATGGTCATCTTTTACTTACCTAATATGCTCATAGCTCTCAACATCTAAGCACCAGAATTAGGGAGAAAGGCCCCAAATCAGGGACACTTTTTAAATATCCGTTCCAATATAGAAAGTTGACACAGTACATAAATTAACATACATTTCTTTAAGTAATAAGAGTTTGTCACTGTAATGCAAGTCATTTGTTGATTATAATTTAAAATCTTTTCTCAAAGATTCACTGAATTTAGGTCAGATTAAAATTAGCTCGTACTAGTGAAAGTTGAAAGCAATATATGTGTATTTTTCAAAAAAAATGATTCTAGATGACTAGAGAATAGGCTATTAGTATCCAAAGTCAGAAGTAAATGCAAACTGATAAATTCACTTCAGCTCAACTAGTAGTCTGAAAGCAGTGCTACTTCGGTTACCTTTTCGTCCAACTCCATTTACAACCCAGTCATTACTGTTCAGATGAGCTGGTTTGGCAGTCCGCACCACCAAGTGTTGCATATCTCTCCAAGTAAGATTCTTGCTACAAAACAAAAAAAAATATATAGTTTATAGTCTACAAAGCTGATTGCTTAAGATGAATGCCACTATTTTCAGTAGTCTGAACTTCCATGCAAATACTAATGAAAGTACTGCCTTTACTCACTGCTGAAACATACTGCAAATTGTACACAGCAGCTGGCATTCGTGAGCTGTCAAGGAGTCAGTAGAAGCAGTTCTAATGTCACATACTTTGGGCTTTAGATCAAAAACTCAGCTACTTAATACATATTAATCAGACTGTTGAAAACAGACAAAAAGGCTTCTGCATACATTCTCAAGGCACAATGTACCCAAAGTCAAGCTGTAAACTTGCTCATGAAGCATTCCTTTTGACCCTCTTCTGTGCAGTGTCCTGACTTCCTGTCTTCTAACAAGCTTTAAAGACTGAAGACTACCAGTGAATTGAGAGACTTGTATCTGGACTCCAAGGTGTGACTCAGCAAAGCTCTGTTACAATATGTACCAGCAGTGTCTTAAATCAAAACTCATGCAGGGACCTGCAAATGTTAGGTCATACACTTCTGCCAACCTTGGAAAGAAGTCTGTAGTTTGCTAGCAGTCTCAGCAGTACAGCAAAAACTGAAAACATAGCCTTTAGTACTACTGTCCCATTTATTTAAAACTGCTTACCAGATGGCATGTAGAAACATCAAAATCTTCAGTCTTTTATATCTAAGATGAAGAACCCACCAACTAGGAATGCAATCCTGCTGTTGTTCAGAACTTGTCACCTTAATGTTCCACATCCTATTCTTAGTAGATATTTCTCTCACTAGTGTCCTCCCTTAAACTTCATGGTTTCTTATGCCAGACAATGTTAGGCCCATTAACTGGTATTGTACAGCTGTGTCAGGCATCATGACAGTGCCTTATTAAAACGCACACACGCCTGCAACTGTTACAGTCCCATAGCACCACAATCACAGCAGTCTACTCTTGCTTCAAATCATTCTAATACCAAGACTTCTTACATATGAAGCTCATTAGGCCTCAGTTCAGTTCTTACAGCAAAGAATGCATGTGCTTGACATATGATGCACACACGCAAACGTATATAGGCCTGTGTGTCTATACACACAACACATTTTCTAACAATACAGTCTAATAAAGCTATATGACAAATATGTTTCAGATGCAGTTTTCTTTAAATTTATTTATACTAAAGGTAGGCTGTGAAAAAAAATATGTCTAGATACACTTTGCAGACATTTTTTGTCTAGACATTTGCCACATCGTCAAAGCTATCACTCTCCTGAACTCACCAAATTTATGTTACTATTTTGAAATACTAGGGGCTTTGTATTAGTGTAGTACCTCACAAGATGCGCAGTAGCAACCCTCGCCTAAACTCCACCCACCATCTAACAATGGTGATGTCTTAGAAAAATAAAGCAATATTCGTACCGATGGTGGTATGAATATTCATTGTCAATTCCTGGTTTACCCTTTTCCTGAACGTAGTGTGAACTCTGAAGTGGTATCTTTAATTTGGGGGGGGGGGGGCAGCCCTCCACATGGGCTTGCCCCCCTGCAAAAACGAAGGAAAAAAAATACCTGCAGTTATTCCACAATCAGCAAAGAATGTATTCATGATCAACAGTCAATGTATGCATGATGTCACACTGAAATCTGCATGGCTGTCAGTCATGCATCTTTTCCATACCACTACATGCCAGTTTCATCATTCAGTCACTGAGGCCATGCCCATTTCTGCAGAGACCAGCCTGTGAGGCACTACACTAACACAAAACCATACTAAGCATGTCAAAAATTGTGTGTGACCTACCTTGCGCCTGTTCCCCTCTGTATTTAGTAGGTAGGGTATTCTTAAAACCCTTTATGGGACCCTCTTTAAGACCTTATTCAAGACATCTGGTATTTAAAGGACCACTATGGGCAAATGATGAAGAAAACGTATATATTTTTATCTTGCCATGATTTACTACACTTCCCAAAGCTGCCTTCAGCAAATAAGTACTCATTCCTAATTTTATTTTGTTTTTACTCTTGTCTGCCCTCATGGGGGCAGACATGGTGATTCCTTTGAAAAACTAAAATCTGTCCTATAATGCAGACTGTGAGGACAAATAGCCCTACCATTTGTTGTCAGACTAGACTTCCATTCACTTGCAATGGAACTCCTGAAAAAAAACTGCCAAGTCTGAGAGTCTGCAGCTCATGTGTCATTGACTGGTATGCGCCGAGTTGTACAAATGTTGTTCCTACTGATGTACTACACATTCACTGAAAGAAACTTGCAAAAGTGTCAACAAATTACTGAGATAAAAAAGACTTTTCATAAGGAACAGATGTCCTTCAAGGATGCATCTGCAGTCCTTACAAATGGGTTGTCCTGTCGTCAGGCAGCCCTTCGGTCGGCCGGATTCCAAAGTCTGGGTCTGGCTTCGGCTGGTGTCGCTCTTCACCCGACGTCATAGCTGCAGTTCTTCGGGTATAAAGGCATCAGCCGACGCCATTTTCTTCCGTCTTTCTTGCCGCGTGGCGCCCGAAGCAGAAGCTGTTCTCAAGTGCCGGTCGGTCAGATCCAGAGATTACTACTACCGAATACTACTTCGAAGACTTCTAAAAAGCTAAGTACCCCATTGGGGACACTTTCTTGCCTCAGCCGATGTCAGAAAAAGTGAATAACTGTTTAACTTGTGGGAAACAAATACCTCATAAAGATTTCCACTCTTACTGCTTACCTTGTTTAGGCCCAGACCACGACGTAGCAGCTTGTCTAGCCTGTGCTTCTTTTAACCGACGGACGCTTAGACGCCGGTCGGAGTTTGCTGAACAGTTTTTCGGCTCTGATTTTGCTTATATTATGCCGTCGGATCCTCCGACATCACAAATTTCCAAAAAACGCAAAGAAAAGGACCGACACTCGCGGTCCGCGGTTTCGGCCGAAACCGCGGTTAAGCAAACCGCGAGTGTCTCGGTTTCGGCCGAAACCGAGCAAGCGGTCCTTTCTTCAGCCGAAACCATGCCTTCTACCGAGGCCTCTTCTAACCTGGCAGAATCGGCTTCTGAAACCCAACCTGCTGTTGTGGTTTCTCAGGAATTATCGGACACTATTCCCTTGGATGCATCTACCCCTGCACGTGGAGCTGCTAGGCCTCCTGCAGCCATGTCCATTAAGGCTTTTGCCAGGGCTAAAGCAGCTAAAGCTACTAAGACTGTGCCTGTTAAGCCCCCCTCTCACAGGCCCAGCTCCAGTTCCCAAATGCTTTCTCTTGCAGAGGATCTCATTTCTTTAATTAGGGGATCCCAACCTCATCCAGACAGGGCCTCTCATCCACCTCCAGAGAAGAGACCTAGAGCAGAGCCCCCTGAGCCAGTGTCCACGGATGATTCCTCTGATGATTCAGACAATACAGACCCTCCAGAGGCTCCATATTCTCCTTACGAAGACTCTGATGCTGAAGAGTCTATTCTCCTTCTGCCTCTCCACCTGAGGAATTTTCCTTTGGGGAAACCTTACATGCCATGAGGGAACAATTTCAGAGGCAGGGCCAAGATTTCTCAGACTCCAGGAAAAGGCTTAGAACCTTTTTATTTACCGCAACATAGGCCTTTAGCTATACCTCCAGTTCTTTCTGTTGTAGATGATGCATTTAATGATGCTTGTACTGCTCCTGATTCATTATCTCCAGCCCCTGCTAAGCCCGACAGGTTCTACAGGGTCCCGGACACACATCACCATTTATACAAGGCTCCTTTTGCAGATCCCGAGACTATCTCCCAGGGGCCTAAGGCAGTAGCATCTACCTCTGCTAAAAATCCCCTCCCCTCTGAAAGGGAATCCAGGTCCTTAGAGAGATGGGGTAAAAAAGTATACACCTCTGCTACTCTGTCAGCTAGGGCCTTGAACTGTCAATTTCATATGATCCAATATCAGGAGTTTATGCTTGATCAGGTAACTAAAAAACTGTCCTCTGATGAATGAACCTTTAGATAAGAAATATGTTCAGGAAATGGTACATAACATTCAGCAAGTTAGTAACCATTCTTTAAAATGCGGCTATGATGCACTGGAGGCTTCCTTTAGATCAGCCATGACTGGCACAGTTATCAGAAGGCATGCATGGTTGAAAGAACAGGCCTTACCGGACCATGTCAAGTCAAAACTATTAGATGCTCCCATGGACAAGGTCAACTTATTTGGTTCTCCTGCACAGCAGGTACTGAAGAAAATGGAAGAGAAGGCAAAATCTGTACAAACCGTGAAAGACTTCTTACAGGTCCAACCTCCAAGGTTTAGCAGGAACTGGCCCTCCAAAAATTGGTCCTTTCCAGACTCCTCTAAAGCACAGAGAGGCAGGAATAGGCGTGCAAGAGGCAGAAATCAATCCAGGGGTGCCTACAGGGGACGCCAGTGGCAGGGCAACAACCAGCGAGGCACAGACACAGCCACCACCACTGCAACAGGACAATCACAGTGACTTGGCTCTGGCACTGCCTAGCAGGGAACAACTAGCAGCACCCTTAGGCAGAAAGCTAGCCTTATTTTCAAGGAACTGGCATTACATCACAAGGGACAAGTAGATTTTGCAAACTATAGACCAAGGTTACAGGTTTCATTTCCATACTCTACCAGGAAAAAGAGGAATGCCAAACCTACCACCAAATCAAAAGGCAGAAGCTCTAAAACAAATAGCTCAATTAGTAAGAATGAGAGCTGTGGAAAAGGTACCATCTATGGAACAAGGAAAGGGATTTTACTCCAGACTCTTCCTGGTACCAAGAAAAGAGAAAAAATGGAGGCCTATTCTCGACCAGTCCGCTTTAAACACATTCCTCATTGTTCCAAAATTCAAAATGCTGACCCTACAGCAGCTTCTTCCCATGCTGGGCAAGGAGTCTTGGCTGGTAACTCTAGATCTCAAGGAGGCATACCTGCACATCCCCATACGACCAAATTGCAGAAGATACCTCAGATTTCTTGCAGGATCAGAGCATTATCAATTCTCAGCATTGCCCTTTGGCTTATCTACTGCGCCCAGAGTGTTCACGAAATGCCTGGCATCAGTAATCGCTCATTGCAGACTTCAGGCAATCCAAATTTATCCCTACCTGGACGACTGCCTGATACAAGCGGACAACAAAAACAAGCTAACAGAAGACTTACAAAGAGTCATTTACTTGCTACAAGCCCTGGGATATACAGTCAATATAAAAAAGTCAAGGCTGATACCATCCCAAAGAATAACCTTTTTGGGTGCAGAGCTGGACACATCAAAGCAGATGGCATTCCTAACTGTGGAAAAGCAAGAACAACTTCCTCTCTACTTCTTGGCATTAACAAAACAGAACCATCTAACAGCAAGAAAAGTGCTGCAAGCCTTGGGCTTCATGGCATCCTGAATAATTCTGGTCCCTCATGCCAGACTGCATATGAGAAAGCTACAGTGGTATCTGAAGAATTTATGGTCTCAACACAAACACAGCCTAGAAACCAAAATTCCACTAATACCATGCCTGAAGCAAGAGTTCCTATGGTGGGCTCAGGCCTGTCAAACAAACACAGGACTGCCCTTCTACAGCATTCAACCAAGCCAAACCATCACAACGGACGCCTCAGACCTCGGTTGGGGGGCTCACATGCTGGACAAGTGCATACAAGGCTTATGGACTCAAGACCAGCTGCACCTGCACATAAATCTAAAGGAAATGCTGGCAGTAAAATTGGCAATCCAGACATTCAGACCATTTCTCCAAGAAGGACACTTGATGATAAGGACAGACAACACCACAGTTATGTGGTACATCAACAAACAGGGAGGCACACATTCATACCCTCTATGCCGGATGGCACTGGACCTATGGAATGTGGCTCTCAGCTATAACATTCAGTTACAAGCAATTTTTGTACCGGGAAAAGAAAACATTCTAGCAGACATATTAAGCAGAACTACAACGGATGCCCACGAATGGATGCTGCACCCGGACATCTTCAAAGCCATCACAAGAAAATGGGGACTACCACAAATGGACTTATTTGCATCACCACTCAATCACCAGCTAAAGAAATTCTGCACAAGGACGTACCACCCATTTGCTTGGAAGGTGGACTCCCTATCTTTCAGTTGGAAAAACCTGACAGCATATGCATTCCCTCCACTTCCTTTGATGCACAAGGTGCTATTGAAGATCAAAGAGTAACGTCCAAGGATCATTCTGATAGCTCCAGACTGGCCAAGACAACATTGGTACCCATTACTGAGGAGCATGTCTCGGGAACAAATGTGGACACTACCCCTGATACCATTGCTGTTAACACAGAACAACTACAACATCCTGCATCCAAACCTGAAAACTCTGCAGCTGACTGCCTGGAACATTACATAAGAGCAATTAACCCAAATTTATCCCAAAGGGTTAAAGACATTATCCTTGAGGCTCGCAGATCTTCAACAAGAAAGAATTATGCAGCAAAATGGAAAAGATATCTCATTTGGAGTACTGCAAAGGGAAAAGATGCGTCACTGGTAAACATAGCCAACATCCTGGAGTACTTGGCAGAGCTCTTCCATACAGGCCTGTCCTATTCTTCCATCAAGATACATGCATCAGCTATTTCGGCAAAATACAGCTTGGATCCTCCTGTCTTTTCACATCCTCTGCTCAGGCAGTTTCTGAGAGGAATTAAAAATGTAAAACCTCCTAGGAAACCACCATTGCCAACATGGGACTTGAACTTTGTGCTAGAAAAATTGACACTTCCTCCTTTCGAACCAGCAGCAACAGCAGAATTACAATACTTATCCTGGAAGACTGCTTTCCTGCTGGCAATCACCTCAGCAAGAAGGGTTTCTGAGCTGCAGGCATTAATGGCAGTGCAACCCTTCCTGATCTTCCATCAGGATAGTGTGTCCATGAGAACAAATCCTACATTTATGCCTAAGGTGGTATCCAGAGTGTCCTTAAACCAGGCTATCCACCTACCTACATTCTTCCCAAACCCACAGAACAGAGAAGAAAGACTGTTGCATACCTTGGATGTAAATAGACAATTGCACTACTACCTGGACAGAACCAAGTGCAATAGAAAAACTGACCAGCTTCTGGTAGCATATGCAACAGGGAGGGAAGGAAAAGCAATTTCAAAGCAGACAATCTCCAAGTGGATAGGAAATTGCATTAGATTTTGTTACTCCTTCCATGGAAAGAAAACTCCACAGAACATCAGGCCTCACTCCACAAGGGCTACAGCCACTACTACAGCTTTCTTACGAGGGGTGGCTACCAAGGACATTATAGAGGCTGCTACTTGGACCTCCGTGCATACATTTGCCAAGCATTATAATTTACCTCTATACTCTAGATCCCAAGCAGGTTTTGCCACTGCTGTTTTGCAAGGGATCCTAACTACACCATAATCTCTCTTTTTTCCTCCTCCCCTAGTTGGCTATGGTATTCTACCCATTTGTAAGGACTGCAGATGCATCCTTGAAGGACATAGTACAGTTTTGTACCTACCATAAATGTAGATGTCCGATAGGAATGCATCTGCAGTCAGGATTACCCACCCGCCTTCCCCTCTGGTGTTCTCCTAGGGTATTTGCCATCTTTTAGCTAGCTTGGGGGGGATCTATTATGGTGTATTTGTTTGTATATATGTACATACATGCTTATTTTATGTGTTTGCTCTCTACTTTTTGGAAACATTGGCATTTATCCAAATTTAGCCATCCAAGAGGGCACCTGGCATCTGGGGCAAGAAACACTGAGGAAAATGGCGTCGGCTGATGCCTTTATACCCGAAGAACTGCAGCTATGACGTCGGGTGAAGAGGGACACCAGCCGAAGCCAGACCCAGACTTTGGAATCCGGCCGACCGAAGGGCTGCCTGACGACAGGACAACCCATTTGTAAGGACTGCAGATGCATTCCTATCGGACATCTACATTTATGGTAGGTACAAAACTGTACTTTTTGCAAGTTTCAGTTCCTGGCCAGGTTACTCCTCCCATCTCCCCTCCTTCAGTGGGCTACAGTCTCACATTTTCAGCTTTGCTAGATTCAACTATTTAGTCAGCTTTGCATGACAATAGAAATAAAAAATAGCCTGGTGTGCCACTAAAACTGTTCCCTTGTATGTCTCTTCACTTCTGAGTAGCAATTCCCAAGAATAAAAGCAAACATCAGTCCAGAGTTTAGGCTAGTCTATCCATTTTTTAAAATGTGCACAGTAAAATATTCAACTTGTAATGCATTTTGGCTGCTGACATGGTTATCTTTACATAGTTATTCTCTTATAATATAACCTGAACTTATGGTATTTAATGATAAATTTTACAACAATTCTCAGTTTAACAATGACCCCCCCAAGCCTCTGATGTGACCTAGTACTTTCTTACTATTGCTTTATGTAGTTTGTCTTAGTTGTATATTTTAGTGTGTTTCTCATCCTCTCAGCAACAAGACTCCTGGAGAAGCATATACTTGTATAGAAATAGAGTACCAGCAGCTGTAGCAGTGATACCACACTCCAAAACAATGCACTCAAACATAGTACTGACAAACACAAGGGAATGTATATGTCTGAATCAAGCAGTGATGAAATAGCTTGGGACTTCACTGAGCAAAATTTTACTCTTAATTTCTCCATTTCATAATGCATAACATTCGCACCACACTTACAAAGGCACATCTCCACCTTCCACAAACACAGCAACCCACACCCACACAACTGCTACGGTTTCTCCCTTCAGTTATTGCAAGCCAAGAACAACACTATTTAATAAGGATACCTACCAGACAAGTCTGCATAGTGCATCATCGCAGGTTGTGTCCCCCCCCCCCCCCCCAGCAACTGCAACATTGCCAGATAAAACCACTGCTACAGTCCGGTTTCTCCCTACAGTTATTGCAAGCCAAGAATAACACTTTTTAATAAAGATACCTACCAGACAAGTCTGCATAGCGCATCATCGCAGCTTGTGGGCGTGGCTATGTTCAGTTGAAATGTAGCACTAGTGGGGGCGGGAGGGAATAGGAAGGAGGGAGGGGAGCGGAGTGAGCCCGAGCGCAGCAGGGCTAACACTAACTCCAATTATATCAATGGGCTTACTTGCTTCTTTTCTTTGTACTTGTTCTTTGTACACCAATTGTATCATTCCACTTGTTTCTGTTTACACCAAATGTGTCTGTTAGGCTGTATTGTACTAGTTAAATTTACTTATATTGATGCAGTCACACTGAAAAAGGTCTGGGGAAGCTTCCTCACCACAAGCAGGCCAAAAGATAACTTTCAAAAGGGCGCCGCTCAAGGAGACCCACTAATATAGACTAGTTAATGTGCATGGGGGAGGAGGAAGTTAGAGGAGGGAGATACAAAATGGGGGAAGGTATAACCAGAAAAAGCCGGCAGAGATCTGGCCCACCCCCTCACAGAAAACTGCAAAGAAAAGTAATCAGCATAAGAAGTGGAAGCTTTGGAGCTGTAATGTAAGTGTAAGCAAGGAAGAGGTCGAAGCAGGAAATTAGGAGTGTAAGCAGTTAGTTGCAGAAACACTACTTTAAGGCCTTGGTGTGCAAGTAATACAAAGGAAGATAAATCTATCTGGGGACAAAATACACCAAGGAAATGGTACTTGCCTTACTACAAGTATTCAGTGTGGAGGCAGATCTATTTGGGACAAGATACAGCAAGTATATTGTTAAGTTATGCCACCCAGTGGCAATAGACAAACTATAGTTGCCTGGAGGGGGGCCTTGCAGGTGTGCATGCTGGCCAAAACAATGTTTAAAAAATAACTAGTAAAAGTAACAAATGTGCTGTAACAGGAAATGTAAATAACCAGTCAAAATGGTTAAAACATATCTGTTTAAGGACCACATCTGCTAATAACAAGAACTGTAAATATCCAGTCACTTATGCAGAATTGTCTGGTAGGTATCCTTATGAAAAAAGTGATGTTCTTCGTGGTTCACTGTTACAGTCATTACTGTAGGGTTCTTCCTGCTGGCAGCAGCCCTAGATCGGCCAGAGTCACAAAGTCGGGACCGACGTCGGCTGAAGTCTCTCCTGCCCTGATGTCAGTGCGCCAGGGGTATAAAGACCTCAGCCGATGCCATTTTCCATAGTCTTTCTTGCCGTGCGGTGCCCGTTGCAAAGCAGTTTGCAAGTGCAGGTCGGCCGACTTGTTTTTGGTGGCTTTTGAATTGAAGACTTCTTCTTTTGAGCTAAGTACCCCGTTGGGGAAACCTTTTTCTTGCTCCAGTCCGATGTCAGAAAGTTAATAAATGTATTTCTTCTGGGAATCAAATACCTCATAAGGATTTTCACTCTTACTGTACACCTTGCTTAGCTCCTGACCACGAGGTAGCTAATTGTAGGTTTTGTGCTAAGTTTAACCAACCCACTATTAGGCGTAGGTACGATTTTGCCTTCCATTATTTTGGAAAAAGATTTAATTACAATATGTCGTCGGATTCTTATCCGGTTACTGCAGTGTATAAGAGGCTCAAGGATAAAGACAGGCCTCCGAGGTCCAAAGTGGATGACTTTATTCAACCAGAGCCAGTTGCCGGTTCGGCTGTCGTCAGTGAGGCGCTTTCGCAGCCCCTGTCGTCCGCCACTTTTGAACCGGTTGCCTGTACCGACTCCCGTGAGGAGCCGATGGGACCTTCAGACTTTTCAGGGATTGGACCTCCGGATATTGCTCCCTCAGATGGGTCTGGAGCCACTGTGCAGGCACCGGCTTCTGAGGGAGTTGTTAGGCCTACACAGCTTCATGTACAGATGACTACAGTTTTGCAGTCAAGGACTAAGGCTCCGGCAAAGGCAAAGCAGCATGCACAGGCACCTTCTGTTCAGGGCCCTAGACCTCAAAGACAGATGCTTAGAATGGCTGAAGACCTGTTAACTATGATCAGGGGTTCTCATCCCCCTCCTGACAAGAGACCTAGGCTAGAGCCAGATTATGATTCTTCATATCAAGTTTCGATTTCTTCTGCTTCTTCTTCTGAGCAGGATTATTCCTTCCCTACTTATGAGGATTCTGATGCTGAAGAATCCCTTCCTTCGGCCTCTCCAACTGAGGATTATTCATTTGGGGAAACCTTGCATGACATGAGAGCATTTTCACTGGGAAGGGCAGGAATACTCTGAATCTAAGAAAAGGCTTAGGGATTTTCTTCTGCTTCCACAGCATAGACCCCTGGCTATTCCCCCTGTATTGGAAATTGTGGATGATGTTTTTACAGAGGCATCTCTCTCTCCTGATTCTTTTCCTCCTGCTCCTGTCAAACCGGATAGGTATTATAGGGTTCCAGATTCCCACAAATATCTATTTAAGAATCCTTCAGCTGATCCAGAAACTATTTCTCAGGGCCCTAAGGATGTTAAAGCGGCCTCTGCTAAGAATCCTATTCCCTCTGACCGAGAGTCCAGAGCCTTGGAAAGATGGGGCAAAAAAGTTTATACTTCTGCTACATTGTCTATTAGAGCTTTGAATTGTCAATTTCATATGTTAAAATATCAGCAATACCTTTTGTCTGTGTTAAAGCAAAATATGTCTGCTGTTTCTGGTGGTGCAGACAATAAGGAATTACAGGATTTATTGCATGCTACTGAGCAGGTGGGTAAACATACCCGGCACTGTGGTTTTGATTCTTTGGAGGCTTCTTGCGGGGCTGCAGCAACTGGCGCAGTTATTAGAAGGCACGCCTGGTTAAAGGAACAAAGTTTGCCTGAGCAGGTTAAAGCAAAGCTTTTAGATGCCGCTTTGCAACACAATGTTTTGTTTGGGGCCAAAGCTGAGGAAGTACTGAAGAAAATGGAAGACAAAGCCAAATCTATGCAGACGGTTAAAGATTTTCTACAGGTACAACCCCCTAGATTTAGCAGGAATTGACCAGCTAAACCTTGGTTCTTTCCGAGCTCGGACAGACCTCAGAGGGGCAGATACAGGCGTTCCAGAGGTAGGGGTCAGGCACAGCCCCCTTACAGAAATAAGCAGTGGAGTGCCCCCTCTCCCAACGGAGGGGAAGATAGGTCACAACCTTACAGGAAACCGTCATTATGACTCTCCCTTACTAGCTCCAGGGGCCTTTGGGAGGAAAAAAATCTCTCTTTTATCACAACTGGAGCCGCATAACCCAAGACAAATGGGTTCTGGACATAGTTTCAAGGGGTTACAGGTTTCATTTCCATACCTTGCCAAGATCAAACAGATGGCCAGATCTGCCAAAGCATCAATGGGCAGAGGCACAACGGCAAGTTCAGTCCCTCATGGATATGAGGGCCATAGGTTTGGTACCAGATTCAGAAATGGGGCAAGGGTTTTATTCAAGACTTTTCCTGGTTCCCAGGAAGGAAATCGCATGGAGACCAATCCTGGACCTTTCCGTATTGAACGCCTTCCTAGAAATTCCAAAATTCAAGATGCTCACTCTGCAGCAGCTGCTGTCTATGCTGAGCAAGAATGCTTGGATGGTGACTTTGGACTTGAAGGAGGCTTACCTGCAAATTCCCATACGACAAGAGTGCAGAAGGTACCTGAGATTCAAAGCGGGCTCGAGGCATTACCAGTTCTCTGTGCTGCCCTTTGGCTTATCTACTGCGCCCAGGGTCTTTACAAAGTGCCTGGCACCAGTAATGGTGTTTTGCAGACAGAAGGGAATTCAAATATACCCTTATCTGGACGATTGTCTCATTCAAGCGGACGACAAGGAGACTTTACTTCAGCATCTAACATTTGTGCAGCATCTTTCTCTTGTGCCTAGGGTTCACAGTGAACCTAAAGAAATCAAACCTGGTGCCTACGCAGCAAATTACTTTCCTGGGTGCACTTCTGAGCACAACCCAGGTGGCTTACTTGACACCAGACAAGAAAGTGCAACTGGCTTCTTATTTCAAAAATCTGGCTTTAATGAGTCAGCTGTCTGGAAGAATAGTTCTGCAGGCTCTGGGTTACATGGCGTCCTGCATTCTGTTAATACCATATGCAAGGCTACATATGTGGAAGATACAGTGGTACCTCAAGAGTGTATGGTCTCAGCATTGCCACAGTCTGGAAAGAGTGATAGCAATTTTGCCTTGTCTCCGGCAGGAGTTTCTTTGGTGGGCCGAGGCCTGTCTCCAAAACAAGAGGAGGCCTTTCTGTCCCATTCCAGCCAATCAAGTCATAACAACTGATGCTTCGGATCATGCATGGGGAGCACACATGCAAGGGAAATGTCTTCAGGGTGCCTGGACGGAGGACCAAATGCATCTGCACATAAATTTGAAGGAGATGCTAGCTGTACAGAATGCCCTGACAGCCTTCAAAGATCTTATTCTACCGGGGCAATTACTGATAAAGACTGACAGCACCATGGTGATGTGGTACATAAACAATCAGGGAGGCTCTCATTCTTACCCCCTGTGCAGTTTGGTCATGGCTCTGTGGAACACAGCACTAGCCAACAAGGTGGACTTACTAGCTCAATTCCTGCCAGGAAAGGACAACACTCTGGCGGACAGTCTTAAGCAGAACTCTTTTGGATTCACATGAATGGATGTTGGATGTTCGGATATTCAGGAGGATAATGGAGGCGTGGGGGTGCCCGGACATAGATCTTTTTGCATCTCCCCAAAACCATCAACTTCAAACGTTCTGCACGAGGACCTACCACAAGCTAGCATGGAAAGTGGATGCTCTTTCATTCAGTTGGAAGCACCTCTCAGTTTATGCTTTTCCCTCCTTTGCCTCTTCTTCCACGGGTACTTCTGAAAATCAAACAGGACAGACCGCGAATGATTTTACTGGCTCCCAACTGGCCTCGGCAATTCTGGTATTCCTCCCTGATGAACCTGGCTCAGGGTCCACCCTGGATTTTGTCACAACTTCCACTACTGTCTCAACAAGACGGCCAGATCCTGCACAGCCATGTCAAAACTCTGAATCTAGCAGCCTGGTGGATCCAGGGTCTTTAAACAGTTCTACCCTTACCAAACAGGTACTGGACGTAATTCTTGAAGCTAGACGGCCCAGCACCAGGAAATCTTATGCAGGTAAATGGAAACAATTTTGCTCCTGGACTCAGGCCCAGGGTTTTGATTCTGCAGTTCCAAACATTCCTCTGGTTTTACAATATCTAACAGAGATATTACATAAGGGCCTATCTTTTTCATCTATCAAAATTCATGCTTCAGCTATTTCTGCACATTACAATATGGATCCCCCAATCTTTTCTCATCTGTTACTCAAGCAATATATGAGAGGGGCAAAGAATATAAGGCCCCCATTAAAAGCACCAGTTCCCACTTGGGATCTCAACTTTGTTTTGGAAAAGTTAACTTTATCTCCTTTTGAACCTGCAGGTTCCACAGATTTAAAGTTTTTATTATGAAAAACTGCTTTTCTTTTAGCCATTACCTCTGCCAGAAGAGTTTCGGAATTGCAAGCTCTCATGGCTGTAGAACCCTTTATTATTTTTCATCAGGACAGGGTGTCCCTGAGGACTAATCCCACCTTTATGCCTAAGGTGGTTTCGAAAGTAGCCTTGAATCAGACTATTCATTTGCCTACCTTTTATCCTAATCCTCAAAGCGAAGAGGAAAGTATTTTGCATTCTTTAGATATACAGAGGCAGCTTCGTTTTTACCCGGACAGGACCAAGATTTTCAGGAAATTGGACCAATTGTTTGTGGCTTATGCTTCTACCTCACAGGAGAGAGCAATCACTAAGCAGACTATTTCTAAGTGGATTGCCCACTGCATCAAGTTCTGTTACTCTTATCATGGTAAGGTTCATAGGTTGGTACTAGGCTATCAGCACTAGGGCCTATACAAGCCTAACCATAAGAATTCCCTGGCTATTTCTTCCCACATTATTTACTTTCCTGGACCCCTGTCTAGCAGGGCGACTGACGTGATCCCTGGGGTGAATTTCCTTTCTCCCATCCAATGAACCTATGAACAAATGATTGGGGGATCCATATTGTAAGCCTGTTCCTGTTAATGTCAGAACACATTCTACCAGAGCTACTGCCACTTCGGCAGCTTTTCTCAGTGGAGTTCCTATCAAGGAGATCTTAGAAGCTGCAATTTGGAGTTCTGTGCATACTTTTTCTAAGCACTACAATCTCCCTCTCTATTCTAAATCTAGGGCAGGTTTTGCCTCTGCAGTCTTGCAGGGTTTTGTGGCTGCCCCTTCTGTTCCTTCTCCATCCACCCTTTCTTAGCTTTGGGATTTAACCCTACAGTAATGACTGTAGCAGTGAACCACGAAGAACATAGTACAGTTGTGCATTCTTACCATAAATGTAGATGTTCGAGTATGTTCACTGTTACAGTCTGGGTTACCTTCCCCTCCTGTCCCCTATTTTGTTGTTCTTTGAGTGCGGTCTGTGTCTCCTTGACATTTCTTTTTTTCTCCGAGGTATTTTTGCTGGTGATATTTGGGAATGTTCTGGTTTATGTTTGCTTATTCTTCTTGATTAAGCTTTTAGGTTCATAGGTTAGTACTAGGCTAACTGTCCTTGCAAGCCATTTTAAGCCTAGCCAATTATCCCTTGTAAGACTCAAACCCTGTACCTTGTGTGTAAGGCAAACACCTTAACCATTAGGCCACCCTCCCAACCGGTCTTTATTTTTGGGCACCTGACATCTGGGGCACGAAAAACTGGGGAAAATGGCGTCAGCTGAGGTCTTTATACCCCTGGCACACTGACGTCAGGGCAGGAGCGACTTCAGCCGACGTCGGACCAGACTTTGGGACTCTGGCCGATCTAGGGCTGCTGCCAGCAGGAAGAACCCTACAGTAATGACTGTAACAGTGAACATACTCGAACATCTACATTTATGGTAAGAGTACACAACTGTACTTTATTCTTGGCTTGCAATAACTGTAGGGAGAAACCGGACCGTAGCAGTGGTTTTATCTGGCAATGTTGCAGTTGCTGGGGGGGGGGCCCGAGCTGCGATGATGCAGGTAGACCAAGTGTGCTATGCAGACTTGTCTGGTAGGTATCCTTATTAAAAAGTGTTACTCTTGGCTTGCAATAACGGTAGGGAGAAACCGGACCGTAGCAGTGGCTTTATATGGCAATGTTGCAGTTGCTGGGGTGGGGGGGGGGGTGAACCCAAGCTGCGATGATGCAGGTAGACCAAGTGCACTATGCAGACTTGTCTGGTAGGTATCCTTATTAAAAAGTGTTATTCTTGACTTGCAATAACTGAAGGGAGAAACTGTAGCAGTTGTGTGGGTTGCTGTTTGTGAAAGGTGGGGGTGTGCCTTTGTAAGTGTGGTGCGAATGTTATGCATTATGAAATGGAGAAATTAAGAGTAAAATTTTTCTCAGTGAAATCCCTAGCAATTTCATCACTGCATGATTGAGACATATACATTCCTTTGTGTTTGTCAGTACGATGAGTGCATTGTTTTGGAGTGTGGTATCACTGCTACAGCTGCTGGTACTCTTTCAATAAAAGTATACGCTTCTCCAGGAGTCTGTTGCTGAGAGGATGAGAAACACACTACAACTATACAACTAAGAAAAAAAACTACATAAAGCAATAGTAAGAAAGTACTAGGTCACATCAGAGGCTTGGGAGGTCATTGTTAAGAAACTGAGAAATGTTGTAAAATTTATCATTAAATACCATAAGTTCAGGTTATACTATAAGAGAATAACTATGTAAAGATAACCATGTCAACAGCCAAAATGCATTACAAGTTGAATATTTTACTGTGCACATTTTAAAAAATGGATAGACTAGCCTAAACTCTGGACTGATGAGTTTGCTTTTTTTTTTATTCTTGGGAATTGCTATTCAGAAGTGAAGAGACATACAAGGGAACAGCTTTAGTGGCACATCAGGCTATTTTTTTATTTCTATTGTCATGCAAAGCTGACAAAATAGCTGAATCTAGCAAAGCTGGAAATGTGAGACTGTAGCCCACTGAAGGAGGGGAGATGGGAGGAGTAACCTGGCCAGGAACTGAAACTTGCAAAACTGCTCCTTGTGAAAAGCCTTTTTTATCTCAGTAATTTGTTGACACTTTTGCAAGTTTCTTTCAGTGAATGTGTAGTACATCAGTAGGAACAACATTTGTAAAACTCAGCGCATATCAGTCAATGACACATGAGCTGCAGACTCTCAAACTTGGCAGTTTTTTTCAGGAGTTCCATTGTAAGTGAATGGAAGTCTAGTCTGAGAACAAATGGTAGTGCGATTTGTCCTCACAGTCTGCATTATAGGACAGATTTAGCTTTTCAAAGGAATCACCATGTCTGCCCCCATGAGGGCAGACAAGAGTAAAAACAAAATAAAATTAGGAATGAGTACTTATTTTGCTGAAGGCAGCTTTGGGAGGTGTAGCAAATCATGGCAAGATAAAAAATATGTTTTCTTCATCATTTGCCCGTAGTGGTCCTTTAAATCTGTAGCAAAAAATTTACTGTTTTGGTTCAGACAAAGAAGGAAGACCAGGAATCCATCATGGATAAAATTCTTTATTTGTAAAGTGAAATTTAAAAATAATTTCAGGCGGATGAGTGTAGCTCAGTTTGTTCAAATTACAAGTCTGGTGCTGATTCTTAAAAACAAAACATTGGAGGAATAGGTTCATAGATTCATAGATTAGTACTAAGCTAACTGCCCTTGTGAGCCATTTTAAGCCTAGCCAATTATCCCTTGTGAGACTCAAACCCTGCACCTTGTGTTTGTAAGGCAAACACCTTAACCATTAGGTCATCCTCCCCACCCTGTAAAACATTTGTGTGATGCCCAGGTGGGAGTGTGTTAATTGATTGACATTTATGTCCATATATATATACACATACATATACATATATACATATACATATATGGGTTCATGTCAAACCAACGACATGCTAAAATAACGAAAGTCACTACATCGAAACGAAACCATTGACAGTTAAAAACATTGACAGTACATTTATACGCAAGTACAGTGCTAACATGGGTCCTGCAAGGGGGAAGTAGTATGGGTACAGTATCATATCATATCCTTTACTTCCCCCTTGCAGGACCCATGTTAGCACTGTACTTACGTATAAATGTACTGTCAATGTTTTGAAATGTCGATGGTTTCGTTTCGATGTAGTGACTTTTCGTTATTTTAGCATGTCGTTGGTTTGACATGAACCCACATATATATATCTATATATATATATATATATATATATATATATATATATATATATATATATATATACACACATATACATACATACACATATATATATATATATACACATATACACATATATATATATATATATATATATATATATATATACATATATATATATATATAGGTTCATACTAGGCTATCTGCCAGAGGGCATTTACAAGCCTAGCCCATCGTTTTGTGGCTTACGCCACCCCTTTAGTATGGGGAACTATACCCATTATTTTGCTGTGCCTCTGTCGAGCAGTGACACTGAGGTAATCCCTGGGGTATATCTGCGATCTCCCATCCATTGGTCAAGATTTCTCTTGAACAAGGCCAGCGAGGTGCTCTGCCTCACATGTACCGGGATTTTGTTCCACAGCATAGGAGTCTTTGGGTGATGAATCTATCCTCCAGCACGTCCTATTAATAGCCGTGTCGAGGTTTAAGTCTCCGCCCTTGTTGCTCTGATGGATCTAGATTTTTGAGGTGAAGCATATTCATCAAATCTGGGTTTGACATGGCCTTGTATGTTAGGCAAAGGTCACCTCTGAGCAAGGTAAGCGACTGAATAGAGCTGGAGTTCTTTCAGTCGGGCAGCATAGGACAGATTTTTGAGACCCTTTATCCTTTTGGTGAGGAACTTTTGTGGCCTCTCCAGCTGCTGCAAGTGTCGCGTCAGATACATTCCGAATGGGGCATTGTACTCAATCATTGGTCTGATGAGTGATGAGTAAAGGGAGACTATGACCTCCCTTGATCTAGATGAGAATCCCTTCATGATAAGGTGGGCAATGTAGAAGGTCTTCCTGACTACTTTAGCTACATGGGTGTCGAATGACAGACTACTATCAACCTGGGTCCCCAGGTCCCTGATAACTTCTTCTGTGCTCAGTGGATTGCCACCTATTTGGTAGCTAGGGGTAACCTTGTTTTTCCCGAAGGGTATGACTATGCATTTTTTGGCATTTAACTTTAGGCCGTGGCTCTGGCACCAGTTATCCGTTTCTGTGAGACCCTTCTGAAGGATATCTGTGTCAGATGTGTTTTCTACTATGGCCAGTTTGCAGTCATCTGCAAACTTTGTCAGCCATAACCCTCCTGTGTTTGCTTGTACTTGAAAAGTAGATGCCAAACAAGAGTGGGCCCAGGACTGAGCCCTGTGGGACACCACTTGTGACAGGCTTTGAGTCTGACATGGCGCCAGCAACTCTGACCCTGTGGGTTCTGTCACTCAGCCAGTTTGCAACCCATCTTGTGATGTATGAGTTAACATTTAAGCTGATGAGTTTTTCAATGATACCCGAGTGGGGTATTGTATCAAGGCCTTAGCCAGATCGAGGTAGGCTGTATGGACTGCCTTTCCTCATCAATGGCTTTGGTGACTGTTTCAAAAAGTCAACCAAGTTTAAAAGGCATGATCTGCCTTTGACAAAGCCAAACTGGGTTGGATCCAAAGTCTGCAAATTCCTATGTCTTTATTTATGAGGTCCATTATGATCCTCTCCATGGCTTTGCAGATAAGGCTTGTCAAGCTAATGGGCGGTAATTTCCAGGGTCGGTGGAGGCACCGCCTTTGTGAAGTGGGACCACAGTTGCAGTGCGCCACTCCTGGGTGCGTATCCAGAGGTAAGACTTTGATTAAACAGCTGTCCTAGCTGTGGGTTTAATTCCTCATTGAGTTCGTGGAGCACACAGCCGGGGACACCATCAGGTCCCATGGATGCTGTGTTTTTTGCTTTGGAGAGAGCAGTTCTCACTTGGGCGCTGGAGATGTTTGGGGGGCTGCAATCGTTTGGTATAGATATCTCTCCTTTTGGGGGGGAGGGGGGGGGAGTTTGCACTGAACCTGTTCGCCAGTATGTTGGCAATGTCTGTAGGATCAGTAATCTTCACATCATTTTGAACTAGTTCTGAGCATATCTGGGAGTTACCTCCTAGGTTTCTAACATAGCTAAAGAAGGCCTTATGATTGTCTTTTGAGTCTTTAGCTATTTTTCTCTCGAAATTTGCTTTAGATGATTTTATGAGAGCTCTTAGTTTTTTACTTATAGTGATCAAGGGTGTCTTACCTTTTAAGGATTTTGCTCTATCTTGTAGTAGCTTCCTCCTTTTGTTGTAGAGTTTGTTTATGGCTGGGGTCCACCAGACTGGACGCTTGCCTTTGGTACAAAGAGTCTTTGTTTTGCTTGGGATTGCCTTATCCATGCAGTCCTGCAGGTGCTGGTAGAAGGCATTTGTAAGTGATTCAGCGGCTTGAGTACTGTTTTCCACGGTTCGGGGCCTTAAAGGAGACCACACTAGTCTTTAGAAGTGTGAAGTCAGCTTTTGAGAAGTTCTTTACTGTGGTCTTTTTATTTCAGGTGGGGTGGGATGAGGACCTCCAGCGAGATTAGTTTGTGATCTGATCTCACCAGTGAGGGGTATACTTCTGGTGTTGTACATTGTGCTCCCATGTTCGTGATGATGAGATCAAGTATGTTATCTCCTCTTGTGGGGATGGTGACTAGTTGTTCCATGGCATTTGAGTTTATGAATTCCAGGAACTTTTGGGCTAGGGTGTTTGGGCTTGAGTAGTGTTCCCAGTCTATATTAGGGTAATTGAAGTCACCTAGTATGATGGTGTTTGGTGATACATTTATCCCCTCTAGTGTTTTCAGGAAGGCCATGTGAGGTTCCTGAGTTTGTGAGGGTGGCCTGTAACATGCTACAATTTGCAGAGCAGTCTTGCCTACGGTTAATTGCACCTGGATGGTCTCCGATGCATCATGCGTTGCCACCAGTCTTGAGGTGTGGGTGTCCTTGATGAATATGGATACCCCCCCTCCTTTCTTGGTATTGTCCGGATTTTGGGGCCGGAACGCATGATATGAGGTAAAACCTGATAGCGCTTGGGGTGCTCTCAGGAGCCTTGAACCAGGTTTCTGTCACAGCACAGACATCGATGTTCTCCATACTGAGAAGGGCCTCGAGTGTGTGCATTTTGAGATTTAGACTTCTGGCATTGAGCAGCATTACCCTTAGTTTTTTCCTTTTTGTGTTCTAGGGTGGTAGGTTTAGAATTTGAGCCTTGCCTAAAAAGGCACTATGGGGGTGGCAAGAGCCTTTGCCAATATCCGGAATCCCAGGGTGACAGGTGCAAGCCGCCCCTGCGAAGCAGCGTGGCTTGTCCAGCATGTCATCCCAGGCAGACAGATACTGGATCCCCTTTGAATGACACCAGTGTTTAAGCCAATTGTTAAAGCTGATCATCTTATCTCTGTATTGTGGCATCATTCTTGGTGAAGGTAGGATACTGCTCAAGGTCAGGGTCATACCTGCCTGGGCTACATAATCAGAGAGCTCCTCAATGTCTCTTTTCATGTAGTCCAAGGAGGTACGTCTCAGGTCGTTTACACCAGCGTGGACAATGACTGAGTCATATTTGTACCTGCTGTTGAGAGACCTGAGTGCTTGCGTTATGTGGCGGATTCTAGCGCCCGACAGACAGCTTACTGTGACCTTCTCCTTACTCAGTCTGGTGAGCAGGACGTCAGTGTGTCTGACTATGGAGTCACCAATGACTAGTGTGTCTGGCATTGTGTTTGGCCTTAAGGGCTGTGACTGTTTGACACTCTGACTGTGAGGTCTATGTGTTGCAGGTGTTGTGTTCTGAGGTGGTGGTTGTTTGGGTGTCTGCTTTGGTGGCCTCTGCTGTTTTGGTAGATTTTTGATCAGAGCCTCCAGTATGTCTTTGTGTGTTTATGTGTATGATTTGAGGTTGTAATGGTACTATGTGAGACTGGGTCTATAGTGTGTGTGGTAACCTTCTCCTCCTGACTGGTCTTGCCAGTCCTATGTTGAGAGAGCTCAGCCTCCAGTTTGGCCGATAGTTGCATCTCTCGCATGTATTTGTGTTTTGTGGGAGGAGGAGAGGGTTGTCTGTGTACATGAGGCAATTGTAACATTGCCTCAATATTCCCAGGTTCACCAGCTGAGCAGGAGAGGACACTAGCAACTGATCCTCGACATGCTAGAAGGATAGACAAAAACTTTTAAAAAGATTCCGGGGATGTGGGTGACCGAGAAATGGGGTTGCCTTTTTGGGGTACTATCTATGACAAGAGTGCCGTATCAAGGTAATAAGTACTGTAGGAGCAGTGCTAGGTTTAACAGATAGAGAATAGTCTACTTGGAGTCAAGTAGAGATGATCTTTATAGTTATAGGATACGCTGATTAGATCAGTAGTATAGTTCGAGGAAGGTAGTTTTAAGGAAAATTTGAAGAGTGTAATTTAGGTAGCCCTAATAGTTTAAATCTGCTTAACCGCGCTGCCCTAGTGTGCAACAGTAGCAACTCACAAACGCTGCGTTAAGCGTTTTTATATCAGGGGGCTGAAAGAAGCTAGGAACTGGCCCAAAACGACCAATAAACTACAAGTTACTGGCTGAAACCTCACAAAACTGGACCAACAGGCAGCTCAATGCTTCCCACTCCCACTGGTAAGCAAGGGAACCTCCTCTGTTCCAAATTAGGTAAAGATTCAGTAACAGGAACTGCAAACAAAGCCCAGGGATCAGCAAGCTCTGAAACTGGACTATTCTAGCTTAGTAAGGCGGGAAAAGTACAGTTTTGTACCTACCATAAATGTAGATGTTCGAGGATTCCCTTGCTGCAGTCCTGACTATTGGTATAGTCCAGCGTCCCAGTCGGCCCGAATACCAGAGAGCTGGCGCCGGTCATGGCGCCTTAGACTGACGCCAGTACGTCAGGGTACTAATGCGCATGACCGACGCCATATCCTCAGTCTTTTCTTGCCCCAGATGTCAGAAGACCCAAAAGACAAGTCCCAAAACAACCTGCACCAAAAAACATGTACAATATATACAGCAATATATATATAAAAAATATAAGCATGTAAACTCACCTACACAACCACCCTGAAACACAGAGGGGAAGGAGGGAGGGTAATTGACTGCAGCAAGGGAATCCTCGAACATCTACATTTATGGTAGGTACAAAACTGTACTATGTTCTTCGTCCTCCCTTGCTGCAGTCCTGACTATTGGGTAGAATCCCAAAGCAGAGGTAAGGGAGGCTGGCAAATTATAAAGTAGCAGGAGCTGACAACATGCCTTGTAAAACAGCTGTGGCAAAACCAGCCCTAGTCTTAGAGTATATAGGCAGGTGATAATGCCTAGAGAAAGTATGCACTGAACTCCAAGTAGCTGCTTCCAGAATATCCTTAGTTGCCACCCCTTAGAAATGCTGTTGAAGTGGCAGTAGCCCTAGTGGAATGAGGCCTAATCCCAGCTGGAACCTCTTTGCCATGATGGGAATAACAAAATGCAATGCAAAAGCCAATCCACCTAGAAATAGTTTGTTTTGAGACAGGCTTGCCCTGTGAACTCAAAGCAAAAGAAACAAGTAACTGCTGAGACTGCCTAAAATCTTTAGTCCTGCTCAAATAATAACGCAATTGCCTGTGTACATCTAAAGTGTGCAAAATCTTTTCCCCTTTATTTTGAGGATCTGCAAAAACGTAGGCAAATGAATAGTTTGGTTTAAAGCCACACTAGAAACCACCTTAGGCATAAAGGAAGGATTAGTACGTAATGAAACCCTGTCCTTATGGAAAACCAAATAGGGCTCTACTGCCATAAGGGCCTGCAACTCAGACACCCTTCTTGCAGAAGTAATAGCCAACAGAAAAGCAGTCTTCCATGACAAATATTTCAATTCAGCAGTAGCTGCAGGCTCAAAAGGTTGTAGAGTAAGTTTTTCCAACACAAAATTGAGATCCCAAGCAGGAGTAGGAGCTCTACGTGGGGTCTTATATTCTTTGCCCTCTAAGAAACTGCTTGAACAAAGGATGCGAAAACAAAGGTGGGTCACAATCATAGTGAGCTGAAATTGCTGCAGCATGAATCTTTATGGAAGAGAAGGACAAACCTTTGTCCAATAATTCAGTAAGATATTGAAGAGCCACACTCAAATTAGGCTCTGAAATCTCCAAATTCTTTGCTGTACTCCAAAATAAAAATCTCTTCCATTTTTCTGCGTACACTCTCCTAGTACTAGGCCTTCTAGCTTCCATAATCACATTTAAAACTTGTTGAGGAAGCTGAGACCTGCTGTGCTTCAACACAGAATATGCCAAGCTGTGAGATGAAGAGATTGAAGCTTGACATTGAGCAGATGACCGTGCTTCTGAGATAACAGATGAGGAATCAGAGGTAAAGGCCATGGAGGCTTCTTTACAAGACTCCTTAGAAGTGGGTACCAGTGTTGCCGAGGCCAATCTGGAGCTATCAAAATCATCCTTGGCCTGTCTTGTCTGACCTTTAATAATACCTTTGGAAGAAGAGGCAGAGGTGGAAAGGCATAGACATGAAGGTTTTTCCAACTGAAAGACAGAGCATCCACTTTCCAAGCTGTGTGATGAAACCCCTTTGTGCAATACTTTGGCAGCTGGTGGTTTAGTGGAGAAGCGAACAGATCTATGTCTGGAGTTCCCCATGACACTGTCAATTTCTGAAATACATGAAGATCCAGTTTCCACTCGTGGGGATCCATGATTTGTCTGCTTAATACATCTGCTAGGAGTTCTGTGCTCCTGGCAGAAACCTTGCCTGAAGAGTCAGTTGCAGGCTTAACGCAGTCTCCCATAAAATCATTGCTTGCCTGCATAGAGGATAAGAATGTGTTCCCCTTGCTTGTTGATGTACCACATGACAGTTGTGTTGTCTGTTAGAATCAACACCTGCCCTGGAAGAAGTAACTCCTTGAACGCCATCAATGCAAACTGGACTGCTAACATCTCCTTCATGTTGATATGTAGATGCTGTAGTCTGGCAGGCCACTTGTCTTGTATCCACTTTCCATTTAGATGAGCTCCCAAGCAGTGTCCGAGGCATCTGTCGTTAAAATCTGACTCGCCTCTGGCGGGTCACAGAGAGTCCCTTGTTTAGGTGACATTCCTGAGCCCACCACAAGAATTCCTTTTGAAGGCAAGGTATTATGTGAATGACAGTGTCGAAATCTTGGCAGTGCTGTGTCCATACATTTTTGAGATACCATTGCAGCTTCCTCATATGCAGTTTGGCATTGGGAAGCACCAGAATACAAGATGCCATGAACCCTAACGCTTGAAGGACTGTCCTTGCAGTCAGCACGGACTGATGAGATAGTTGATGGAAGTAAAGTGACAGACTCTTTTGTTTGTCCGGGGTTAAAAAGGCCATCTGGGCTGCTGTATTCAGTCTCACACCCAGAAAGCACATGTCTTGAGAGGGTACTAGACTGGACTTTATTTCGTTCACAGAATACCCTAGGCATCTTAGCACTGCTATGACATATTCCAGATGCTGTAGAAGGTCTTCCTTTTCTTGAGCCAGAATCAGGCAGTCGTCCAAGTAAGGATAGATTTGAATGCCTTGAAGCCTGAAGTAAGCTATCACAGGAGCCAGAACCTTTGTGAATACTCTGGGCGCAGTAGATAAGCCAAAGGGCAATGCAGAGAACTGATAATGAAAATCTCCAGTTCAAATCGCAGATACTTTCTGCAACTTAGCCTTATAGGCACATGAAGGTAGGCTTCCTTGAGATCCAAAGTTACCATCCAGTGATCCTTGCCCAGCAGAGGTAACAGTTGCTGTAACGTCAACATCTTGAACTTGGGAATGTCCAGATAAGTGTTGAGGATAGATAAATCCAAAATTGGTCTCCACGTGTTCCCTTCTTTGGTACTAGGAACAGGCGAGAATAAAATCCGAAGCCCCTTTCTGATACAGGGACTGGCTGAATGGCCCCTATCTGGAGTAACTGAGAAACTTGTTTGTGAGCCTCTTTTCTTTGTGGAGGAGGAACGCCTGGCATGCCTTTGAAAGGGGCATTGTGTGGAAATAAAATCTGTAACCGTGATGAATGATATCCAGCACCCATCTGTCTTGAGTGATTAAATCCCAATTTTCTTTGAAAAGAGACAATCTTCCTCCCAAAGGAGCTGCCAGACGAGAGTCCACTGGCAGCTGAAAAGGCAGGTCATTGGTTCTGCTTACGAAAGGACTGACCCCTGCCCTCACCAGAAGTCTGAGCAGGTGAAC